>NC_092559.1:8138487-8460987 GCF_037038585.1 Patagioenas fasciata | reverse complement strand
GATTACGCTTAGAGTTAGGGCTTAGGGTTAGGGTTAGGGTTAGGGCCGTTAGGGTTAGGGCCATTAGAGTTAGGGTTAGGTTTAGGGTTACGATTAGGGTTTTGGTTTAGGGTTAGGGTTAGGGTTGGGGTTGTTAGGGTTAGGTTTAGGGTTAATGTTAGGGTTGGGGTTTTTAGGGTTAGGTTTATGGTTAATGTTAGGGTTAGGGTTTTGGGTTAGGCTTAGGCTTAGGGTTAGGGCCATTACGGTTGGGTTAGGGGTTAGGGTTAGGGCTAGAGTTAGGCTTACGGGTTAGGGGTTAGGCGTAAGGGTTAGGCGTAAGGGTAGGGTTAGGGCCTTAGGGTTAGGGCCTTAGGGTTAGGGTCTTAGGGTTATGTTTAGGCTTAGTGTTAGGTTTAGGGTTAGGGTTAGGGTTACGGATAGGAATAGGGTTAGGCTTAGAGTTAAAGTTAGTGGTTAGGGTTAGGGCTAGATTTAGGCTTACGGGTTAGGGGCAAGGGTTAGGGCTAGGGTTAGGGTTAGGGTTAGGGCCGTTAGGGTTAGGGTTAGGGCCGTTAGGGTTAGGGTTAGGGTTAGGGTTAGGGCCATTAGAGTTAGGGTTAGGGTTAGGGCCATTAGAGTTAGGGTTAGGGCCATTAGGGTTGGGTTAGGGTTAGGCTTAGGGTTAGGGCCATTACGGTTGGGTTAGGGGTTAGGGCCATTAGGGTTAGGGTTAGGGTTAGGGCCATTAGGGTTAGGGTTAGGGCCGTTAGGGTTAGGGTTAGGGCCATTAGGGTTGGGTTAGGGTTAGGGTTAGGGCCATTAGGGTTAGGGTCAGGGTCAGGGTTAGGGTTAGGGTTAGGGTTAGGGCCATTAGAGTTAGGGTCAGGGTTAGGGTTAGGGTTAGGGTTAGGGTTAGGGTTAGGGTTAGGGTTAGGGTTAGGGTTAAGGTTAGGGTTGGTTGGGTGAGGGTTAGGGTTAGTGTTAGGGTTAGGGTTAGGGTTAGGGTTAGGGTTAGGCTTAGGGTTAGGGTTTAGGGTTAGGGTTAGGGTTAGGGTTAGGGTTAGGGTTAGGGTTAGGGTTAGGGTTAGGGTTAGGGTTAGGGTTAGGGTTAGGGTTAGGGTTAGGGTTGGTTGGGGGTTAGGGTTAGGTTAGGGTTAGGATTAGGGTTAGGGTTAGGGTTAGGGTTACGGTTAGGGTTAGGGTTAGGGTAAGGGTTAGGGGTTTTGTTATAGGGTTAGAGTTAACGGTAGGGTTAGGGTTAGGGTTAGGGTTAGGGTTAGGGTTAGGGATTAGGGTTAGGGTTAGGGTCAATTAGGTTTAGGGTTAGGGTTAGGGCTAAGCTTAGGGTTGCTCTTAGGGTTAGGGTTAGGGTTAGGGTTAGGGTTAGGGTTAGGGATTAGGGTTAGGGTCAATTAGGTTTAGGGTTAGGGTTAGGGCTACGCTTAGGGTTGCTCTTAGGGTTAGGGTTAGGGTTAGGGTTAGGGTTTAGGGTTAGGGTTAGGGTTAGGGTTAGGGTTAGGGGTTAGGATTAGGGTTAGGGTTTAGGATTACGTTTAGGGTTAGGATTAGGGTTAGGGTTTAGGATTACGCTTAGGGTTAGGGTTTATGGTTAGTGTTAGGCTTTAGGATTATGCTTAGGGTTAGGGTTTAGGGTTAGGGTTAAGGTTTAGGATTACGCTTAGGGTTAGGATTAGGGTTACGGTTTAGGATTACGCTTAGGGTTAGGGCTTAGGGTTAGATTTAGTGTTAGGGTTATGCTTAGGGTTACGATTAGGGTTAGGGTTAGGGTTAGGGGTTAGGGTTAGGATTAGTGTTAGAGTTAGTGTTAGGGTTAAAGTTAGGTTTAGGGTTAGGGTTAGGGTTAGGGTTAGGGTTAGGGTTAGTGTTTAGAGTTAGAGTTAGGGTTACTGTTAAAGTTAGGTTTAGAGTTAGGGGTTAGGGTCAGGATTAGGGTTAGGGTTACGGTTAGGGTTAGGGTCAGGATTAGGGTTAGGATTAGGGTTAAGGTTAAGGTAAATTTAAGGGGTTAGGGTTACAGTTAGGATTAGGGGTTAGGGTTAGTGTTAGGGTTAGGGGTTTTGGTTAGGGTTAGAGTTAACGGTAGGGTTAGGGTTAGGGTTAGGGATTAGGGTTAGGGTTAAGGTCAATTAGGTTTAGAGTTAGGGGTTAGGGTCAGGGTTAGGGTTAGGGTTAGGGTTAGGGTTAGGGTTAGGGTTTGGGTTAGGGTTAGGGTCTGGGTTAGGGTTAGGGTTAGGGTTTGTTGGGGGTTAGGGTTAGGTTAGGGTTAGGATTAAGATTAGGCTTAGGGTTAGGGTTAGGGTTAGGGTTAGGGTTAGGGTTAGGGTTAGGGTTAGGGTTAGGGTTAGGGTTGGTTGGGGGTTAGAGTTAGGTTAGGGTTAGGATTAAGATTAGGGTTAGGGTTAGGGTTAGGGTTAGGGTTAGGGTTAGGACTAGGATTAGGGTTAGGGTTAGGGTTAGGGTTAGGGTTTAGACTTAGGGTTAGGGTTATTGTTAAAGTTAGGTTTAGAGTTAGGGGTTAGGGTCAGGATTAGGGTTAGGGTTAGGGTTAGGGTAAGGGCCTGGGTTAGGGTTAGGGTTTGTTGGGGGTTAGGGTTAGGTTAGGGTTAGGATTAAGATTAGGGTTAGGGTTAGGGTTAGGGTTAGGGTTAGGGTTAGGGTTTAGAGTTAGGGTTAGGGTTATTGTTAAAGTTAGGTTTAGAGTTAGGGGTTAAGATCAGGATTAGGGTTAGGTTTACGGTTACGGTTAGGGTCAGGATTAGGGTTAGGTTAGAGTTAAGGTTAGAGTAAGTTTAAGGGGTTAGGGTTACAGTTAGGATTAGGGGTTAGGGTTAGTGTTAGGGTTAGGGGTTTTGGTTAGGGTTAGAGTTAACGGTAGGGTTAGGCTTAGGGTTAGGGATTAGGGTTAGGGTTAAGGTCAATTAGGTTTAGAGTTAGGGGTTAGGGTCAGGGTTAGGGTTAGGGTTAGGGTTAGGGTTTGGGTTAGGGTTAGGGTCTGGGTTAGGGTTAGGGTTAGGGTTAGGGTTTGTTGGGGGTTAGGGTTAGGTTAGGGTTAGGATTAAGATTAGGCTTAGGGTTAGGGTTAGGGTTAGGGTTAGGGTTAGGGTTAGGGTTAGGGTTAGGGTTAGGGTTAGGGTTGGTTGGGGGTTAGAGTTAGGTTAGGGTTAGGATTAAGATTAGGGTTAGGGTTAGGGTTAGGGTTAGGACTAGGATTAGGGTTAGGGTTAGGGTTAGGGTTAGGGTTTAGAGTTAGGGTTAGGGTTATTGTTAAAGTTAGGTTTAGAGTTAGGGGTTAGGGTCAGGGTTAGGGTTAGGGTTAGGGTTAGGGTCTGGGTTAGGGTTAGGGATTCTTGGGGGTTAGGGTTAGGTTAGGGTTAGGATTAAGATTAGGGTTACGGTTAGGGTTAGGGTTAGGGTTAGGGTTTAGAGTTAGGGTTAGGGTTATTGTTAAAGTTAGGTTTAGAGTTAGGGGTTAAGATCAGGATTAGGGTTAGGTTTACGGTTAGGGTTAGGGTCAGGATTAGGGTTAGGGTTAGAGTTAAGGTTAGAGTAAGTTTAAGGGGTTAGGGTTACAGTTAGGATTAGGGGTTAGGGTTAGTGTTAGGGTTAGGGGTTTTGGTTAGGGTTAGAGTTAACGCTAGGGTTAGGGTTAGGGTTAGGGATTAGGGTTAGGGTTAGGGTCAATTAGGTTTAGGGTTAGGGTTAGGGTTACGCTTAGGGTTGCGCTTAGGGTTAGGGTTAGGGTTAGGGGTTAGGGTTAGGGGTTAGGGTTAGGGTTAGGGTTAGGGATTAGGGTTAGGGTTAGGGTCAATTAGGTTTAGGGTTAGGGTCAATTAGGTTTAGGGTTAGGGTTAGGGCTACGCTTAGGGTTGATCTTAGGGTTAGGGTTAGGGTTAGGGTTAGGGGTTAGGGTTAGGGTTTAGGATTACGCTTAGGGTTAGGATTAGGGTTAGGGTTTAGGATTACGCTTAGGGTAAAGGTTTAGGGTTAGGGTTTAGGATTACGCTTAGGGTTAAGGTTTAGGGTTAGGGTTAAGGTTTAGGATTACGCTTAGGGTTAGGGTTTAGGGTTAGGGTTAGGGTTTAGGATTACGCTTAGGGTTAGGATTAGGGTTAGGGTTTAGGATTACGCTTAGGGTTAGGGCTTAGGGTTAGATTTAGTGTTAGGGTTATTCTTAGGGTTACGATTAGGGTTAGGGTTAGGGGTTAGGGTTAGGATTAGGGTTAGAGTTAGTGTTAGGGTTAAAGTTAGGTTTAGGGTTAGGGTTAGGGTTACGGATAGGAATAGGGTTAGGCTTAGAGTTAGGGTTAGGGTTAGGGTTAGGGTTAGGGTTAGGGTTTTGTGTTAGGGTTAGGGTTAGGGATAGGGTTAGGGTCAGGATTAGGGTTAGGGTTACGGTTAGGGTTAGGGTCAGGATTAGGGTTAGGGTTAGGGTTAAGGTTAAGGTAAGTTTAAGGGGTTAGGGTTACAGTTAGGATTAGGGGTTAGGGTTAGTGTTAGGGTTAGGGGTTTTGGTTAGGGGTAGAGTTAACGGTAGGGTTAGAGTTAGGGTTAGGGATTATGGTTAGGGTTAGGGTCAATTAGGTTTAGGGTTAGGGTTAGGGCTACGCTTAGGGTTAGGGTTAGGGTTAGGGTTAGGGTTAGGGGTTAGGGTTAGGGTTTAGGATTACGCTTAGGGTTAGGATTAGGGTTAGGGTTTAGGATTACGCTTAGGGTTAGGGCTTAGGGTTAGGGTTTAGGATTACGCTTAGGGTTAGGATTAGGGTTAGAGTTAGTGTTAGGGTTAAAGTTAGGTTTAGGGTTAGGGTTAGGGTTACGGATAGGAATAGGGTTAGGCTTAGAGTTAAAGTTAGGGGTTAGGGTTAGGGCTAGATTTAGGCTTACGTGTTAGGGCTAGGGTTAGGGCTAGGGTTAAGGGTTAGGGTTAGGGCCGTTAGGGTTACGGTTAGGGCCGTTAGGGCTAGGGTTAGGGTTAGGGTTAGGGTTAGGGCCATTAGAGTTAGGGTTAGGGTTAGGGCCATCAGAGTTAGGGTTAGGGCCATTAGGGTTGGGTTAGGGTTAGGCTTAGGGTTAGGGCCATTACGGTTGGGTTAGGGGTTAGGGCCATTAGGGTTAGGGTTAGGGTTAGGGCCATTAGGGTTAGGGTTAGGGCCGTTAGGGTTAGGGTTAGGGCCATTAGGGTTGGGTTAGGGTTAGGGCCATTAGGGTTAGGGTCAGGGTCAGGGTTAGGGTTAGGGTTAGGGTTAGGGTTAGGGCCATTAGGGTTAGGATCAGGGTTAGGGTTAGGGTTAGGGTTAGGGTTAGGGTTAGGGTTAGGGTTAGGGTTGGTTGGGTTAGGGTTAGGCTTAGGGTTAGGGTTAGGGTTAGGGTTAGGGTTAGGCTTAGGGTTAGGCTTAGGGTTGGTTGGGGGTTAGGGTTAGGTTAGGTTTAGGATTAGGGTTAGGGTAAGGGTTAGGGGTTTTGGATAGGGTTAGAGTTAACGGTAGGGTTAGGGTTAGGGTTAGGGTTAGGGGTTTTGGTTAGGGTTAGACTTAACGGTAGGGTTAGGGTTAGGGTTAGGGTTAGGGTTAGAGTTAGGGTTAAGGTTAGGGTTAGGGTTAGGGTTAGGGTTAGGGTTAGGGTTAAGGTTAGGGTTAGGGTTAGGGTTAGGGTTAGGGTTAGGGTTAGCGTTAGCGTTAGCGTTAGGGTTAGGGTTCGTTGGGGGTTAGGGTTAGGTTAGGATTAGGATTAGGGTTAGGGTTAGGGTTAGGGTTAGGGTTAGGGTTTAGGGTTAGGGTTAGGGTTAGGGTTAGGGTTTAGGGTTAGGGCTAGGGTTAGGGTTAGGGTTAGGGTTAGGGTTAGGGTTAAGGTTAGGGTAAGTTTAAGGGGTTAGGGTTACAGTTAGGATTAGGGATTAGGGTTAGGGTTAGGGTTAGGGTTAGAGTTAACGGTAGGGTTAGGGTTAGGGTTAGGGATTAGGGTTAGGGTTAGGGTCAATTAGGTTTAGGGTTAGGGTTAGGGTTACGCTTAGGGTTAGGATTAGGGTTAGGGTTAGGGTTAGAGGTTAGGGTTAGGGTTATGGTTAGGGTTAGGGTCAATTAGGTTTAGGGTTAGGGTTAGGGCTACGCTTAGGGTTGCGCTTAGGGTTAGGGTTAGGGTTAGGGTTAGGGTTAGGGTTAGGGTCAGGATTAGGGTTAAGGTTACGGTTAGGGTTAGGGTCAGGATTAGGGTTAGGGTTAGGGTTAAGGTTAGGGTAAGTTTAAGGGGTTAGGGTTACAGTTAGGATTAGGGGTTAGGGTTAGTGTTAGGGTTAGGGGTTTTGGTTAGGGTTAGAGTTAACGGTAGGGTTAGGGTTAGGGTTAGGGATTAGGGTTAGGGTTAGGGTCAATTAGGTTTAGGGTTAGGGTTAGGGCTACGCTTAGGGTTGCGCTTAGGGTTAGGGCTAGGGTTAGGGTTAGGGCCGTTAGGGTTACGGTTAGGGCCGTTAGGGTTAGGGTTAGGGTTAGGGCCATTAGAGTTAGGGTTAGGGTTAGGGCCATTAGAGTCAGGGTTAGGGCCATTAGGGTTGGGTTAGGGTTAGGCTTAGGGTTAGGGCCATTACGGTTGGGTTAGGGGTTAGGGCCATTAGGGTTAGGGTCAGGGTTAGGGTTAGGGTTTAGAGTTAGGGTTAGGGTTATTGTTAAAGATAGGTTTAGAGTTAGGGGTTAGGGTCAGGGTTAGGGTTAGGGTTAGGGTTAGGGTTAGGGTTAGGGTTAGGGTTAGGGTTAGGGTTACGCTTAGGGTTGCGCTTAGGGTTAGGATTAGGGTTAGGGTTTAAGATTACGCTTAGGGTTAGGATTAGGGTTAGGGTTTAGGATTACGCTTAGGGTTAGGGCTTAGGGTTAGATTTAGGGTTAGGGTTAGGGTTAGGGTTAGGGTTTAGAGGGTTAGGGTTAGGGTTTAGAGGGTTAGGGTTAGGGTTAGGGTTAGGGTTAGGGATAGGGTTAGGGTTAGGGTTAGGGTTATGCTTAGGATTAGGGTTAGGGTTAAGGTTAGGGTTAGGGTCATTAGGGTCATTAAGGTTAGGGTTAGAGTTATGTTTAGGATTAGGGTTAGGGTTAGGGTCCTTAGGGTTAGGGTTAGGGTTACTGTTAGGGTTAGGTCCCTCCAGGACTCCTAGGTCGCTTGGTGCAGTCCCAAACTCCCGGTTCCCTCCTGAACTCCTGGGTCCCTTTCCTGAACTACTGGGTCCCTTGCAGCATTCCTAGGTCTGTCCCGAACTCCTGGGTCCCGACTGAACTCCTGGGTCTCTTGCAGCATTCCTGGGTCCCTCCTGAAATCCTGGGTACCTGAAGGCACTCCTGAGTCCCTCAGGAATTCCTCGGATCCTTAGAAAACTGCTTGGTGCCTTCCGAACTCCTGAGTCCCAGGGAGAACTCCTGAGTCCATCGCCGAATTCCTGGATCCTCTTAGGCATTCCTCTTTCTGCATCGACTCTTGGGTCCCTCTAAAAATTCCTGGGTTCCTCAGGGCATTCCTGGATCCCTCACAGAGTACTGCTTCTCTTGGTACATTCCCGAACTCTTGGGTCCCTCCCTGAACTCCTGGGTCACTTAAGGGACTCCCTGATCCGTTCTGAATTCCTGAGACCCTTCCGATCATGCATATCATGGGAATATTTAAGCATGTCTGCTCTGGTTTTCGGTTTATGACACCAAGACACCCACCTGATGACATCATTTCAAGAGCAAAAGCAGCAATTTGCAGAATTCAGCTTCTTTGGGGAACTGAGAAATTGCTGAGCTGACACCAAGTCCTGCTGGGTCCCTGTCACCCGCAGAGTGCCCGCATCCTCACCACAGTAGCGGGCATTGTGACAAAGGTTCTATGTCAGCTGGGTGTGGCAGTCGAGCCCCCCTAGGGGAGGGGGAGCCTGTCAGCCCCGGGCCTGTCACTGCCTGCTGTCCCTCCTGTCAGCAGCGAGGCCTCTGAAAAGTTTCAAAAACATCCCCAGACTTGGGTCCAAAGTGGCCAAAAGTCTCCAAGAGACAAGCTGGAAAGAAGGATATGGAACAGAGGGAGAAAGCGAAGGAAGCTGGACAAAGAAAGGGAAGAGGAAAAACTACTGCGAGGCTGCAGGACTGAAATGGAGGAATTGAAAGACAAGAACCAGGAAGCAGGAGAGTTTGAGAAAAGGAGAGAGGAAAGCAGAGACATGCAGCCAGACGAGGGGTTAGTGAGAGAGGCTGGAACAGAGAACAGGATGAGAAGGAAATAAGGCAAGGCAAGTCAAGACTAGGCCAAAGGACGTTTCCTTGCTTTATATTTTCTACCACATTCATCTTGAGACGAGGAAGAAAGCCATCAGACCTTATGGATTAGGCCCAATCAAAAACCCCAGCTACTTGAGACACTTAGACTAAGCCTAAAACGCAAAGATCTCTCCAGAAGGATGTTTTCCATACTGTACTTCTACAATCTGCTGGCAGTACAGAAGAATAAGCGGCAGATCTACTCAGGCTGAGTCATGGTGCTTTGGTGCAGAGATCATGCATATCATGGGAATATTTCAGCATGTCTGCTCTGGTTTTCAGTTTATTACACCAAGACACCCACCTGATGACATCATTTCAAGAGCAAAAGCAGCAATTTGCAGAATTCAGCTTCTTTGGGGAACTGAGAAATTGCTGAGCTGACACCAAGTCCTGCTGGGTCCCTGTCACCCGCAGAGTGCCCGCATCCTCACCACAGTAGCGGGCATTCTTGCAAAGGTTCTATGTCAGCTGGGTGTGGCAGTCGAGCGCCCCCTAGGGGAGGGGGAGCCTGTCAGCCCCGGGCCTGTCACTGCCTGCTGTCTCCCCCCTCAGCAGCGAGGCCTCTGAAAAGTTTCCAAAACATCCCCAGACTTGGGTCCAAAGTGGCCAAAAGTCTCCAAGAGACAAGTTGGGAAGAAGGATATGGAACAAAGGGAGAAAGCGAAGGGAGCAGACCAAAGGGAGGGAAGAGGAAAACTAGTGCGGGCCTGCAGGACTGAAATGGAGGAATTGAAAGACAAGAGTCAGGAAGCAGGAGAGTTTGAGAAAAGGAGAGAGGAAAGCAGAGACATGCAGCCAGACGAGGGGTTAGTGAGAGAGGCTGGAACAGAGAACAGGATGAGAAGGAAATAAGGCAAGACAAGGAAAGACTAGGCCAAAGGACGTTTCCTTGCTTTATATTTTCTACCACATTCATCTTGAGACGAGGAAGAAAGCCATCAGACCTTATGGATTAGGCCCAAACAAAAACCCCGGCTACTTGAGACACTTAGACTAAGCCTAAAACGCAACGATCTCTCCAGAAGGATGTTTTTCATGCTGTACTTCTACAATCTGCTGTCAGTACAGAACAATAAGTGGCAGATCTACTTAGGTTGAGTCATGGTGGTTTGGTGCAGAGACCATGCATATCATGGGAATATTTCAGCATTTCTGCTCT
This sequence comes from Patagioenas fasciata, assembly GCF_037038585.1. NCBI lineage: Eukaryota > Metazoa > Chordata > Aves > Columbiformes > Columbidae > Patagioenas > Patagioenas fasciata. Next base: position 8,451,555 of record NC_092559.1, on the reverse strand, counting down.
GGTTTTCAGTTTATTACACCAAGACACCCACCTGATGACATCATTTCAAGAGCAAAAGCAGCAATTTGCAGAATTCAGCTTCTTTGGGGAACTGAGAAATTGCTGAGCTGACACCAAGTCCTGCTGGGTCCCTGTCACCCGCAGAGTGCCCGCATCCTCACCACGGTAACGGGCATTCTTACAAAGGTTCTATGTCAGCTGGGTGTGGCAGTCGAGCGCCCCCTAGGGGAGGGGGAGCCTGTCAGCCCCGGGCCTGTCACTGCCTGCTGTCCCTCCTGTCAGCAGCGAGGCCTCTGAAAAGTTTCAAAAACATCCCCAGACTTGGGTCCAAAGTGGCCAAAAGTCTCCAAGAGACAAGTTGGGAAGAAGGATATGGAACAGAGGGAGAAAGCGAAGGGAGCTGGGCAAAGAAAGGGAAGAGGAAAAACTAGTGTTAGGCTGCAGGACTGAAATGGAGGAATTGAAAGACAAGAGCCAGGAAGCAGGAGAGTTTGAGAAAAGGAGAAAGGAAAGTAGAGACATGCAGTCAGACATGGGGTTATTGAGAGAGGCTGGGACAGGGAACAGGATGAGAAGGAAATAAGGCAAGGCAAGGCAAGGCAAGGCAAGGCCGAAGGACGTTTCCTTGATTTATATTTTCTACCACATTCATCTGGAGAGGAGGAGGAAAGCCATTAGACCTTATGGATTAGACCCAAAGAAAAACCCTGGCTACTTGAGACACTTAGACTAAGCCTGGAGTGCAAAAATGTCTCCATAAGGATGGTTTTTATCCTGTACTTCCACAGTCTGGAGGGACTGAAATGAAGGAATTGAAAGACAAGAGCCAGGAAGCAGGAGAGTTTGAGAAAAAGAGATAGGAAAGAAGAGACATGCAGAGACATGCGACCCAGGAGTGCCCCAAGGCACCCGAGATTTTGGGAGAGACACAGGAGTTCGAGAAAGACCCAGGAATTCCCCAAGGGACCCAGGAATTCAGGGGAGACCCAGGAGATCGGACATTGACCCAGGAGTGCCCCAATGGACCCAGGAGTTCGGGAGGCACTCTGGAGTGCCCCAAGAAACCCGGAAGTTCGGGAGAGACCCAGGAGTTTGGGAGGGACCCAGGAGTGCCCCCACATACCCAAGAGTTCAGAAGGGACCCAGGAATTTAGAAGGGACCCCAAAGCAAATAGCACTCTGGGAAGGACCGAGGGGTGCCCCAAGGAACCCAGAGGTTTGTGCAGGACCCAGGAGTGTCCCAAGGCAGCCAGTACTCTGGGAGGTACCCGGGAGTGCCCCAAGGGACCCAAGAGTGCCCCACGGGACCCAGGACTCTGGGAGTCAGCTAGAAGTGCCCCAATAGACCCAGGAGCAAACCAAGGGACCCAGGAGATCGGGAGGGACCCAGGAGTGCCCCAAGGGAACATGGAGATGGGGAAAGGGACCCAGGAGTTCAGGAGGGACACAGGAGTTAGGGAGTGCTCCAAAAGAGGCAAGATTCTGTGAGGGACCCAGGAATACCCTAAGGGACCCAGCAGTTCTGGGAGGGACCCAGGAGTTCTGGGGGGGACCCAGAAGGTCAGGAAGGACCCAGGAATGCTCCAAGAGACCCAGGAGTTCAGGGAGGGACTCAGGAGTACTCCAAGGGACTCAGGAGTTCAGGACGGACCCAGGAGGTTGGAGACGGACCCAGGAGTGCCCTAAGGGACCCAGGAGTTCAGGACTGACCCAGGAGTTCCCCCAGGTACCCAGGAGTTCAGGAAGGATCCAGGAGATCAGGAGGGACACAGGAGTTCTGGGGAGGACCCAGGAGGTCAGGAAGGACCCAGGAATGCTCCAAGGGACACAGGAGTTCAGGGAGGGACTCAGGAGTACCCCAAGGGACTCAGGAGTTCAGGACGGACCCAGGAGGTCGGAGACGAACCCAGGAGTGCCCTAAGGGACCCTGCAGTTCGGGACTGACCCAGGAGTTCCCCCAGGTACCCAGGAGTTCAGGAAGGATCCAGGAGTTCAGGAGGGACCCAGGAGTTTGGGAGGAACTTAGGAGTGCCCAAGGGACCCAGGAGTTCGTGATGGACGCATGGGTTCGGGAGGGACCCAGGAGTTCTGGGAGGGACTCAGGAGTACCCCAGGGGACTCAGGAGTTCAGGACGGACCCAGGAGTTCGGAGAGGGACCCAGGAGTTAAAGAAGGACCCAGGAGTGCCCCAAGGAACCATGAGTTCTGGCAGGGTCACAGGAGTTCGGGATGGAGCCATGAAATTGGGAGGGACCCAGGACTGCCCCACGGTATCCAGTTCTCTTGGAGGGACCCAAGAGTGCCCCAAGGGAGGAACCTGACACACTAATACGGTGTTCACAGAGTTCGCTTTATTGTCGAACCGGGCCAGCTTTATAGCAAAGCTGCCCTGTCCACGCGCCTTACAACAATGTGATTGGTTGTAACTCCTGTTATACAATAACGTGATAGGTTGCATGTACTGTCCACGCACTCTGCACGCATGTGTCCAGCGATTGCTCACTCATTATTACCTTCTAATGGTGCTCCTTTAGTTTCTTTTGTCTCTGGTTTCACCTCTCAGCCAGGCTGGCAACAACTCCATCCCCCTGGGGCAGGGGTGGGGGCTCTGCCACTACATGTCCCCCTCTTTTATTTAATATTAACAATATGCTGTATCATGCTTTAAAGACAGTGTGAAATACAGGGTAAGAACATTAAGGCTAATACAATTACAATTAACAAGAACAGACCTGTTTTCAATATTCCTTTTAACCAAACAAGGCATTCACCCAAAAAACCCAATATCTTCTGTTATTTTCTTGTTCTGCAAATCTTCTATCTTTTTAACTTTTAAGTTCAAACACCACATACAATCAAACTCTTCATAACTGTGAACATGTCAAATAACAAAAAATTAATTGCTGCTCTGTTAGCTAGCCAAGGTCTCACCCACTTTGCTGGGATCCACGAATTTTTGTGGTTACCTGTAGAAACACAAGCATATCCCCTTCCCCAGGTTATTAGTGACATAGGACCTTCCCATTGTTGTGTTGTTGAATTATACACACTAACCTTAGGCACATTTTTGGAAAAATCTTTGACATTTTTGATATGGTGCATAAAAACCGGTTCCATTTCAGTTTCACTTTTAGGATTAAGCCAGTTCAGCGCATACAATGTCTTCATCAATACCTCTTCTGGGCTCACACCAATTCCCCCTTGTTTTTTCAAAACAGACAAAAGATTTTTTAATGTACGGTGTGCACGCTCAATAATTGCTTGGCCAGTAGAATTATAAGGGATTCCAAACAGGTGTTGTACTTTCCACTGGGCGAGGAAGGTTGCAAGTCTGTCAGAGTGGTATGCAGGGCCATTATCTGTTTTGATTTGTGTGGGGACACCCATGACAACAAAAGCCTGTAATAAATGACGTTTTGTTGCCTTTGCATTTGCTGAGGTCAAAGCTGTAGCCCACAGCAGTTCTGAACAGGTATCTATGGAGACATGAATGTACTTTTGTCAGCCAAATGGTGGAAATTCAGTAATATCGGTTTGCCATAACTGACCTGGCTGCAAGCCCCGAGGATTTACTCCCTTTTGTTGGAGACGCACTATGCGGGTGCAATCAGGACAAGCTGCAATAATGGCTCAAGCTTGTTCCTTTGTAATTGTAAACTGCTTTCGGAGTACTGCTGAGGATTGATGAAAGAATTCGTGAGCTTGTCTGGCTTGTTCAAAAGGGGATATATCTGTTACTGCCGCAAGTTTGTCTATAATGCTATTTCCTTCTACTAAACCACCTGGTATGTTAGTATGGCTTTTTATATGCATGATAAATACTGGTGCTGTCCTATAATCTAATACGTTCCACAAATCTAACAATGCTTCAAACAACAAGGAATTGGAAACTCGCTGCAAAAGCGCTCTATGTATTCTTTGTACAATTCCCACAACATAAAGAGTATCTGTTACCAGATTAACTGGAGAGTTATGCCATTTTTGTAATGCTGCTAAGCATACTGAGGGCAGTTTCTTTTAATATTTCCTGTCTGTCTGCAAGCAAAACATGCTAGGCCACAAGAAGAAGGGCTTCAGCCTTTCATTGTAGGCTTAAGTGCTGCAGCCAAGGCTGCAGCATGGGCTTGAGCATGTATTTTTGCCTTTTCTATCTCCTGTTGCAGAATCGGCACCTGTGTGCAAGCTTCCACCATCTCTGCTAAAGAAGCAGTTTTTCCCAAACCAGCTAATATCTGTTGGCATTGGGTGTTTACATTCATCTCAGCCAAATCTTTCCCCACAGCAGCTTTTGCCTCTGGAGTCAAGTTAGGAGAGGCATCTATCGCTTCTTTTAAATGATCCACAAACGTCATATATGGTTCCCCAGGATCCCACTCTATTGTAGAATAGAGTGGCACAGGGTTACCTCTATTTGGCAATTCTTTCACTGCCGCCAGAGCAACCCCTTGTGTTTGCTGCAAAATCCTTGGATGAAGCGCTGCCTGAGTAGCACCATCAGCATATTGCCCATGACCCAGTAACTGGTCCATGCTAGCTAACCGCAACGGATCATCAGCTGGTAAACGAACATTTTCTAATACTGCCAATTCCACCTTCCCCTGCCACTTGTCCAAGAACAGCAAATACCCCGTTGGAGGAAGCAATAACTCCATCAATGCCCTAATATCTGTTTGAGTTAGTACTTGCCCCTTGAAAAATGAATTGATTAGCTGCATCACATGCTTATTATCCATATCATATTGCATAACTGCACTTTGCAATTGCTTAACTGTTTTCCGATCAAAGGGTAACCACTGCCTTTGTCCTCTATTATCTATGTGCACTGGCATTGCTGTAATACTACCAGGTAACATGATCCCTTCAATGGTTGCATCTCTGATTACCCCTTGCCAACGTTGCCCTGCATTGTAAGAATGATCTCGAGGAATATCTCTACCCTGATGCACAGGGCAGCACCCAAATTATCATTATTATCACTGCTATACAATTCCCTTGTGTTTCCCTGTCGATCAGTAAGTCAACGCTTATTTGCAAACCAATCTGCTAACCCAGTCTCCAGGCCTTTTCCATATCGCGCTCTCAAATATTCATCTGCTTCTCTTACAGACCACATCCCATCTTCAACACATTGTCTAGCCCACTTTTGTATTCGCTTCCTTTTAATACACAACTCCTCAGGAGTAAGGTCTAATTCCGCCCCCTCCCTTTCCTGTTTTCCTCGTTTTTCACATTCCCTGCCAATTGCCTCCAGCCCGTCCTTAATTGCATCTGATGCCTTTTTATATGCTATTAACCGCGAAGTTTTACTGTTACCGCCATCTAGTCGTTTCATAGCTTCTGGAACTTCTTGCATCTGGCTCTCCTGCCGTCTCAGTAAGTCCTTCAGGCTTTGCACGTGGCTCTCCTCCTGGAAGTCAGGGCAATTCTGCGGTGCTCCGTCCTGGTGTTCCATTGGGTCCTCCGGCAAAGGCACGTCGGTTGGATTAACTTGTTCTTGCTTGTTGAAACTTGCTGGTTGCTGCCATTCATCGTCGGAGCCAGGCAATGGCTCAACAAGTGCAGAGGGTATAATTTGCTCTCCACCCCAGAACTCCAGATCTGATACGGGACATACCAGCGGTGTTGATTCTTCGGAGTTCTCGGAGGGGGGCAGCTCACGGCGGGCAGCTCCGAGGGGACAGCACACAGCTCCGGCTCCTCTGAGACTTCCTGCATCAGCTGTCTGACCTCCCACGGTATCCAGTTCTCTTGGAGGGACTCAAGAGTGCCCCAAGGGACCTTGGAGTTTGGGGGGGGACCTAGGAGATGAGGATAGACCCAGGAGTGATCCAAGGGACCCAGGAGTGCCCCAAGGGACCCAGGAATTCGGGAGGGAACCAGGAGAACCCCAAGGGAGACAGGAGTTTGGGAAAGATGCCCAGGAGTTGGCGACAGGCCCAGGAGTTTGGGGGAAGACCCAAGAGAGTTCAAAGGGACCCAGGAGTTTTGGGAGGACCCAGAAGTTCGGGATGGACCCAGGAGTACCCCAAGGATCAAGGTGTTCAGAATGGACCCAGGAGTGCCCCAAAGGCCCCAGGAGATTGACAGGGAGCCAGGAGTTCAGGGAGGGACCCAGGAGCTCGGGAGGAACCCAGCAGTTCGGGATGGACCCAGGAGTGCCCCAAGGGAAATAAGAGTTCGGGAAAGGGACGCAGGAGTTGGTGACATACCAGGAGTTCAGGGGATAACCCAAGAGAGTTCCAAGGGACCCAGGAGTTCTGGGAGGACCCAGGAGTTTGGGATGGACCCAGGAGTACCCCAAAGAAAACAGGAGTTTGAGAGAGAGCCAGGGGTTCAGGGAGGGACCCACGAGCTCAGGAGGGATCCAGGAGTTCGGGATGGAGCCAGGAGTGCCCCCAGGTACTCAGGAGTTCAGGAGAGACCCAGGAATTTAGAAGGGACCCCAAAGGAAACAAGACTCTGGGAAGGACCCAGGAGTGACCCAACGGACCCAGAGGTTTTTGGGGGTCCCAGGAGTGCCCCAAGGCAGCTAGTACTCTCCAAGGAACCCAGGAGTTCTCCAAGGGACCCAAGAGTGCCCCAAGGGACCCAAGAGTTTGGGGCGGACCCACAAGTGCCGCAAGGGACCCACGAGTTTGAATGAGACCCAGGAGTGCAGGAGGGACCCAGGAGTGCCCCAGTGGACCCAGGAGTTAGGGAGGGACCCAGGAGTGCCTCAAGGGACCCAGGAGTAAACCCAAGGGACCCAGGAGTTTGGGGGAAGCCAGTAGTTTGGGGAGGGACCCACGAGTTCCCTAAGGGACCAGGGGTTCAGGAGGGACCCAAGAGTTCAGCTGTGTCCCAAGAGAGGCAGGACTCTGTGAGGGACCCAGGAATGCCCTAAGGGACCCAGGAGTTCTGGACGGGGCCCAGGAGTTCTGGGGGGGACCCAGGAGGTCAGGAAGGACCCAGGAATGCTCCAAGGGACACAGCAATTCAGGGAGGGACTCAGGAGTACTCCAAGGGACTCAGGAGTTCAGGACGGACCCAGGAGGTCGGAGACAACCCCAGGAGTTCCCTAAGGGACCCTGGAGTTCGGGACCGACCCAGGAGTTCCCCCAGGTACCCAGGAGTTCAGGAGGGATCCAGGAGTTCAGGAGGGACCCAGGAGTGCCTCAAAGAACCTAGGGCCTTGGCAGGGACCCAGGAGTTCAGGAGAGACCCAGGAGTTCCCGAAGGGAACCAGGACTCTGGGAGGGACTCAGGAGTGCCACAAAGGACCCCGGAGTGGAGGGGGAACCTAGGAGATGGGATGGACGCAGGAGTGCCCCAAGGGACCCAGGAGTTCGGGAGAGACCCAGAAGTGCCCAAGGGACCCAGTACTCTGGGAGGGACCCAGGAGTTCCCCAAGGGACCCAGGATTTAGAGATGGACCCAGGGTTTTGGAGGGACCCAGGAGTTCAGGAGGGATCCAGGAGTTCAGGACAGACCACGAATTTTGGAGGGACCCAGGAGTGCTCCAAGAGATCCAGGAGTTCAGGAGAGACCCAGGAGTTTGGGAGGGACTTAGGAGTGCCCAAGGGACCCAGGAGTTCGCGATGGACGCATGGGTTCGGGAGGGACCCAGGAGTTCTGGGAGGGACTCAGGAGTACCCCAAGAGATCCAGGAGTTCGAAAGGCATCCAGGAGTGCCCCAAGGGACTCAGGGGTTCAGGAGAGACCCGGGAGTTCTGGGAGGGACTCTGGAGTACCCCAAGAGATCCAGGAGTTCGGGAGGCATCCAGGAGTGCCCAAGGGACCCAGGAGTTCACGATGGACACATGGATTCGGGAGGGACCCAGGAGTTCTGGGAGGGACCCAGGAGTACCCCAAGGGACTCAGGAGTTCAGGACGGACCCAAGAGTTCGGAGAGGGACCCAGGAGTTCAGGAAGGACCCAGGAGTGCCCCAAGGAACCATGAATTCTGACAGGGTCCCAGGAGTTCAGGATGGAGCCATGAGATTGGGAGGGACCCAGGATTGTCCCACTGTATCCAGTTCTCTTGGACGGACCCAAGAGTACCCAAAGGGAGGAACGCAGGAGTTTGAGGGGGGACCTAGGAGATGGGGTTAGACCCAGGAGTGACTCAAGGGACCCAGGAGTTTGGGAGGGAACCAGGAGTGTCCCAAGGGAAACAGGAGATCAGGAAAGGGACCCAGGAGTTGACGACAGACCCAGGAGTTTGGGGGAAGACCCAAGAGACCTCAAAGGGACCCAAGAGTTCTGGGAGGACCCAGGAGTTCGGGACGGACCCAGGAGTACCCCAAGGACCGAGGTGTTCAGAAAGGACCCAGGAGTGCCCCAAGGAACACAGGATTTTGGGAGGTAGGCAGGAGTGCTCTAAGGAACCTAGGGCCTTGGTAGGGACCCAGGAATTCAGGAGGGACCCAGGAGTGCCCCAAAGACCCATGAGTTTTGTAGGGTCCGAGGAGTTCGGGATGGAGCCATGAAATTGAGAGGGACCCAGGAGTGCCCCACGGTACCCAGAACTTGGAGGGACCCAGGAGTGCCACAAAGGACCCCGGAGTTTGGAGAGGGAACCTAGGAGATGGGATGGACCCAGGAGTGCTCCAAGGGACTCAGGAGTTCGGGAGAGATCCAGAAGTGCCCAAGGGACCCAGTACTCTGGGAGAGACCCAGGACTGCCCCAGGGACCCAGTACTCTAGGAGAGACCCAGGAGTGCCCCAAGGGACCCAAGATTTAGAGATGGACCCAGGGTTTTGGAGGGACCCAGGAGTTCAGGAGGGATCCAGGAGTTCAGAACAGACCACGAATTTTGGAGGGACCCAGGAGTCCCCCAAGGGCCCCAGGAGATTGACAGGGAGCCAGGAGTTCAGGGAGGGACCCAGGAGCTCGGGAGGAACCCAGGAGTTCGGGATGGACCCTAGAGTGCCCCAAGGGAAACAGGAGTTCGGGAAAGGGACCCAGGAGTTGGCGACATACCAGGAGTTCAGGGGATAACCCAAGAGAGTTCCAAGGGACCCAGGAGTTCTGGGAGGACCCAGGAGTTTGGGATGGACCCAGGAGTGCCCCAAGGGAAATAGGAGTTCGGGAAAGGGACGCAGGAGTTGGTGACATACCAGGAGTTCAGGGGATAACCCAAGAGAGTTCCAAGGGACCCAGGAGTTCTGGGAGGACCCAGGAGTTTCGGGTGGACCCAGGAGTGCCCCAAAGGAAACAGGAGTTTGAGAGAGAGCCAGGGGTTCAGGGAGGGACCCAGGAGCTCAGGAGGGACCCAGGAGTTCGGGATGGAGCCAGGAGTGCCCCCAGGTACTCAGGAGTTCAGGAGAGACCCAGGAATTTAGGAGGGACCCCAAAGGAAACAGGACTCTGGGAAGGACCCAGGAGTGACCCAAGGGACCCAGAGGTTTTTGGGGGACCCAGGAGTGCCCCAAGGCAGCCAGTACTCTGGCAGGTTCCTCTCCAAGGAACCCAAGAGTGCCCCAAGGGACCCAGGAGTTCGGGGCGTACCCACAGTGCCGCAAAGGACTCAGGAGTTTGAATGAGACCCAGGAGTGCAGGAGGGACCCAGGATTGCCCCAGTGGACCCAGGAGTTAGGGAGGGACCCAGGAGTGCCTCAAGGGACCCAGGAGTAAACCCAAGGGAACCAAGAGTTTGGGAGGGAGACAGTAGTTTGGGGAGGGACCCAGGAGTTCCCTAAGGGACCAGGAGTTCAGGAGGGACCCAAGAGTTTGGCTGTGCCCCAAGAGAGGCAGGACTCTGTGAGGGACCCAGGAATGCCCTAAGGGACCCAGGAGTTCTGGGAGGGACCCTGGAGTTCTGGGGGGAACCCAGGAGGTCAAGAAGGACCCAGGAATGCTCCAAGGGACACAGGAGGTCAGGGAGGGACTCAGGAGTACCCCAAGGGACTCAGGAGTTCAGGACGGACCCAAGAGGTCGGAGACGTACCCAGGAGTGCCCTAAGGGACCCAGGAGTTCAGGACTGACCCAGGAGTTCCCCCAGGTACCCAGGAGTTCAGGAAGGATCCAGGAGTTCAGGAGGGACCCAGGAGTGCCTCAAAGAACCTAGGGCCTTGGCAGGGACCCAGGAGTTCAGGAGAGACCCAGGAGTTCCCGAAGGGAACCAGAACTCTGGGAGGGACCCAGGAGTGCCACAAAGGACCCCGGAGTGGAGGGGGAACCTAGGAGATGGGATGGACGCAGGAGTACCCCAAAGGACCCAGGAGTTCGGGAGAGACCCAGAAGTGCCCAAGGGACCCAGTACTCTGGGAGAGACCCAGGGGTGCCCCAAGGGACCCAGGATTTAGAGATGGACCCAGGGTTTTGGAGGGACCCAGGAGTTCAGGACAGACCACAAATTTTGGAGGGACGCAGAACTGCCTCAAGAGAGCCAGGAGTTCAGGAGGCACCCAGGAGTGCCCCAAGGGACCCAGGAGTTCGGGGCAGTCCCAGGATTGACCCAAGAACCCAGGAGTTTGGAAGGGACCCAGGATTTTGGGGGACAGCCAGGAGTTTGGAGAGGGACCCAGGAGTTCGTGGATTGACCCAAGAGTTCCCTAAGGCACCAGGAGTTCAGGAGGGACCCAAGAGTTCGGGACAGACCCAGGAGTTCAGGAAAGACCGATAAGTTCCCTATGGAACCCAGGAGTGCCTGAAAGGACCCAAAACTCTGGGAGAGACCCAGGAGTGCCCCAAGGGACCCAGGAGTTCAGGACGGGGCCCAGGAGTGCCCCAAGGGACCCAGGAGTTCGGGGGGAACCAGGAGTGCCCCAAGGGACCGAGGAGTTCAGGAAAGGGGCCCAGGAGTTCAGGAGGGACCCAGGAGTTTGGGAATCTCCCAAGAAAGGCAGGACTCTGTGAGAGACACAGGAATGCCCTAAGAGACCCAGGAGTTCTCGGAAGGACCCAAAAGTTTGGAACAGAAGCAGGAATGCTTTAAGAGACCAAGAAGTTCGGAGAGGGATTCAGGAGTACCCCAAGGGACTTAGGAGTTCAGGAAAGGGGCCCAGGAGTTCAGGAGGGACCCAGGAGTTTGGGAATCTCCCAAGAAAGGCAGGACTCTGTGAGAGACACAGGAATGCCCTAAGAGACCCAGGAGTTCTCGGAAGGACCCAAAAGTTCGGAACAGAAGCAGGAATGCTTTAAGAGACCAAGAAGTTCGGAGAGGGATTCAGGAGTACCCCAAGGGACTTGGGAGTTCAGGACGGACCCAGGAGTTCGTAGAGGGACCCAGGAGTTCAGGAAGGACCCAGGAGTGCCTCGAGGAACTCAGGAGTTCGAGAGGGACCCAGGAGTGCCCCAAGGACCCATGAGTTCTGGTAGGGTCCCAGGAGTTCGGGATGCAGCCATGAAATTGGGAGGGACCCAGGAGTGCCCTATGGGACCCAGGAGTTCAGAAGGGACTCAGGAATTTAGGAGGGACCCAGGAGTTCCCCAAAGGAACCAGAGGTTTGTGAGGGACCCAGGAGTGCCCCAAGGCAGCCAGTACTCTGGGAGGGACCCAAGAGTACCCCAAGGGACCTAGGAGATGGGGATAGACCCAGGAGTGCCCCAAGGGACCCAAGAGTGCCACAAGGGACCCAGGGGTTCGGGATGGGCCCACGAGTGCCACAAGGGACCCACGAGTTTGAGGGAGACCCAGGAGTGCAGGAGGGACCCAGGAGTGCCCCAGTGGACCCAGGAGTTAGGGAGGGACCTAGAAATGCCCCAAGGGAACCAGGACTCTGGGAGGGACCCAGGAGTTCCCCAAAGGACCCGGGAGTTTGGGGAGGGACCTAGGAGATGAGATGGACCCAGGAGTGCCCCAAGGGACCCAGGAGTTTGGGAGAGACCCAGAAGTGCCCAAGGGATGCAGTACTCTGGGAGGGACCCAGGAGTGCCCCAAGGGACCCAGGATTTAGAGATGGACCCAGGGTTCTGGAAGGACCCAGGAGTGCCTTAAAGTAGCCAGGACTCTGTGATGGACTCAGGAATGCTCCAAGGGACGCAGGATTTCGGTAGGGACCCAGGAGTTTGGGAGGGACCCAAAAGTTCCCCAAATGACCGAGGAGTTTGGGGAGGGACCCAAAAATGCCCCATGGGACCCAGGAGTTTGGGAAGGACCCAGGAGTGCCCCAAAGGACCAGGACTCTGTGAGGGACCCAGGAATGCCCTAAGGGACCCAGGAGTTCAGGGAGGGATCCAGGAGTACCCCAAGGGACTCAGGAGTTCAGAACGGACCCAGGAGTTCGGAGAGGGACCCAGGAGTTCAGGAAGGACCCAGGAGTACCTCAAGGACCCATGAGCTCTTAGGGGGGGACCTAGGAGATGGCGATAGAACCAGGAGTGACCCAAGGGACCCAGGATTTCGGGAGGGATCCAGGTGTGCCCCAAGGGAATCAGGAGTTCAGGACGGACCCAGGAGTTTGGAGAAAGACCCAGGATCTCAGGAGAGACCAAGGAGTTCGTGAGGGATCCAGGAGTTCGGGAGAGATCCAGGAGTTTGGGACGGACCCAGGAGTGTGAGAAGGGACCCAACAGTTAGGGACAGACCCAGGAATGCCGCAAGGGACCCAGGAGTTCGGGGAGGGACCCAGGTGTTCGGGAGGGATCCAGGAGTCACCCAAGGAACCCAGGAGTTTGGAAGTGACATCGAAGTGCCTTAAGGGCCCCAGGAGTTCGGGAGGGACCCAGGGATGCCTCAAGGGACGCAGGAGTTCAGGAGAGACCCAGAAGTGGCCAGGGGACCCAGTACTGTGGGAGGGACCCAGGAGTGCCTAAGGGACCCAGGAGTTCGGGAGGCACCAGGAGTGCCCTAACAGACCCTGGAGTTTGGGACTGACTCAGGAGTGACCCCAGGAGTTCAGGATGGACCCAGGAGTGCTTTAAGGGACCCAGGAGTTGGGGGAGACTCAGGAGTGCCAAAAAGGACCCAGGATTTTTCAGAGGGACCCAGGCGTTTGGGAGGGACCCAGGAATTCCCCAAGGGACCGAGGAGTTCGGGGAGGGACCCAGGAGTTCGGGACAGACCCTGGAGTTTGGGAGGGACCCAAGAGTTTGGGAAGGGACCCAGGAGTTCGGAGGGACTCATGAGTGCCCGAAAATACCCAGGACTCTGTGAGGGACTCAGGAATGTCTCTCCCGAACTCCTGGGTCCCTTGGGGCACTCCTGGGTCCCTCCCAGACTCCTGGGTGCTTTAAGGCACTCCTGAGTACCTTGGGTCACTCCAGGGTCCATCCCCGATCTCCTGGATCCCCCCTGAATTCCTGGGTCCCCTGGTCACTCCTGGATCCCTCTCGAACTCCTGGGTCCCTTGGGGCACTCCTGGGTCCCTCCCGAACTCCTGGGTGCTTTAAGGCACTCCTGAGTACCTTGGGTCACTCCAGGGTCCATCCCCGATCTCCTGGATCCCCCCTGAATTCCTGGGTCCCCTGGTCACTCCTGGATCCCTCTCAAACTCCTGGGTCCCTTGGGTCACTCCTGGGTCCCTCCAGAACTCCTGGGTCCGTCCTGAACTCCTGGGTGCCTCCCGAACTCAAGGGTCCATTGGGGCACTCCTGGTTCCTCCCGAACTCCTGGGTCCCTTGGGGCACTCTTGGGTCCTTCCAAGAGTACCAAGTACCATGGGGCACTCCTGGCTCCCTCCCAATTTGATGGTTCCATCCTGAACTTCTAGGACCCTACCAGAACTCATAGGATTTTTGGGGCACTCCTGGGTCCATCCTGAACTCCTGGGTCCCTCCCGAGCTCCTGGGTCCCTTGGGGCATTCCTGGGTCCCTCACAGAGTCCTGGTCCTTTGGGGCACTCCTGGGTCTGCCCAAAACTCCTGGGTCTCTTGAGGCACTTCTGGTTCCCTCCTGACCTCCTGGGTACCTAGGGGTACTCTTTGTCTGTCCTGAACTCCTGGGTCCCTTGCAGCCTTCCTGGGACCCTCACAGACTCCTGGTCCTTTGGGCCACTCCTGGGTCCATCCAGAACTCATGGGTCTCTTGGGGCACTCCTGGTTCCCTCCTGAACTCCTGGGTACCTGGGAGCACTCTTTGTCTGTCTCGAACTCCAGGGTCTCTTGGAGCATTCCTGGTTCCTCCCGAACTCCTGGGTCTCTTGGGGCACTTCTGGGTCACTCCCAGAGTACTGGGTCCCGTGGGGCACTCCTGGGTCCCTCCAAAATTTGTGATCCGTCCTGAATTCCTAGGTCCCTCCTGAACTCCTGGGTCTGTCTCTAAATCCTGGGTCCCCTGGGGCACTTGTGAGTCCTTCCCAAACTCCAGGGTCCCTTGAGGCACTCCTGGGTCCCTCCCGAACTCCTGTGTCCCTGCCAAGGCCCTAAGTTCCTTGGGGCATTCCTGCGTCCATCCGAAACTCCTGGGTCCTTCCCTGAACTCCTGGGTCCCTTGGGGCACTCCTGGGTTTATCCCCATCTCCATGGTCCCTTGGGGTACTCCTGGGTCCCTTCCAGAATACTGGGTCCCTTGGGACACTCCTGGGTCCCTTGGGGAACTCATGGGTCCCTCCCAGACTCCTGGGTGCTTTAAGGCACTCCTGAGTACCTTGGGGCATTCCAGGGTCCATTCCCGATCTCCTGGATCCTCCCTGAATTCCTGGGTCCCCTGGGCACCTCTGGATCCCTCCCGAACTCCTGGGTCCCTCCAGAACTCCTGGGTCCCTCCAGAACTCCTGGGTCCGTCCTGAACTCCTCAGTCCCTCCCGAACTCCTGGGTCCCTTGGGGTACTCCTGGGTCCCCCCTGAATTCCTGGGTCCCTTGGGCACTCCTGGGACCCACTTGAATTCCTGAGTCCCTTGGGGCATTACTGGGTCCCTCCCGAACTCAAGGGTCCCTTGGGACACTCCTGGGTGTCTCTCGAACTCCTGGGTCCCTTGGGGCACTCTTGGGTCCCTCCCAGACTCCTGGGTTCTTTAAAGCACTCCTGAGTACCTTGGGGCACTCCAGGGTCCATCCCCGATCTCCTGGATCCCCCCTGAATTCCTGGGTCCCCTGGTCACTCCTGGATCCCTCTCGAACTCCTGGGTCCCTCGGGTCACTCCTGGGTCCCTCCAGAACTCCTGGGTCCGTCCTGAACTCCTGGGTCCCTCCCAAACTCAAGGGTCCCTTGGAGCACTCCTGGGTATCTCCCGAACTCCTGGGTCCCTCCCAAACACCGGGGTCCTTCTCGAACTACGGGGTCCCTCCCGAACTCCTGCATCCATCTCGAATCCCTGCGTCCACCTCGAACTTCTGGCTCCCTTGGGGCACTCCTGGGTCCCTAACAAACTCCTGGGTCCCCCATGAATTCCTGGGTCTCTTGGGCACTCTTCGGTCCCACTTGAACTCCTGAGTTCCTTGGGGCACTCCTGGGTCCCTGTCGAATTCAAGGGTCCATTGGGGCACTCCTGGGTGACTCCCGAACTCCTGGGTCCCTTGGGGCACTCCTGGGTCCCTCCCAGACTCCTGGGTGCTTTAAGGCACTCCTGAGTACCTTGGGGCACTCCAGGGTCCATCCCCGATCTCTTTGATCCCCCCTGAATTCCTGGGTCCCCTGGGCACCTCTGGATCCCTCCCGAACTCCTGGGTCCCTTGGGTCACTCCTGGGTCCCTCCCAATTTCATGGCTCCATCCCGAACTCCCAGGATCCTACCGGAGCTCATGGGTCCCTTGGGGCACTTCTGGGTCGCTCCCAGAGTACCGTGGTCCCATGGTGCACTCCTGCATTTCTGCAAAATTCCTGGTCTGTCCTGAATTCCTGGGTCCCTCCTGATCTCCTGGGTCCCTCCTGAGTTCCTGGATCCCTCCAGAACTCCTGGGTCCATCCTGAACTCCCGGGTCCCTCCCGAACTCAAGGGTCCCTTGGAGCACTCCTGGGTCCCTCCCAGATTCCTAGGTGCTTTAAGGCACTCCTGGGTCCATCCAGAACTCTTGGGTCTCTTGGGGCACTCCTGGTTCCCTCCTGACCTTCTCGGTACCTGGGAGCACTCTTTGTCCATCTCGAACTCCTGGGTCCCTTGGGGACTTCCTGGATCCCTCACAGAGTCCTGCTCCTTTGGGGCACTCCTGGGTCCGTCCAGAACTCCTGGGTCTCTTGGTACACTCCTGGTTCCCTCCTGACCTTCTCGGTACCTGGGAGCACTCTTTGTCCGTCCCGAACTCCAGGGTCCCTTGCGGCACTCCTGGGACACTCCTGAACACCAGGGTCCCTTGAGGCACTCCTGGTTCCTCCCGAATTCCTGGGTCCCTTGGGGCACTTCTGGGTCACTCCCAGAGTACTGGGTCCCATGGGACACTCCTGGGTCCCTCCAAAATTCGTGGTCCGTCCTGAACTCCTGGGTCCTTCCTGAATTCCTGGTCCCTCTTCGAACTCCTGTGTCCTCCCCGAACTCCTGGGTCTTTTACGGCACTCCTGGGTCCGTCCTGAACTCCTGAGTCCCTTTGAGGTTCTCCTGGGTGTCCCCCAAACTCCTGGGTCCCTAAAAACACTCCTAGGTCCGTCCTGAACTTTTGGGTCCCTCCCGAACTCCTGAGTCCCTTGGGGCATTCCTGGGTCTTTCCAGGGTCTCCTTGAACCACTTCTGGTTCCTCCTGAACTCCTGGGTCCCTTGCGGCACTCCTGAGTTAAGCGGAGTGTGTCTCTTGACACGTGGTGTGCGTTGGCTGTGTCTGTGTGTAACACAGTACAGCCATGCATACTCGTTAGATAGCGCCTGCTGTTTCTATCCGTCGCTCCACACGCCTGTGAGTCCCTTTCTTTCTCTCCACAAGCACGTGTGTAGACTTCGTCTAGCTCCGCTAGTAGAGGAGCAAAGACACTCGTAGGCAGTACTGAATGCTGCTCCGTGCTACTTCTCCTCCGGTGGCAAATGCTTCACAGTCGCCCTAGGAAAGACGCTTAGCAATCGATCTCCAAGAGAAACGAAACGCATGATGCCATAAGGCGAAAGAATAGCAGGGCATCTCTTCACAAGCTTGTCCCTGATCTATAGCTGAGGGCAAGCACTTGTGTGCTTGTGGGAGAGCCTGTGTCTTTCCTGGAAGCGTTTGGGAGTTTTGCTCAGACGCGTGTTTCCTCAAGTTCAAGAATCAAGATCTAGGATACCTGCAGACAGGTGCCTGTTTGTGTGGAGACAGTCTGCCTGAAACTCTGTGTTCCTTAGCGCCCGCTCTTTCTCTCCGTCGCTCCACACGCCTGGGAGTCCCTTTCTTTCTCTCCACAAGCACGTGTGTTGACTTCGTCGCACATGTGCATCTGCACAAGCGTTGAGCTCAGCAGAGTGTGTCTCTTGACACTTGATGTGCGTTGGCTGTGTCTGCGTGCTCCAGTGAAGAGAGAAACGGGAAATCATCTTGGTAGAGGCAACAAAGCAAAAGCGAGGCAGGATTGACATCTGCTCAACAGAGACGGATTCCCTGCGCTGACACAGTTCACAGTTACACGAGAAGCAATCTGAGCGGTCCATCGACCGGAGACGTGTTTCCCAAGAGGTCGTTTAGCGAGTGAACAGCAGTGTGCGCGACTTTCAGGAGTGTGCCTGGAAAGTGCCAGAATCACCAGAGCATCTGTGCAAAAGCTGCTGCCTCTGTGACCGCATTGAGGCACGTTCCCGTGTCTGCGAGTATACAGACGGCTCTTTCGCGTTCACTCCGAGGGAAACGGTCCGCTATTGCTTCTGTGCGTACAGACGCGATTCCCTTGTCTCTTGCGAACACAGGGAACTCTGTGCATCCAAATCTACAGGCTAAGGACGCGTCTGCATATGTTTTGGTGAACAATCGAGTGTGCGTGTTCTGACAGCTGCCTCTATGCAGACGTCTCCACAGAGCCACTTCTGAATGCCCCGCAGCCCAGGACTGAATGGATACACTAACAAGTGCACCGGTGTGAGCAAGCACATATGCAGAAGGACGTCTTTCATCTCACAGAAGCGCGAACGTCTTGGCGTTCAAGCACATGGCAGAAACAAGGTGTGAACAGATGCGCTGCTGCTATTTTCTCCGTTCGGCATGCTTCGTTGTAGCTCTCTTGCCGGTCGCCGGCTTAGCGGCTTGCTTTGCGCGACTAGGTCTGCGGAGAGAAGGAGATAGCGCCGGAAACCTTGCCTTTTGCCTTCTTCGGCGCTGGAACCTGGTTGCTGCGCCTTCTCTTTGTCCATGTGCACACACACGATTCCTCAGCGAAAACCATGCAGAAACCTTTCCACGAGCACCCAGGGATGTGCACCCAGCACCACGTGCACGCACACGCAGCTAGAGAAAAGCACCTACCTTTTCACACACTGATGCCTAAGCAAACGCGTGGCCACACACACGCACACATCCGCAAGCGCGCCTACTCCCATCTATTGAGGGAAAGACGGACGAGCAACGTCCTGACAGGCTTGAGGGGAAAAACGTCCGTTGATGGTTGGCGTACTGCACGCCCGCCTACGGGGCTGCAGGGGAATCCACATTTGGAAGGTACCTGAAGATGTGTGCCTGTTCTTGGAGCTCCGCTAGTAGGGTAGCAAAGACACTCGTAGGCAGTACTGAATGCTGCTCCGTGCTACTTCTCCTCCGCTGGCAAATGCTTCACAGTCGCCCTAGGAAAGACGTTTAACAATCGATCTCCAAGAGGAACGAAACACATGATGCCATAAGGCGAAAGAATAGCAGGGCATCTCTTCACAAGCTTGTCCCTGATCTATAGCTGAGGGCAAACACTTGTGTGCTTGTGGGAGAGCGTGTGTCTTTCCTGGAAGCGTTTGGGAGTTTTGCTCAGACGCGTGTTTCCTCAAGTTCAAGAATCAAGATCTAGGATACCTGCAGACAGGTGCCTGTTTGTGTGGAGACAGTCTGTTTGAAACTGTGTTCCTCAGCGCCCGCTCTTTCTCCCCGTCGCTCCACACGCCTGGGAGTCCCTTTCTTTCTCTCCACAAGCACGTGTGTTGACTTCGTCGCACATGTGCATCTGCACAAGCGTTGAGCTCAGCAGAGTGTGTCTCTTGACACTTGATGTGCGTTGGCTGTGTCTGCGTGCTCCAGTGAAGAGAGAAACGGGAAATCATCTTGGTAGAGGCAACAAAGCAAAAGCGAGGCAGGATTGACATCTGCTCAACAGAGACGGATTCCCTGCGCTGACACAGTTCACAGTTACACGAGAAGCAATCTGAGCGGTCCATCGACCGGAGACGTGTTTCCCAAGAGGTCGTTTAGCGAGTGAACAGCAGTGTGCGCGACTTTCAGGAGTGTGCCTGGAAAGTGCCAGAATCACCAGAGCATCTGTGCAAAAGCTGCTGCCTCTGTGACCGCATTGAGGCACGTTCCCGTGTCTGCGAGTATACAGACGGCTCTTTCGCGTTCACTCCGAGGGAAACGGTCCGCTATTGCTTCTGTGCGTACAGACGCGATTCCCTTGTCTCTTGCGAACACAGGGAACTCTGTGCATCCAAATCTACAGGCTAAGGACGCGTCTGCATATGTTTTGGTGAACAATCGAGTGTGCGTGTTCTGACAGCTGCCTCTATGCAGACGTCTCCACAGAGCCACTTCTGAATGCCCCGCAGCCCAGGACTGAATGGATACACTAACAAGTGCACCGGTGTGAGCAACCACATATGCAGAAGGACGTCTTTCATCTCACAGAAGCGCGAACGTCTTGGCGTTCAAGCACATGGCAGAAACAAGGTGTGAACAGATGCGCTGCTGCTATTTTCTCCGTTCGGCATGCTTCGTTGTAGCTCTCTTGCCGGTCGCCGGCTTAGCGGCTTGCTTTGCGCGACTAGGTCTGCGGAGAGAAGGAGAGAGCGCCGGAAACCTTGCCTTTTGCCTTCTTCGGCGCTGGAACCTGGTTGCTGCGCCTTCTCTTTGTCCATGTGCACACACACGATTCCTCAGCGAAAACCATGCAGAAACCTTTCCACGAGCACCCAGGGATGTGCACCCAGCACCACGTGCACGCACACGCAGCTAGGGAAAAGCACCTACCTTTTCACACACTGATGCCTAAGCAAACGCGTGGCCACACACACGCACACATCCGCAAGCGCGCCTACTCCCATCTATTGAGGGAAAGACGGACGAGCAACGTCCTGACAGGCTTGAGGGGAAAAACGTCCGTTGATGGTTGGCGTACTGCACGCCCGCCTACGGGGCTGCAGGGGAATCCACATTTGGAAGGTACCTGAAGATGTGTGCCTGTTCTTGGAGCTCCGCTAGTAGGGTAGCAAAGACACTCGTAGGCAGTACTGAATGCTGCTCCGTGCTACTTCTCCTCCGCTGGCAAATGCTTCACAGTCGCCCTAGGAAAGACGTTTAACAATCGATCTCCAAGAGAAACGAAACACATGATGCCATAAGGCGAAAGAATAGCAGGGCATCTCTTCACAAGCTTGTCCCTGATCTATAGCTGAGGGCAAACACTTGTGTGCTTGTGGGAGAGCCTGTGTCTTTCCTGGAAGCGTTTGGGAGTTTTGCTCAGACGCGTGTTTCCTCAAGTTCAAGAATCAAGCTCTAGGATACCTGCAGACAGGTGCCTGTTTGTGTGGAGACAGTCTGTTTGAAACTGTGTTCCTCAGTGCCCGCTCTTTCTCCCCGTCGCTCCACACGCCTGGGAGTCCCTTTCTTTCTCTCCACAAGCACGTGTGTTGACTTCGTCGCACATGTGCATCTGCACAAGCGTTGAGCTCAGCAGAGTGTGTCTCTTGACACTTGATGTGCGTTGGCTGTGTCTGCGTGCTCCAGTGAAGAGAGAAACGGGAAATCATCTTGGTAGAGGCAACAAAGCAAAAGCGAGGCAGGATTGACATCTGCTCAACAGAGACGGATTCCCTGCGCTGACACAGTTCACAGTTACACGAGAAGCAATCTGAGCGGTCCATCGACCGGAGACGTGTTTCCCAAGAGGTCGTTTAGCGAGTGAACAGCAGTGTGCGCGACTTTCAGGAGTGTGCCTGGAAAGTGCCAGAATCACCAGAGCATCTGTGCAAAAGCTGCTGCCTCTGTGACCGCATTGAGGCACGTTCCCGTGTCTGCGAGTATACAGACGGCTCTTTCGCGTTCACTCCGAGGGAAACGGTCCGCTATTGCTTCTGTGCGTACAGACGCGATTCCCTTGTCTCTTGCGAACACAGGGAACTCTGTGCATCCAAATCTACAGGCTAAGGACGCGTCTGCATATGTTTTGGTGAACAATCGAGTGTGCGTGTTCTGACAGCTGCCTCTATGCAGACGTCTCCACAGAGCCACTTCTGAATGCCCCGCAGCCCAGGACTGAATGGATACACTAACAAGTGCACCGGTGTGAGCAACCACATATGCAGAAGGACGTCTTTCATCTCACAGAAGCGCGAACGTCTTGGCGTTCAAGCACATGGCAGAAACAAGGTGTGAACAGATGCGCTGCTGCTATTTTCTCCGTTCGGCATGCTTCGTTGTAGCTCTCTTGCCGGTCGCCGGCTTAGCGGCTTGCTTTGCGCGACTAGGTCTGCGGAGAGAAGGAGATAGCGCCGGAAACCTTGCCTTTTGCCTTCTTCGGCGCTGGAACCTGGTTGCTGCGCCTTCTCTTTGTCCATGTGCACACACACGATTCCTCAGCGAAAACCATGCAGAAACCTTTCCACGAGCACCCAGGGATGTGCACCCAGCACCACGTGCACGCACACGCAGCTAGGGAAAAGCACCTACCTTTTCACACACTGATGCCTAAGCAAACGCGTGGCCACACACACGCACACATCCGCAAGCGCGCCTACTCCCATCTATTGAGGGAAAGACGGACGAGCAACGTCCTGACAGGCTTGAGGGGAAAAACGTCCGTTGATGGTTGGCGTACTGCACGCCCGCCTACGGGGCTGCAGGGGAATCCACATTTGGAAGGTACCTGAAGATGTGTGCCTGTTCTTGGAGCTCCGCTAGTAGGGTAGCAAAGACACTCGTAGGCAGTACTGAATGCTGCTCCGTGCTACTTCTCCTCCGCTGGCAAATGCTTCACAGTCGCCCTAGGAAAGACGTTTAACAATCGATCTCCAAGAGAAACGAAACACATGATGCCATAAGGCGAAAGAATAGCAGGGCATCTCTTCACAAGCTTGTCCCTGATCTATAGCTGAGGGCAAACACTTGTGTGCTTGTGGGAGAGCCTGTGTCTTTCCTGGAAGCGTTTGGGAGTTTTGCTCAGACGCGTGTTTCCTCAAGTTCAAGAATCAAGCTCTAGGATACCTGCAGACAGGTGCCTGTTTGTGTGGAGACAGTCTGTTTGAAACTGTGTTCCTCAGCGCCCGCTCTTTCTCCCCCTCGCTCCACACGCCTGGGAGTCCCTTTCTTTCTCTCCACAAGCACGTGTGTTGACTTCGTCGCACATGTGCATCTGCACAAGCGTTGAGCTCAGCAGAGTGTGTCTCTTGACACTTGATGTGCGTTGGCTGTGTCTGCGTGCTCCAGTGAAGAGAGAAACGGGAAATCATCTTGGTAGAGGCAACAAAGCAAAAGCGAGGCAGGATTGACATCTGCTCAACAGAGACGGATTCCCTGCGCTGACACAGTTCACAGTTACACGAGAAGCAATCTGAGCGGTCCATCGACCGGAGACGTGTTTCCCAAGAGGTCGTTTAGCGAGTGAACAGCAGTGTGCGCGACTTTCAGGAGTGTGCCTGGAAAGTGCCAGAATCACCAGAGCATCTGTGCAAAAGCTGCTGCCTCTGTGACCGCATTGAGGCACGTTCCCGTGTCTGCGAGTATACAGACGGCTCTTTCGCGTTCACTCCGAGGGAAACGGTCCGCTATTGCTTCTGTGCGTACAGACGCGATTCCCTTGTCTCTTGCGAACACAGGGAACTCTGTGCATCCAAATCTACAGGCTAAGGACGCGTCTGCATATGTTTTGGTGAACAATCGAGTGTGCGTGTTCTGACAGCTGCCTCTATGCAGACGTCTCCACAGAGCCACTTCTGAATGCCCCGCAGCCCAGGACTGAATGGATACACTAACAAGTGCACCGGTGTGAGCAACCACATATGCAGAAGGACGTCTTTCATCTCACAGAAGCGCGAACGTCTTGGCGTTCAAGCACATGGCAGAAACAAGGTGTGAACAGATGCGCTGCTGCTATTTTCTCCGTTCGGCATGCTTCGTTGTAGCTCTCTTGCCGGTCGCCGGCTTAGCGGCTTGCTTTGCGCGACTAGGTCTGCGGAGAGAAGGAGATAGCGCCGGAAACCTTGCCTTTTGCCTTCTTCGGCGCTGGAACCTGGTTGCTGCGCCTTCTCTTTGTCCATGTGCACACACACGATTCCTCAGCGAAAACCATGCAGAAACCTTTCCACGAGCACCCAGGGATGTGCACCCAGCACCACGTGCACGCACACGCAGCTAGAGAAAAGCACCTACCTTTTCACACACTGATGCCTAAGCAAACGCGTGGCCACACACACGCACACATCCGCAAGCGCGCCTACTCCCATCTATTGAGGGAAAGACGGACGAGCAACGTCCTGACAGGCTTGAGGGGAAAAACGTCCGTTGATGGTTGGCGTACTGCACGCCCGCCTACGGGGCTGCAGGTGAATCCACATTTGGAAGGTACCTGAAGATGTGTGCCTGTTCTTGGAGCTCCGCTAGTAGGGTAGCAAAGACACTCGTAGGCAGTACTGAATGCTGCTCCGTGCTACTTCTCCTCCGCTGGCAAATGCTTCACAGTCGCCCTAGGAAAGACGTTTAACAATCGATCTCCAAGAGGAACGAAACACATGATGCCATAAGGCGAAAGAATAGCAGGGCATCTCTTCACAAGCTTGTCCCTGATCTATAGCTGAGGGCAAACACTTGTGTGCTTGTGGGAGAGCCTGTGTCCTTCCTGGAAGCGTTTGGGAGTTTTGCTCAGACGCGTGTTTCCTCAAGTTCAAGAATCAAGATCTAGGATACCTGCAGACAGGTGCCTGTTTGTGTGGAGACAGTCTGTTTGAAACTGTGTTCCTCAGCGCCCGCTCTTTCTCCCCGTCGCTCCACACGCCTGGGAGTCCCTTTCTCTCCACAAGCACGTGTGTTGACTTCGTCGCACATGTGCATCTGCACAAGCGTTGAGCTCAGCAGAGTGTGTCTCTTGACACTTGATGTGCGTTGGCTGTGTCTGCCTGCTCCAGTGAAGAGAGAAACGGGAAATCATCTTGGTAGAGGCAACAAAGCAAAAGCGAGGCAGGATTGACATCTGCTCAACAGAGACGGATTCCCTGCGCTGACACAGTTCACAGTTACACGAGAAGCAATCTGAGCGGTCCATCGACCGGAGACGTGTTTCCCAAGAGGTCGTTTAGCGATTGAACAGCAGTGTGCGCGACTTTCAGGAGTGTGCCTGGAAAGTTCCAGAATCACCAGAGCATCTGTGCAAAAGCTGCTGCCTCTGTGACCGCATTGAGGCACGTTCCAGTGTCTGCGAGTATACAGACGGCTCTTTCGCGTTCACTCCGAGGGAAACGGTCCGCTATTGCTTCTGTGCATACAGACGCGATTCCCTTGTCTCTTGCGAACACAGGGAACTCTGTGCATCCAAATCTACAGGCTAAGGACGCGTCTGCATATGTTTTGGTGAACAATCGAGTGTGCGTGTTCTGACAGCTGCCTCTATGCAGACGTCTCCACAGAGCCACTTCTGAATGCCCCGCAGCCCAGGACTGAATGGATACACTAACAAGTGCACCGGTGTGAGCAACCACATATGCAGAAGGACGTCTTTCATCTCACAGAAGCGCGAACGTCTTGGCGTTCAAGCACATGGCAGAAACAAGGTGTGAACAGATGCGCTGCTGCTATTTTCTCCGTTCGGCATGCTTCGTTGTAGCTCTCTTGCCGGTCGCCGGCTTAGCGGCTTGCTTTGCGCGACTAGGTCTGCGGAGAGAAGGAGATAGCGCCGGAAACCTTGCTTTTTGCCTTCTTCGGCGCTGGAACCTGGTTGCTGCGCCTTCTCTTTGTCCATGTGCACACACACGATTCCTCAGCGAAAACCATGCAGAAACCTTTCCACGAGCACCCAGGGATGTGCACCCAGCACCACGTGCACGCACACGCAGCTAGAGAAAAGCACCTACCTTTTCACACACTGATGCCTAAGCAAACGCGTGGCCACACACACGCACACATCCGCAAGCGCGCCTACTCCCATCTATTGAGGGAAAGACGGACGAGCAACGTCCTGACAGGCTTGAGGGGAAAAACGTCCGTTGATGGTTGGCGTACTGCACGCCCGCCTACGGGGCTGCAGGGGAATCCACATTTGGAAGGTACCTGAAGATGTGTGCCTGTTCTTGGAGCTCCGCTAGTAGGGTAGCAAAGACACTCGTAGGCAGTACTGAATGCTGCTCCGTGCTACTTCTCCTCCGCTGGCAAATGCTTCACAGTCGCCCTAGGAAAGACGTTTGACAATCAATCTCCAAGAGGAACGAAACACATGATGCCATAAGGCGAAAGAATAGCAGGGCATCTCTTCACAAGCTTGTCCCTGATCTATAGCTGAGGGCAAACACTTGTGTGCTTGTGGGAGAGCGTGTGTCTTTCCTGGAAGCGTTTGGGAGTTTTGCTCAGACGCGTGTTTCCTCAAGTTCAAGAATCAAGATCTAGGATACCTGCAGACAGGTGCCTGTTTGTGTGGAGACAGTCTGTTTGAAACTGTGTTCCTCAGCGCCCGCTCTTTCTCCCCGTCGCTCCACACGCCTGGGAGTCCCTTTCTTTCTCTCCACAAGCACGTGTGTTGACTTCGTCGCACATGTGCATCTGCACAAGCGTTGAGCTCAGCAGAGTGTGTCTCTTGACACTTGATGTGCGTTGGCTGTGTCTGCATGCTCCAGTGAAGAGAGAAAAGGGAAATCATCTTGGTAGAGGCAACAAAGCAAAAGCGAGGCAGGATTGACATCTGCTCAACAGAGACGGATTCCCTGCGCTGACACAGTTCACAGTTACACGAGAAGCAATCTGAGCGGTCCATCGACCGGAGACGTGTTTCCCAAGAGGTCGTTTAGCGAGTGAACAGCAGTGTGCGCGACTTTCAGGAGTGTGCCTGGAAAGTGCCAGAATCACCAGAGCATCTGTGCAAAAGCTGCTGCCTCTGTGACCGCATTGAGGCACGTTCCCGTGTCTGCGAGTATACAGACGGCTCTTTCGCGTTCACTCCGAGGGAAACGGTCCGCTATTGCTTCTGTGCGTACAGACGCGATTCCCTTGTCTCTTGCGAACACAGGGAACTCTGTGCATCCAAATCTACAGGCTAAGGACGCGTCTGCATATGTTTTGGTGAACAATCGAGTGTGCGTGTTCTGACAGCTGCCTCTATGCAGACGTCTCCACAGAGCCACTTCTGAATGCCCCACAGCCCAGGACTGAATGGATACACTAACAAGTGCACCGGTGTGAGCAAGCACATATGCAGAAGGACGTCTTTCATCTCACAGAAGCGCGAACGTCTTGGCGTTCAAGCACATGGCAGAAACAAGGTGTGAACAGATGCGCTGCTGCTATTTTCTCCGTTCGGCATGCTTCGTTGTAGCTCTCTTGCCGGTCGCCGGCTTAGCGGCTTGCTTTGCGCGACTAGGTCTGCGGAGAGAAGGAGATAGCGCCGGAAACCTTGCCTTTTGCCTTCTTCGGCGCTGGAACCTGGTTGCTGCGCCTTCTCTTTGTCCATGTGCACACACACGATTCCTCAGCGAAAACCATGCAGAAACCTTTCCACGAGCACCCAGGGATGTGCACCCAGCACCACGTGCACGCACACGCAGCTAGAGAAAAGCACCTACCTTTTCACACACTGATGCCTAAGCAAACGCGTGGCCACACACACGCACACATCCGCAAGCGCGCCTACTCCCATCTATTGAGGGAAAGACGGACGAGCAACGTCCTGACAGGCTTGAGGGGAAAAACGTCCGTTGATGGTTGGCGTACTGCACGCCCGCCTACGGGGCTGCAGGGGAATCCACATTTGGAAGGTACCTGAAGATGTGTGCCTGTTCTTGGAGCTCCGCTAGTAGGGTAGCAAAGACACTCGTAGGCAGTACTGAATGCTGCTCCGTGCTACTTCTCCTCCGCTGGCAAATGCTTCACAGTCGCCCTAGGAAAGACGTTTAACAATCGATCTCCAAGAGAAACGAAACACATGATGCCATAAGGCGAAAGAATAGCAGGGCATCTCTTCACAAGCTTGTCCCTGATCTATAGCTGAGGGCAAACACTTGTGTGCTTGTGGGAGAGCCTGTGTCTTTCCTGGAAGCGTTTGGGAGTTTTGCTCAGACGCGTGTTTCCTCAAGTTCAAGAATCAAGATCTAGGATACCTGCAGACAGGTGCCTGTTTGTGTGGAGACAGTCTGTTTGAAACTGTGTTCCTCAGCGCCCGCTCCTTCTCCCCGTCGCTCCACACGCCTGGGAGTCCCTTTCTTTCTCTCCACAAGCACGTGTGTTGACTTCGTCGCACATGTGCATCTGCACAAGCGTTGAGCTCAGCAGAGTGTGTCTCTTGACACTTGATGTGCGTTGGCTGTGTCTGCGTGCTCCAGTGAAGAGAGAAACGGGAAATCATCTTGGTAGAGGCAACAAAGCAAAAGCGAGGCAGGACTGACATCTGCTCAACAGAGACGGATTCCCTGCGCTGACACAGTTCACAGTTACACGAGAAGCAATCTGAGCGGTCCATCGACCGGAGACGTGTTTCCCAAGAGGTCGTTTAGCGAGTGAACAGCAGTGTGCGCGACTTTCAGGAGTGTGCCTGGAAAGTGCCAGAATCACCAGAGCATCTGTGCAAAAGCTGCTGCCTCTGTGACCGCATTGAGGCACGTTCCCGTGTCTGCGAGTATACAGACGGCTCTTTCGCGTTCACTCCGAGGGAAACGGTCCGCTATTGCTTCTGTGCGTACAGACGCGATTCCCTTGTCTCTTGCGAACACAGGGAACTCTGTGCATCCAAATCTACAGGCTAAGGACGCGTCTGCATATGTTTTGGTGAACAATCGAGTGTGCGTGTTCTGACAGCTGCCTCTATGCAGACGTCTCCACAGAGCCACTTCTGAATGCCCCGCAGCCCAGGACTGAATGGATACACTAACAAGTGCACCGGTGTGAGCAACCACATATGCAGAAGGACGTCTTTCATCTCACAGAAGCGCGAACGTCTTGGCGTTCAAGCACATGGCAGAAACAAGGTGTGAACAGATGCGCTGCTGCTATTTTCTCCGTTCGGCATGCTTCGTTGTAGCTCTCTTGCCGGTCGCCGGCTTAGCGGCTTGCTTTGCGCGACTAGGTCTGCGGAGAGAAGGAGATAGCGCCGGAAACCTTGCCTTTTGCCTTCTTCGGCGCTGGAACCTGGTTGCTGCGCCTTCTCTTTGTCCATGTGCACACACACGATTCCTCAGCGAAAACCATGCAGAAACCTTTCCACGAGCACCCAGGGATGTGCACCCAGCACCACGTGCACGCACACGCAGCTAGAGAAAAGCACCTACCTTTTCACACACTGATGCCTAAGCAAACGCGTGGCCACACACACGCACACATCCGCAAGCGCGCCTACTCCCATCTATTGAGGGAAAGACGGACGAGCAACGTCCTGACAGGCTTGAGGGGAAAAACGTCCGTTGATGGTTGGCGTACTGCACGCCCGCCTACGGGGCTGCAGGGGAATCCACATTTGGAAGGTACCTGAAGATGTGTGCCTGTTCTTGGAGCTCCGCTAGTAGGGTAGCAAAGACACTCGTAGGCAGTACTGAATGCTGCTCCGTGCTACTTCTCCTCCGCTGGCAAATGCTTCACAGTCGCCCTAGGAAAGACGTTTAACAATCGATCTCCAAGAGAAACGAAACACATGATGCCATAAGGCGAAAGAATAGCAGGGCATCTCTTCACAAGCTTGTCCCTGATCTATAGCTGAGGGCAAACACTTGTGTGCTTGTGGGAGAGCCTGTGTCTTTCCTGGAAGCGTTTGGGAGTTTTGCTCAGACGCGTGTTTCCTCAAGTTCAAGAATCAAGATCTAGGATACCTGCAGACAGGTGCCTGTTTGTGTGGAGACAGTCTGTTTGAAACTGTGTTCCTCAGCGCCCGCTCTTTCTCCCCGTCGCTCCACACGCCTGGGAGTCCCTTTCTTTCTCTCCACAAGCACGTGTGTTGACTTCGTCGCACATGTGCATCTGCACAAGCGTTGAGCTCAGCAGAGTGTGTCTCTTGACACTTGATGTGCGTTGGCTGTGTCTGCGTGCTCCAGTGAAGAGAGAAACGGGAAATCATCTTGGTAGAGGCAACAAAGCAAAAGCGAGGCAGGACTGACATCTGCTCAACAGAGACGGATTCCCTGCGCTGACACAGTTCACAGTTACACGAGAAGCAATCTGAGCGGTCCATCGACCGGAGACGTGTTTCCCAAGAGGTCGTTTAGCGAGTGAACAGCAGTGTGCGCGACTTTCAGGAGTGTGCCTGGAAAGTGCCAGAATCACCAGAGCATCTGTGCAAAAGCTGCTGCCTCTGTGACCGCATTGAGGCACGTTCCCGTGTCTGCGAGTATACAGACGGCTCTTTCGCGTTCACTCCGAGGGAAACGGTCCGCTATTGCTTCTGTGCGTACAGACGCGATTCCCTTGTCTCTTGCGAACACAGGGAACTCTGTGCATCCAAATCTACAGGCTAAGGACGCGTCTGCATATGTTTTGGTGAACAATCGAGTGTGCGTGTTCTGACAGCTGCCTCTATGCAGACGTCTCCACAGAGCCACTTCTGAATGCCCCGCAGCCCAGGACTGAATGGATACACTAACAAGTGCACCGGTGTGAGCAACCACATATGCAGAAGGACGTCTTTCATCTCACAGAAGCGCGAACGTCTTGGCGTTCAAGCACATGGCAGAAACAAGGTGTGAACAGATGCGCTGCTGCTATTTTCTCCGTTCGGCATGCTTCGTTGTAGCTCTCTTGCCGGTCGCCGGCTTAGCGGCTTGCTTTGCGCGACTAGGTCTGCGGAGAGAAGGAGATAGCGCCGGAAACCTTGCCTTTTGCCTTCTTCGGCGCTGGAACCTGGTTGCTGCGCCTTCTCTTTGTCCATGTGCACACACACGATTCCTCAGCGAAAACCATGCAGAAACCTTCCCACGAGCACCCAGGGATGTGCACCCAGCACCACGTGCACGCACACGCAGCTAGAGAAAAGCACCTACCTTTTCACACACTGATGCCTAAGCAAACGCGTGGCCACACACACGCACACATCCGCAAGCGCGCCTACTCCCATCTATTGAGGGAAAGACGGACGAGCAACGTCCTGACAGGCTTGAGGGGAAAAACGTCCGTTGATGGTTGGCGTACTGCACGCCCGCCTACGGGGCTGCAGGGGAATCCACATTTGGAAGGTACCTGAAGATGTGTGCCTGTTCTTGGAGCTCCGCTAGTAGGGTAGCAAAGACACTCGTAGGCAGTACTGAATGCTGCTCCGTGCTACTTCTCCTCCCCTGGCAAATGCTTCACAGTCGCCCTAGGAAAGACGTTTAACAATCGATCTCCAAGAGGAACGAAACACATGATGCCATAAGGCGAAAGAATAGCAGGGCATCTCTTCACAAGCTTGTCCCTGATCTATAGCTGAGGGCAAACACTTGTGTGCTTGTGGGAGAGCGTGTGTCTTTCCTGGAAGCGTTTGGGAGTTTTGCTCAGACGCGTGTTTCCTCAAGTTCAAGAATCAAGATCTAGGATACCTGCAGACAGGTGCCTGTTTGTGTGGAGACAGTCTGTTTGAAACTGTGTTCCTCAGCGCCCGCTCTTTCTCCCCGTCGCTCCACACGCCTGGGAGTCCCTTTCTTTCTCTCCACAAGCACGTGTGTTGACTTCGTCGCACATGTGCATCTGCACAAGCGTTGAGCTCAGCAGAGTGCGTCTCTTGACACTTGATGTGCGTTGGCTGTGTCTGCGTGCTCCAGTGAAGAGAGAAACGGGAAATCATCTTGGTAGAGGCAACAAAGCAAAAGCGAGGCAGGATTGACATCTGCTCAACAGAGACGGATTCCCTGCGCTGACACAGTTCACAGTTACACGAGAAGCAATCTGAGCGGTCCATCGACCGGAGACGTGTTTCCCAAGAGGTCGTTTAGCGAGTGAACAGCAGTGTGCGCGACTTTCAGGAGTGTGCCTGGAAAGTGCCAGAATCACCAGAGCATCTGTGCAAAAGCTGCTGCCTCTGTGACCGCATTGAGGCACGTTCCCGTGTCTGCGAGTATACAGACGGCTCTTTCGCGTTCACTCCGAGGGAAACGGTCCGCTATTGCTTCTGTGCGTACAGACGCGATTCCCTTGTCTCTTGCGAACACAGGGAACTCTGTGCATCCAAATCTACAGGCTAAGGACGCGTCTGCATATGTTTTGGTGAACAATCGAGTGTGCGTGTTCTGACAGCTGCCTCTATGCAGACGTCTCCACAGAGCCACTTCTGAATGCCCCGCAGCCCAGGACTGAATGGATACACTAACAAGTGCACCGGTGTGAGCAACCACATATGCAGAAGGACGTCTTTCATCTCACAGAAGCGCGAACGTCTTGGCGTTCAAGCACATGGCAGAAACAAGGTGTGAACAGATGCGCTGCTGCTATTTTCTCCGTTCGGCATGCTTCGTTGTAGCTCTCTTGCCGGTCGCCGGCTTAGCGGCTTGCTTTGCGCGACTAGGTCTGCGGAGAGAAGGAGATAGCGCCGGAAACCTTGCCTTTTGCCTTCTTCGGCGCTGGAACCTGGTTGCTGCGCCTTCTCTTTGTCCATGTGCACACACACGATTCCTCAGCGAAAACCATGCAGAAACCTTCCCACGAGCACCCAGGGATGTGCACCCAGCACCACGTGCACGCACACGCAGCTAGAGAAAAGCACCTACCTTTTCACACACTGATGCCTAAGCAAACGCGTGGCCACACACACGCACACATCCGCAAGCGCGCCTACTCCCATCTATTGAGGGAAAGACGGACGAGCAACGTCCTGACAGGCTTGAGGGGAAAAACGTCCGTTGATGGTTGGCGTACTGCACGCCCGCCTACGGGGCTGCAGTGGAATCCACATTTGGAAGGTACCTGAAGATGTGTGCCTGTTCTTGGAGCTCCGCTAGTAGGGTACCAAAGACACTCGTAGGCAGTACTGAATGCTGCTCCGTGCTACTTCTCCTCCGCTGGCAAATGCTTCACAGTCGCCCTAGGAAAGACGTTTAACGATCGATCTCCAAGAGAAACGAAACACATGATGCCATAAGGCGAAAGAATAGCAGGGCATCTCTTCACAAGCTTGTCCCTGATCTATAGCTGAGGGCAAACACTTGTGTGCTTGTGGGAGAGCCTGTGTCTTTCCTGGAAGCGTTTGGGAGTTTTGCTCAGACGCGTGTTTCCTCAAGTTCAAGAATCAAGATCTAGGATACCTGCAGACAGGTGCCTGTTTGTGTGGAGACAGTCTGTTTGAAACTGTGTTCCTCAGCGCCCGCTCTTTCTCCCCGTCGCTCCACACGCCTGGGAGTCCCTTTCTTTCTCTCCACAAGCACGTGTGTTGACTTCGTCGCACATGTGCATCTGCACAAGCGTTGAGCTCAGCAGAGTGTGTCTCTTGACACTTGATGTGCGTTGGCTGTGTCTGCGTGCTCCAGTGAAGAGAGAAACGGGAAATCATCTTGGTAGAGGCAACAAAGCAAAAGCGAGGCAGGATTGACATCTGCTCAACAGAGACGGATTCCCTGCGCTGACACAGTTCACAGTTACACGAGAAGCAATCTGAGCGGTCCATCGACCGGAGACGTGTTTCCCAAGAGGTCGTTTAGCGAGTGAACAGCAGTGTGCGCGACTTTCAGGAGTGTGCCTGGAAAGTGCCAGAATCACCAGAGCATCTGTGCAAAAGCTGCTGCCTCTGTGACCGCATTGAGGCACGTTCCCGTGTCTGCGAGTATACAGACGGCTCTTTCGCGTTCACTCCGAGGGAAACGGTCCGCTATTGCTTCTGTGCGTACAGACGCGATTCCCTTGTCTCTTGCGAACACAGGGAACTCTGTGCATCCAAATCTACAGGCTAAGGACGCGTCTGCATATGTTTTGGTGAACAATCGAGTGTGCGTGTTCTGACAGCTGCCTCTATGCAGACGTCTCCACAGAGCCACTTCTGAATGCCCCGCAGCCCAGGACTGAATGGATACACTAACAAGTGCACCGGTGTGAGCAACCACATATGCAGAAGGACGTCTTTCATCTCACAGAAGCGCGAACGTCTTGGCGTTCAAGCACATGGCAGAAACAAGGTGTGAACAGATGCGCTGCTGCTATTTTCTCCGTTCGGCATGCTTCGTTGTAGCTCTCTTGCCGGTCGCCGGCTTAGCGGCTTGCTTTGCGCGACTAGGTCTGCGGAGAGAAGGAGATAGCGCCGGAAACCTTGCCTTTTGCCTTCTTCGGCGCTGGAACCTGGTTGCTGCGCCTTCTCTTTGTCCATGTGCACACACACGATTCCTCAGCGAAAACCATGCAGAAACCTTCCCACGAGCACCCAGGGATGTGCACCCAGCACCACGTGCACGCACACGCAGCTAGAGAAAAGCACCTACCTTTTCACACACTGATGCCTAAGCAAACGCGTGGCCACACACACGCACACATCCGCAAGCGCGCCTACTCCCATCTATTGAGGGAAAGACGGACGAGCAACGTCCTGACAGGCTTGAGGGGAAAAACGTCCGTTGATGGTTGGCGTACTGCACGCCCGCCTACGGGGCTGCAGTGGAATCCACATTTGGAAGGTACCTGAAGATGTGTGCCTGTTCTTGGAGCTCCGCTAGTAGGGTACCAAAGACACTCGTAGGCAGTACTGAATGCTGCTCCGTGCTACTTCTCCTCCGCTGGCAAATGCTTCACAGTCGCCCTAGGAAAGACGTTTAACGATCGATCTCCAAGAGAAACGAAACACATGATGCCATAAGGCGAAAGAATAGCAGGGCATCTCTTCACAAGCTTGTCCCTGATCTATAGCTGAGGGCAAACACTTGTGTGCTTGTGGGAGAGCCTGTGTCTTTCCTGGAAGCGTTTGGGAGTTTTGCTCAGACGCGTGTTTCCTCAAGTTCAAGAATCAAGATCTAGGATACCTGCAGACAGGTGCCTGTTTGTGTGGAGACAGTCTGTTTGAAACTGTGTTCCTCAGCGCCCGCTCTTTCTCCCCGTCGCTCCACACGCCTGGGAGTCCCTTTCTTTCTCTCCACAAGCACGTGTGTTGACTTCGTCGCACATGTGCATCTGCACAAGCGTTGAGCTCAGCAGAGTGTGTCTCTTGACACTTGATGTGCGTTGGCTGTGTCTGCGTGCTCCAGTGAAGAGAGAAACGGGAAATCATCTTGGTAGAGGCAACAAAGCAAAAGCGAGGCAGGATTGACATCTGCTCAACAGAGACGGATTCCCTGCGCTGACACAGTTCACAGTTACACGAGAAGCAATCTGAGCGGTCCATCGACCGGAGACGTGTTTCCCAAGAGGTCGTTTAGCGAGTGAACAGCAGTGTGCGCGACTTTCAGGAGTGTGCCTGGAAAGTGCCAGAATCACCAGAGCATCTGTGCAAAAGCTGCTGCCTCTGTGACCGCATTGAGGCACGTTCCCGTGTCTGCGAGTATACAGACGGCTCTTTCGCGTTCACTCCGAGGGAAACGGTCCGCTATTGCTTCTGTGCGTACAGACGCGATTCCCTTGTCTCTTGCGAACACAGGGAACTCTGTGCATCCAAATCTACAGGCTAAGGACGCGTCTGCATATGTTTTGGTGAACAATCGAGTGTGCGTGTTCTGACAGCTGCCTCTATGCAGACGTCTC
The DNA here is from genome assembly GCF_037038585.1 of Patagioenas fasciata. Taxonomy (NCBI): domain Eukaryota; kingdom Metazoa; phylum Chordata; class Aves; order Columbiformes; family Columbidae; genus Patagioenas; species Patagioenas fasciata. Next base: position 8,416,812 of record NC_092559.1, on the reverse strand, counting down.
CACAGAGCCACTTCTGAATGCCCCGCAGCCCAGGACTGAATGGATACACTAACAAGTGCACCGGTGTGAGCAACCACATATGCAGAAGGACGTCTTTCATCTCACAGAAGTGCGAACGTCTTGGCGTTCAAGCACATGGCAGAAACAAGGTGTGAACAGATGCGCTGCTGCTATTTTCTCCGTTCGGCATGCTTCGTTGTAGCTCTCTTGCCGGTCGCCGGCTTAGCGGCTTGCTTTGCGCGACTAGGTCTGCGGAGAGAAGGAGATAGCGCCGGAAACCTTGCCTTTTGCCTTCTTCGGCGCTGGAACCTGGTTGCTGCGCCTTCTCTTTGTCCATGTGCACACACACGATTCCTCAGCGAAAACCATGCAGAAACCTTCCCACGAGCACCCAGGGATGTGCACCCAGCACCACGTGCACGCACACGCAGCTAGAGAAAAGCACCTACCTTTTCACACACTGATGCCTAAGCAAACGCGTGGCCACACACACGCACACATCCGCAAGCGCGCCTACTCCCATCTATTGAGGGAAAGACGGACGAGCAACGTCCTGACAGGCTTGAGGGGAAAAACGTCCGTTGATGGTTGGCGTACTGCACGCCCGCCTACGGGGCTGCAGGGGAATCCACATTTGGAAGGTACCTGAAGATGTGTGCCTGTTCTTGGAGCTCCGCTAGTAGGGTAGCAAAGACACTCGTAGGCAGTACTGAATGCTGCTCCGTGCTACTTCTCCTCCGCTGGCAAATGCTTCACAGTCGCCCTAGGAAAGACGTTTAACAATCGATCTCCAAGAGAAACGAAACACATGATGCCATAAGGCGACAGAATAGCAGGGCATCTCTTCACAAGCTTGTCCCTGATCTATAGCTGAGGGCAAACACTTGTGTGCTTGTGGGAGAGCCTGTGTCTTTCCTGGAACCGTTTGGGAGTTTTGCTCAGACGCGTGTTTCCTCAAGTTCAAGAATCAAGATCTAGGATACCTGCAGACAGGTGCCTGTTTGTGTGGAGACAGTCTGTTTGAAACTGTGTTCCTCAGTGCCCGCTCTTTCTCCCCGTCGCTCCACACGCCTGGGAGTCCCTTTCTTTCTCTCCACAAGCACGTGTGTTGACTTCGTCGCACATGTGCATCTGCACAAGCGTTGAGCTCAGCAGAGTGCGTCTCTTGACACTTGATGTGCGTTGGCTGTGTCTGCGTGCTCCAGTGAAGAGAGAAACGGGAAATCATCTTGGTAGAGGCAACAAAGCAAAAGCGAGGCAGGATTGACATCTGCTCAACAGAGACGGATTCCCTGCGCTGACACAGTTCACAGTTACACGAGAAGCAATCTGAGCGGTCCATCGACCGGAGACGTGTTTCCCAAGAGGTCGTTTAGCGAGTGAACAGCAGTGTGCGCGACTTTCAGGAGTGTGCCTGGAAAGTGCCAGAATCACCAGAGCATCTGTGCAAAAGCTGCTGCCTCTGTGACCGCATTGAGGCACGTTCCCGTGTCTGCGAGTATACAGACGGCTCTTTCGCGTTCACTCCGAGGGAAACGGTCCGCTATTGCTTCTGTGCGTACAGACGCGATTCCCTTGTCTCTTGCGAACACAGGGAACTCTGTGCATCCAAATCTACAGGCTAAGGACGCGTCTGCATATGTTTTGGTGAACAATCGAGTGTGCGTGTTCTGACAGCTGCCTCTATGCAGACGTCTCCACAGAGCCACTTCTGAATGCCCCGCAGCCCAGGACTGAATGGATACACTAACAAGTGCACCGGTGTGAGCAACCACATATGCAGAAGGACGTCTTTCATCTCACAGAAGCGCGAACGTCTTGGCGTTCAAGCACATGGCAGAAACAAGGTGTGAACAGATGAGCTGCTGCTATTTTCTCCGTTCGGCATGCTTCGTTGTAGCTCTCTTGCCGGTCGCCGGCTTAGCGGCTTGCTTTGCGCGACTAGGTCTGCGGAGAGAAGGAGATAGCGCCGGAAACCTTGCCTTTTGCCTTCTTCGGCGCTGGAACCTGGTTGCTGCGCCTTCTCTTTGTCCATGTGCACACACACGATTCCTCAGCGAAAACCATGCAGAAACCTTCCCACGAGCACCCAGGGATGTGCACCCAGCCCCACGTGCACGCACACGCAGCTAGAGAAAAGCACCTACCTTTTCACACACTGATGCCTAAGCAAACGCGTGGCCACACACACGCACACATCCGCAAGCGCGCCTACTCCCATCTATTGAGGGAAAGACGGACGAGCAACGTCCTGACAGGCTTGAGGGGAAAAACGTCCGTTGATGGTTGGCGTACTGCACGCCCGCCTACAGGGCTGCAGGGGAATCCACATTTGGAAGGTACCTGAAGATGTGTGCCTGTTCTTGGAGCTCCGCTAGTAGGGTAGCAAAGACACTCGTAGGCAGTACTGAATGCTGCTCCGTGCTACTTCTCCTCCGCTGGCTAATGCTTCACAGTCGCCCTAGGAAAGACGTTTAACAATCGATCTCCAAGAGGAACGAAACACATGATGCCATAAGGCGAAAGAATAGCAGGGCATCTCTTCACAAGCTTGTCCCTGATCTATAGCTGAGGGCAAACACTTGTGTGCTTGTGGGAGAGCGTGTGTCTTTCCTGGAAGCGTTTGGGAGTTTTGCTCAGACGCGTGTTTCCTCAAGTTCAAGAATCAAGATCTAGGATACCTGCAGACAGGTGCCTGTTTGTGTGGAGACAGTCTGTTTGAAACTGTGTTCCTCAGCGCCCGCTCTTTCTCCCCGTCGCTCCACACGCCTGGGAGTCCCTTTCTTTCTCTCCACAAGCACGTGTGTTGACTTCGTCGCACATGTGCATCTGCACAAGCGTTGAGCTCAGCAGAGCGTGTCTCTTGACACTTGATGTGCGTTGGCTGTGTCTGCCTGCTCCAGTGAAGAGAGAAACGGGAAATCATCTTGGTAGAGGCAACAAAGCAAAACCGAGGCAGGATTGACATCTGCTCAACAGAGACGGATTCCCTGCGCTGACACAGTTCACAGTTACACGAGAAGCAATCTGAGCGGTCCATCGACCGGAGACGTGTTTCCCAAGAGGTCGTTTAGCGAGTGAACAGCAGTGTGCGCGACTTTCAGGAGTGTGCCTGGAAAGTGCCAGAATCACCAGAGCATCTGTGCAAAAGCTGCTGCCTCTGTGACCGCATTGAGGCACGTTCCCGTGTCTGCGAGTACATAGACGGCTCTTCGCGTTCACTCCGAGGGAAACGGTCCGCTATTGCTTCTGTGCGTACAGACGCGATTCCCTTGTCTCTTGCGAACACAGGGAACTCTGTGCATCCAAATCTACAGGCTAAGGACGCGTCTGCATATGTTTTGGTGAACAATCGAGTGTGCGTGTTCTGACAGCTGCCTCTATGCAGACGTCTCCACAGAGCCACTTCTGAATGCCCCGCAGCCCAGGACTGAATGGATACACTAACAAGTGCACCGGTGTGAGCAAGCACATATGCAGAAGGACGTCTTTCATCTCACAGAAGCGCGAACGTCTTGGCGTTCAAGCACATGGCAGAAACAAGGTGTGAACAGATGAGCTGCTGCTATTTTTCTCCGTTCGGCATGCTTCGTTGTAGCTCTCTTGCCGGTCGCCGGCTTAGCGGCTTGCTTTGCGCGACTAGGTCTGCGGAGAGAAGGAGATAGCGCCGGAAACCTTGCCTTTTGCCTTCTTCGGCGCTGGAACCTGGTTGCTGCGCCTTCTCTTTGTCCATGTGCACACACACGATTCCTCAGCGAAAACCATGCAGAAACCTTTCCACGAGCACCCAGGGATGTGCACCCAGCACCACGTGCACGCACACGCAGCTAGAGAAAAGCACCTACCTTTTCACACACTGATGCCTAAGCAAACGCGTGGCCACACACACGCACACATCCGCAAGCGCGCCTACTCCCATCTATTGAGGGAAAGACGGACGAGCAACGTCCTGACAGGCTTGAGGGGAAAAACGTCCGTTGATGGTTGGCGTACTGCACGCCCGCCTACGGGGCTGCAGGGGAATCCACATTTGGAAGGTACCTGAAGATGTGTGCCTGTTCTTGGAGCTCCGCTAGTAGGGTAGCAAAGACACTCGTAGGCAGTACTGAATGCTGCTCCGTGCTACTTCTCCTCCGCTGGCAAATGCTTCACAGTCGCCCTAGGAAAGACGTTTAACAATCGATCTCCAAGAGGAACGAAACACATGATGCCATAAGGCGAAAGAATAGCAGGGCATCTCTTCACAAGCTTGTCCCTGATCTATAGCTGAGGGCAAACACTTGTGTGCTTGTGGGAGAGCGTGTGTCTTTCCTGGAAGCGTTTGGGAGTTTTGCTCAGACGCGTGTTTCCTCAAGTTCAAGAATCAAGATCTAGGATACCTGCAGACAGGTGCCTGTTTGTGTGGAGACAGTCTGTTTGAAACTGTGTTCCTCAGCGCCCGCTCTTTCTCCCCGTCGCTCCACACGCCTGGGAGTCCCTTTCTTTCTCTCCACAAGCACGTGTGTTGACTTCGTCGCACATGTGCATCTGCACAAGCGTTGAGCTCAGCAGAGCGTGTCTCTTGACACTTGATGTGCGTTGGCTGTGTCTGCGTGCTCCAGTGAAGAGAGAAACGGGAAATCATCTTGGTAGAGGCAACAAAGCAAAAGCGAGGCAGGATTGACATCTGCTCAACAGAGACGGATTCCCTGCGCTGACACAGTTCACAGTTACACGAGAAGCAATCTGAGCGGTCCATCGACCGGAGACGTGTTTCCCAAGAGGTCGTTTAGCGAGTGAACAGCAGTGTGCGCGACTTTCAGGAGTGTGCCTGGAAAGTGCCAGAATCACCAGAGCATCTGTGCAAAAGCTGCTGCCTCTGTGACCGCATTGAGGCACGTTCCCGTGTCTGCGAGTACATAGACGGCTCTTCGCGTTCACTCCGAGGGAAACGGTCCGCTATTGCTTCTGTGCGTACAGACGCGATTCCCTTGTCTCTTGCGAACACAGGGAACTGTGTGCATCCAAATCTACAGGCTAAGGACGCGTCTGCATATGTTTTGGTGAACAATCGAGTGTGCGTGTTCTGACAGCTGCCTCTATGCAGACGTCTCCACAGAGCCACTTCTGAATGCCCCGCAGCCCAGGACTGAATGGATACACTAACAAGTGCACCGGTGTGAGCAAGCACATATGCAGAAGGACGTCTTTCATCTCACAGAAGCGCGAACGTCTTGGCGTTCAAGCACATGGCAGAAACAAGGTGTGAACAGATGAGCTGCTGCTATTTTCTCCGTTCGGCATGCTTCGTTGTAGCTCTCTTGCCGGTCGCCGGCTTAGCGGCTTGCTTTGCGCGACTAGGTCTGCGGAGAGAAGGAGATAGCGCCGGAAACCTTGCCTTTTGCCTTCTTCGGCGCTGGAACCTGGTTGCTGCGCCTTCTCTTTGTCCATGTGCACACACACGATTCCTCAGCACCCAGCCCCACGTGCACGCACACGCAGCTAGAGAAAAGCACCTACCTTTTCACACACTGATGCCTAAGCAAACGCGTGGCCACACACACGCACACATCCGCAAGCGCGCCTACTCCCATCTATTGAGGGAAAGACGGACGAGCAACGTCCTGACAGGCTTGAGGGGAAAAACGTCCGTTGATGGTTGGCGTACTGCACGCCCGCCTACGGGGCTGCAGGGGAATCCACATTTGGAAGGTACCTGAAGATGTGTGCCTGTTCTTGGAGCTCCGCTAGTAGGGTAGCAAAGACACTCGTAGGCAGTACTGAATGCTGCTCCGTGCTACTTCTCCTCCGCTGGCAAATGCTTCACAGTCGCCCTAGGAAAGACGTTTAACAATCGATCTCCAAGAGGAACGAAACACATGATGCCATAAGGCGAAAGAATAGCAGGGCATCTCTTCACAAGCTTGTCCCTGATCTATAGCTGAGGGCAAACACTTGTGTGCTTGTGGGAGAGCGTGTGTCTTTCCTGGAAGCGTTTGGGAGTTTTGCTCAGACGCGTGTTTCCTCAAGTTCAAGAATCAAGATCTAGGATACCTGCAGACAGGTGCCTGTTTGTGTGGAGACAGTCTGTTTGAAACTGTGTTCCTCAGCGCCCGCTCTTTCTCCCCGTCGCTCCACACGCCTGGGAGTCCCTTTCTTTCTCTCCACAAGCACGTGTGTTGACTTCGTCGCACATGTGCATCTGCACAAGCGTTGAGCTCAGCAGAGCGTGTCTCTTGACACTTGATGTGCGTTGGCTGTGTCTGCGTGCTCCAGTGAAGAGAGAAACGGGAAATCATCTTGGTAGAGGCAACAAAGCAAAAGCGAGGCAGGATTGACATCTGCTCAACAGAGACGGATTCCCTGCGCTGACACAGTTCACAGTTACACGAGAAGCAATCTGAGCGGTCCATCGACCGGAGACGTGTTTCCCAAGAGGTCGTTTAGCGAGTGAACAGCAGTGTGCGCGACTTTCAGGAGTGTGCCTGGAAAGTGCCAGAATCACCAGAGCATCTGTGCAAAAGCTGCTGCCTCTGTGACCGCATTGAGGCACGTTCCCGTGTCTGCGAGTACATAGACGGCTCTTCGCGTTCACTCCGAGGGAAACGGTCCGCTATTGCTTCTGTGCGTACAGACGCGATTCCCTTGTCTCTTGCGAACACAGGGAACTCTGTGCATCCAAATCTACAGGCTAAGGACGCGTCTGCATATGTTTTGGTGAACAATCGAGTGTGCGTGTTCTGACAGCTGCCTCTATGCAGACGTCTCCACAGAGCCACTTCTGAATGCCCCGCAGCCCAGGACTGAATGGATACACTAACAAGTGCACCGGTGTGAGCAAGCACATATGCAGAAGGACGTCTTTCATCTCACAGAAGCGCGAACGTCTTGGCGTTCAAGCACATGGCAGAAACAAGGTGTGAACAGATGAGCTGCTGCTATTTTCTCCGTTCGGCATGCTTCGTTGTAGCTCTCTCGCCGGTCGCCGGCTTAGCGGCTTGCTTTGCGCGACTAGGTCTGCGGAGAGAAGGAGATAGCGCCGGAAACCTTGCCTTTTGCCTTCTTCGGCGCTGGAACCTGGTTGCTGCGCCTTCTCTTTGTCCATGTGCACACACACGATTCCTCAGCGAAAACCATGCAGAAACCTTTCCACGAGCACCCAGGGATGTGCACCCAGCACCACGTGCACGCACACGCAGCTAGAGAAAAGCACCTACCTTTTCACACACTGATGCCTAAGCAAACGCGTGGCCACACACACGCACACATCCGCAAGCGCGCCTACTCCCATCTATTGAGGGAAAGACGGACGAGCAACGTCCTGACAGGCTTGAGGGGAAAAACGTCCGTTGATGGTTGGCGTACTGCACGCCCGCCTACGGGGCTGCAGGGGAATCCACATTTGGAAGGTACCTGAAGATGTGTGCCTGTTCTTGGAGCTCCGCTAGTAGGGTAGCAAAGACACTCGTAGGCAGTACTGAATGCTGCTCCGTGCTACTTCTCCTCCGCTGGCTAATGCTTCACAGTCGCCCTAGGAAAGACGTTTAACAATCGATCTCCAAGAGGAACGAAACACATGATGCCATAAGGCGAAAGAATAGCAGGGCATCTCTTCACAAGCTTGTCCCTGATCTATAGCTGAGGGCAAACACTTGTGTGCTTGTGGGAGAGCGTGTGTCTTTCCTGGAAGCGTTTGGGAGTTTTGCTCAGACGCGTGTTTCCTCAAGTTCAAGAATCAAGATCTAGGATACCTGCAGACAGGTGCCTGTTTGTGTGGAGACAGTCTGTTTGAAACTGTGTTCCTCAGCGCCCGCTCTTTCTCCCCGTCGCTCCACACGCCTGGGAGTCCCTTTCTTTCTCTCCACAAGCACGTGTGTTGACTTCGTCGCACATGTGCATCTGCACAAGCGTTGAGCTCAGCAGAGCGTGTCTCTTGACACTTGATGTGCGTTGGCTGTGTCTGCGTGCTCCAGTGAAGAGAGAAACGGGAAATCATCTTGGTAGAGGCAACAAAGCAAAAGCGAGGCAGGATTGACATCTGCTCAACAGAGACGGATTCCCTGCGCTGACACAGTTCACAGTTACACGAGAAGCAATCTGAGCGGTCCGTCGACCGGAGACGTGTTTCCCAAGAGGTCGTTTAGCGAGTGAACAGCAGTGTGCGCGACTTTCAGGAGTGTGCCTGGAAAGTGCCAGAATCACCAGAGCATCTGTGCAAAAGCTGCTGCCTCTGTGACCGCATTGAGGCACGTTCCCGTGTCTGCGAGTACATAGACGGCTCTTCGCGTTCACTCCGAGGGAAACGGTCCGCTATTGCTTCTGTGCGTACAGACGCGATTCCCTTGTCTCTTGCGAACACAGGGAACTCTGTGCATCCAAATCTACAGGCTAAGGACGCGTCTGCATATGTTTTGGTGAACAATCGAGTGTGCGTGTTCTGACAGCTGCCTCTATGCAGACGTCTCCACAGAGCCACTTCTGAATGCCCCGCAGCCCAGGACTGAATGGATACACTAACAAGTGCACCGGTGTGAGCAAGCACATATGCAGAAGGACGTCTTTCATCTCACAGAAGCGCGAACGTCTTGGCGTTCAAGCACATGGCAGAAACAAGGTGTGAACAGATGAGCTGCTGCTATTTTCTCCGTTCGGCATGCTTCGTTGTAGCTCTCTTGCCGGTCGCCGGCTTAGCGGCTTGCTTTGCGCGACTAGGTCTGCGGAGAGAAGGAGATAGCGCCGGAAACCTTGCCTTTTGCCGCCTTCTTCGGCGCTGGAACCTGGTTGCTGCGCCTTCTCTTTGTCCATGTGCACACACACGATTCCTCAGCACCCAGCACCACGTGCACGCACACGCAGCTAGAGAAAAGCACCTACCTTTTCACACACTGATGCCTAAGCAAACGCGTGGCCACACACACGCACACATCCGCAAGCGCGCCTACTCCCATCTATTGAGGGAAAGACGGACGAGCAACGTCCTGACAGGCTTGAGGGGAAAAACGTCCGTTGATGGTTGGCGTACTGCACGCCCGCCTACGGGGCTGCAGGGGAATCCACATTTGGAAGGTACCTGAAGATGTGTGCCTGTTCTTGGAGCTCCGCTAGTAGGGTAGCAAAGACACTCGTAGGCAGTACTGAATGCTGCTCCGTGCTCCTTCTCCTCCGCTGGCAAATGCTTCACAGTCGCCCTAGGAAAGACGTTTAACAATCGATCTCCAAGAGGAACGAAACACATGATGCCATAAGGCGAAAGAATAGCAGGGCATCTCTTCACAAGCTTGTCCCTGATCTATAGCTGAGGGCAAACACTTGTGTGCTTGTGGGAGAGCGTGTGTCTTTCCTGGAAGCGTTTGGGAGTTTTGCTCAGACGCGTGTTTCCTCAAGTTCAAGAATCAAGATCTAGGATACCTGCAGACAGGTGCCTGTTTGTGTGGAGACAGTCTGTTTGAAACTGTGTTCCTCAGCGCCCGCTCTTTCTCCCCGTCGCTCCACACGCCTGGGAGTCCCTTTCTTTCTCTCCACAAGCACGTGTGTTGACTTCGTCGCACATGTGCATCTGCACAAGCGTTGAGCTCAGCAGAGTGTGTTTCTTGACACTTGATGTGCGTTGGCTGTGTCTGCGTGCTCCAGTGAAGAGAGAAACGGGAAATCATCTTGGTAGAGGCAACAAAGCAAAAGCGAGGCAGGATTGACATCTGCTCAACAGAGACGGATTCCCTGCGCTGACACAGTTCACAGTTACACGAGAAGCAATCTGAGCGGTCCATCGACCGGAGACGTGTTTCCCAAGAGGTCGTTTAGCGAGTGAACAGCAGTGTGCGCGACTTTCAGGAGTGTGCCTGGAAAGTGCCAGAATCACCAGAGCATCTGTGCAAAAGCTGCTGCCTCTGTGACCGCATTGAGGCACGTTCCCGTGTCTGCGAGTACATAGACGGCTCTTCGCGTTCACTCCGAGGGAAACGGTCCGCTATTGCTTCTGTGCGTACAGACGCGATTCCCTTGTCTCTTGCGAACACAGGGAACTCTGTGCATCCAAATCTACAGGCTAAGGACGCGTCTGCATATGTTTTGGTGAACAATCGAGTGTGCGTGTTCTGACAGCTGCCTCTATGCAGACGTCTCCACAGAGCCACTTCTGAATGCCCCGCAGCCCAGGACTGAATGGATACACTAACAAGTGCACCGGTGTGAGCAAGCACATATGCAGAAGGACGTCTTTCATCTCACAGAAGCGCGAACGTCTTGGCGTTCAAGCACATGGCAGAAACAAGGTGTGAACAGATGAGCTGCTGCTATTTTCTCCGTTCGGCATGCTTCGTTGTAGCTCTCTTGCCGGTCGCCGGCTTAGCGGCTTGCTTTGCGCGACTAGGTCTGCGGAGAGAAGGAGATAGCGCCGGAAACCTTGCCTTTTGCCGCCTTCTTCGGCGCTGGAACCTGGTTGCTGCGCCTTCTCTTTGTCCATGTGCACACACACGATTCCTCAGCACCCAGCACCACGTGCACGCACACGCAGCTAGAGAAAAGCACCTACCTTTTCACACACTGATGCCTAAGCAAACGCGTGGCCACACACACGCACACATCCGCAAGCGCGCCTACTCCCATCTATTGAGGGAAAGACGGACGAGCAACGTCCTGACAGGCTTGAGGGGAAAAACGTCCGTTGATGGTTGGCGTACTGCACGCCCGCCTACGGGGCTGCAGGGGAATCCACATTTGGAAGGTACCTGAAGATGTGTGCCTGTTCTTGGAGCTCCGCTAGTAGGGTAGCAAAGACACTCGTAGGCAGTACTGAATGCTGCTCCGTGCTACTTCTCCTCCGCTGGCTAATGCTTCACAGTCGCCCTAGGAAAGACGTTTAACAATCGATCTCCAAGAGGAACGAAACACATGATGCCATAAGGCGAAAGAATAGCAGGGCATCTCTTCACAAGCTTGTCCCTGATCTATAGCTGAGGGCAAACACTTGTGTGCTTGTGGGAGAGCGTGTGTCTTTCCTGGAAGCGTTTGGGAGTTTTGCTCAGACGCGTGTTTCCTCAAGTTCAAGAATCAAGATCTAGGATACCTGCAGACAGGTGCCTGTTTGTGTGGAGACAGTCTGTTTGAAACTGTGTTCCTCAGCGCCCGCTCTTTCTCCCCGTCGCTCCACACGCCTGGGAGTCCCTTTCTTTCTCTCCACAAGCACGTGTGTTGACTTCGTCGCACATGTGCATCTGCACAAGCGTTGAGCTCAGCAGAGTGTGTTTCTTGACACTTGATGTGCGTTGGCTGTGTCTGCGTGCTCCAGTGAAGAGAGAAACGGGAAATCATCTTGGTAGAGGCAACAAAGCAAAAGCGAGGCAGGATTGACATCTGCTCAACAGAGACGGATTCCCTGCGCTGACACAGTTCACAGTTACACGAGAAGCAATCTGAGCGGTCCATCGACCGGAGACGTGTTTCCCAAGAGGTCGTTTAGCGAGTGAACAGCAGTGTGCGCGACTTTCAGGAGTGTGCCTGGAAAGTGCCAGAATCACCAGAGCATCTGTGCAAAAGCTGCTGCCTCTGTGACCGCATTGAGGCACGTTCCCGTGTCTGCGAGTACATAGACGGCTCTTCGCGTTCACTCCGAGGGAAACGGTCCGCTATTGCTTCTGTGCGTACAGACGCGATTCCCTTGTCTCTTGCGAACACAGGGAACTGTGTGCATCCAAATCTACAGGCTAAGGACGCGTCTGCATATGTTTTGGTGAACAATCGAGTGTGCGTGTTCTGACAGCTGCCTCTATGCAGACGTCTCCACAGAGCCACTTCTGAATGCCCCGCAGCCCAGGACTGAATGGATACACTAACAAGTGCACCGGTGTGAGCAAGCACATATGCAGAAGGACGTCTTTCATCTCACAGAAGCGCGAACGTCTTGGCGTTCAAGCACATGGCAGAAACAAGGTGTGAACAGATGAGCTGCTGCTATTTTCTCCGTTCGGCATGCTTCGTTGTAGCTCTCTTGCCGGTCGCCGGCTTAGCGGCTTGCTTTGCGCGACTAGGTCTGCGGAGAGAAGGAGATAGCGCCGGAAACCTTGCCTTTTGCCGCCTTCTTCGGCGCTGGAACCTGGTTGCTGCGCCTTCTCTTTGTCCATGTGCACACACACGATTCCTCAGCACCCAGCACCACGTGCACGCACACGCAGCTAGAGAAAAGCACCTACCTTTTCACACACTGATGCCTAAGCAAACGCGTGGCCACACACACGCACACATCCGCAAGCGCGCCTACTCCCATCTATTGAGGGAAAGACGGACGAGCAACGTCCTGACAGGCTTGAGGGGAAAAACGTCCGTTGATGGTTGGCGTACTGCACGCCCGCCTACGGGGCTGCAGGGGAATCCACATTTGGAAGGTACCTGAAGATGTGTGCCTGTTCTTGGAGCTCCGCTAGTAGGGTAGCAAAGACACTCGTAGGCAGTACTGAATGCTGCTCCGTGCTACTTCTCCTCCGCTGGCTAATGCTTCACAGTCGCCCTAGGAAAGACGTTTAACAATCGATCTCCAAGAGGAACGAAACACATGATGCCATAAGGCGAAAGAATAGCAGGGCATCTCTTCACAAGCTTGTCCCTGATCTATAGCTGAGGGCAAACACTTGTGTGCTTGTGGGAGAGCGTGTGTCTTTCCTGGAAGCGTTTGGGAGTTTTGCTCAGACGCGTGTTTCCTCAAGTTCAAGAATCAAGATCTAGGATACCTGCAGACAGGTGCCTGTTTGTGTGGAGACAGTCTGTTTGAAACTGTGTTCCTCAGCGCCCGCTCTTTCTCCCCGTCGCTCCACACGCCTGGGAGTCCCTTTCTTTCTCTCCACAAGCACGTGTGTTGACTTCGTCGCACATGTGCATCTGCACAAGCGTTGAGCTCAGCAGAGTGTGTTTCTTGACACTTGATGTGCGTTGGCTGTGTCTGCGTGCTCCAGTGAAGAGAGAAACGGGAAATCATCTTGGTAGAGGCAACAAAGCAAAAGCGAGGCAGGATTGACATCTGCTCAACAGAGACGGATTCCCTGCGCTGACACAGTTCACAGTTACACGAGAAGCAATCTGAGCGGTCCATCGACCGGAGACGTGTTTCCCAAGAGGTCGTTTAGCGAGTGAACAGCAGTGTGCGCGACTTTCAGGAGTGTGCCTGGAAAGTGCCAGAATCACCAGAGCATCTGTGCAAAAGCTGCTGCTTCTGTGACCGCATTGAGGCACGTTCCCGTGTCTGCGAGTATATAGACGGCTCTTTCGCGTTCACTCCGAGGGAAACGGTCCGCTATTGCTTCTGTGCGTACAGACGCGATTCCCTTGTCTCTTGCGAACACAGGGAACTCTGTGCATCCAAATCTACAGGCTGAGGACGCGTCTGCATATGTTTTGGTGAACAATCGAGTGTGCGTGTTCTGACAGCTGCCTCTATGCAGACGTCTCCACAGAGCCACTTCTGAATGCCCCGCAGCCCAGGACTGAATGGATACACCAACAAGTGCACCGGTGTGAGCAACCACATATGCAGAAGGACGTCTTTCATCTCACAGAAGCGCGAACGTCTTGGCGTTCAAGCACATGGCAGAAACAAGGTGTGAACAGATGAGCTGCTGCTATTTTCTCCGTTCGGCATGCTTCGTTGTAGCTCTCTTGCCGGTCGCCGGCTTAGCGGCTTGCTTTGCGCGACTAGGTCTGCGGAGAGAAGGAGATAGCGCCGGAAACCTTGCCTTTTGCCGCCTTCTTCGGCGCTGGAACCTGGTTGCTGCGCCTTCTCTTTGTCCATGTGCACACACACGATTCCTCAGCACCCAGCACCACGTGCACGCACACGCAGCTAGAGAAAAGCACCTACCTTTTCACACACTGATGCCTAAGCAAACGCGTGGCCACACACACGCACACATCCGCAAGCGCGCCTACTCCCATCTATTGAGGGAAAGACGGACGAGCAACGTCCTGACAGGCTTGAGGGGAAAAACGTCCGTTGATGGTTGGCGTACTGCACGCCCGCCTACGGGGCTGCAGGGGAATCCACATTTGGAAGGTACCTGAAGATGTGTGCCTGTTCTTGGAGCTCCGCTAGTAGGGTAGCAAAGACACTCGTAGGCAGTACTGAATGCTGCTCCGTGCTACTTCTCCTCCGCTGGCTAATGCTTCACAGTCGCCCTAGGAAAGACGTTTAACAATCGATCTCCAAGAGGAACGAAACACATGATGCCATAAGGCGAAAGAATAGCAGGGCATCTCTTCACAAGCTTGTCCCTGATCTATAGCTGAGGGCAAACACTTGTGTGCTTGTGGGAGAGCGTGTGTCTTTCCTGGAAGCGTTTGGGAGTTTTGCTCAGACGCGTGTTTCCTCAAGTTCAAGAATCAAGATCTAGGATACCTGCAGACAGGTGCCTGTTTGTGTGGAGACAGTCTGTTTGAAACTGTGTTCCTCAGCGCCCGCTCTTTCTCCCCGTCGCTCCACACGCCTGGGAGTCCCTTTCTTTCTCTCCACAAGCACGTGTGTTGACTTCGTCGCACATGTGCATCTGCACAAGCGTTGAGCTCAGCAGAGCGTGTCTCTTGACACTTGATGTGCGTTGGCTGTGTCTGCGTGCTCCAGTGAAGAGAGAAACGGGAAATCATCTTGGTAGAGGCAACAAAGCAAAAGCGAGGCAGGATTGACATCTGCTCAACAGAGACGGATTCCCTGCGCTGACACAGTTCACAGTTACACGAGAAGCAATCTGAGCGGTCCATCGACCGGAGACGTGTTTCCCAAGAGGTCGTTTAGCGAGTGAACAGCAGTGTGCGCGACTTTCAGGAGTGTGCCTGGAAAGTGCCAGAATCACCAGAGCATCTGTGCAAAAGCTGCTGCCTCTGTGACCGCATTGAGGCACGTTCCCGTGTCTGCGAGTACATAGACGGCTCTTCGCGTTCACTCCGAGGGAAACGGTCCGCTATTGCTTCTGTGCGTACAGACGCGATTCCCTTGTCTCTTGCGAACACAGGGAACTGTGTGCATCCAAATCTACAGGCTAAGGACGCGTCTGCATATGTTTTGGTGAACAATCGAGTGTGCGTGTTCTGACAGCTGCCTCTATGCAGACGTCTCCACAGAGCCACTTCTGAATGCCCCGCAGCCCAGGACTGAATGGATACACTAACAAGTGCACCGGTGTGAGCAAGCACATATGCAGAAGGACGTCTTTCATCTCACAGAAGCGCGAACGTCTTGGCGTTCAAGCACATGGCAGAAACAAGGTGTGAACAGATGAGCTGCTGCTATTTTCTCCGTTCGGCATGCTTCGTTGTAGCTCTCTTGCCGGTCGCCGGCTTAGCGGCTTGCTTTGCGCGACTAGGTCTGCGGAGAGAAGGAGATAGCGCCGGAAACCTTGCCTTTTGCCGCCTTCTTCGGCGCTGGAACCTGGTTGCTGCGCCTTCTCTTTGTCCATGTGCACACACACGATTCCTCAGCACCCAGCACCACGTGCACGCACACGCAGCTAGAGAAAAGCACCTACCTTTTCACACACTGATGCCTAAGCAAACGCGTGGCCACACACACGCACACATCCGCAAGCGCGCCTACTCCCATGTATTGAGGGAAAGACGGACGAGCAACGTCCTGACAGGCTTGAGGGGAAAAACGTCCGTTGATGGTTGGCGTACTGCACGCCCGCCTACGGGGCTGCAGGGGAATCCACATTTGGAAGGTACCTGAAGATGTGTGCCTGTTCTTGGAGCTCCGCTAGTAGGGTAGCAAAGACACTCGTAGGCAGTACTGAATGCTGCTCCGTGCTACTTCTCCTCCGCTGGCTAATGCTTCACAGTCGCCCTAGGAAAGACGTTTAACAATCGATCTCCAAGAGGAACGAAACACATGATGCCATAAGGCGAAAGAATAGCAGGGCATCTCTTCACAAGCTTGTCCCTGATCTATAGCTGAGGGCAAACACTTGTGTGCTTGTGGGAGAGCGTGTGTCTTTCCTGGAAGCGTTTGGGAGTTTTGCTCAGACGCGTGTTTCCTCAAGTTCAAGAATCAAGATCTAGGATACCTGCAGACAGGTGCCTGTTTGTGTGGAGACAGTCTGTTTGAAACTGTGTTCCTCAGCGCCCGCTCTTTCTCCCCGTCGCTCCACACGCCTGGGAGTCCCTTTCTTTCTCTCCACAAGCACGTGTGTTGACTTCGTCGCACATGTGCATCTGCACAAGCGTTGAGCTCAGCAGAGTGTGTTTCTTGACACTTGATGTGCGTTGGCTGTGTCTGCGTGCTCCAGTGAAGAGAGAAACGGGAAATCATCTTGGTAGAGGCAACAAAGCAAAAGCGAGGCAGGATTGACATCTGCTCAACAGAGACGGATTCCCTGCGCTGACACAGTTCACAGTTACACGAGAAGCAATCTGAGCGGTCCATCGACCGGAGACGTGTTTCCCAAGAGGTCGTTTAGCGAGTGAACAGCAGTGTGCGCGACTTTCAGGAGTGTGCCTGGAAAGTGCCAGAATCACCAGAGCATCTGTGCAAAAGCTGCTGCCTCTGTGACCGCATTGAGGCACGTTCCCGTGTCTGCGAGTACATAGACGGCTCTTCGCGTTCACTCCGAGGGAAACGGTCCGCTATTGCTTCTGTGCGTACAGACGCGATTCCCTTGTCTCTTGCGAACACAGGGAACTGTGTGCATCCAAATCTACAGGCTAAGGACGCGTCTGCATATGTTTTGGTGAACAATCGAGTGTGCGTGTTCTGACAGCTGCCTCTATGCAGACGTCTCCACAGAGCCACTTCTGAATGCCCCGCAGCCCAGGACTGAATGGATACACTAACAAGTGCACCGGTGTGAGCAAGCACATATGCAGAAGGACGTCTTTCATCTCACAGAAGCGCGAACGTCTTGGCGTTCAAGCACATGGCAGAAACAAGGTGTGAACAGATGAGCTGCTGCTATTTTCTCCGTTCGGCATGCTTCGTTGTAGCTCTCTTGCCGGTCGCCGGCTTAGCGGCTTGCTTTGCGCGACTAGGTCTGCGGAGAGAAGGAGATAGCGCCGGAAACCTTGCCTTTTGCCGCCTTCTTCGGCGCTGGAACCTGGTTGCTGCGCCTTCTCTTTGTCCATGTGCACACACACGATTCCTCAGCACCCAGCACCACGTGCACGCACACGCAGCTAGAGAAAAGCACCTACCTTTTCACACACTGATGCCTAAGCAAACGCGTGGCCACACACACGCACACATCCGCAAGCGCGCCTACTCCCATCTATTGAGGGAAAGACGGACGAGCAACGTCCTGACAGGCTTGAGGGGAAAAACGTCCGTTGATGGTTGGCGTACTGCACGCCCGCCTACGGGGCTGCAGGGGAATCCACATTTGGAAGGTACCTGAAGATGTGTGCCTGTTCTTGGAGCTCCGCTAGTAGGGTAGCAAAGACACTCGTAGGCAGTACTGAATGCTGCTCCGTGCTACTTCTCCTCCGCTGGCTAATGCTTCACAGTCGCCCTAGGAAAGACGTTTAACAATCGATCTCCAAGAGGAACGAAACACATGATGCCATAAGGCGAAAGAATAGCAGGGCATCTCTTCACAAGCTTGTCCCTGATCTATAGCTGAGGGCAAACACTTGTGTGCTTGTGGGAGAGCGTGTGTCTTTCCTGGAAGCGTTTGGGAGTTTTGCTCAGACGCGTGTTTCCTCAAGTTCAAGAATCAAGATCTAGGATACCTGCAGACAGGTGCCTGTTTGTGTGGAGACAGTCTGTTTGAAACTGTGTTCCTCAGCGCCCGCTCTTTCTCCCCGTCGCTCCACACGCCTGGGAGTCCCTTTCTTTCTCTCCACAAGCACGTGTGTTGACTTCGTCGCACATGTGCATCTGCACAAGCGTTGAGCTCAGCAGAGTGTGTTTCTTGACACTTGATGTGCGTTGGCTGTGTCTGCGTGCTCCAGTGAAGAGAGAAACGGGAAATCATCTTGGTAGAGGCAACAAAGCAAAAGCGAGGCAGGATTGACATCTGCTCAACAGAGACGGATTCCCTGCGCTGACACAGTTCACAGTTACACGAGAAGCAATCTGAGCGGTCCATCGACCGGAGACGTGTTTCCCAAGAGGTCGTTTAGCGAGTGAACAGCAGTGTGCGCGACTTTCAGGAGTGTGCCTGGAAAGTGCCAGAATCACCAGAGCATCTGTGCAAAAGCTGCTGCTTCTGTGACCGCATTGAGGCACGTTCCCGTGTCTGCGAGTATATAGACGGCTCTTTCGCGTTCACTCCGAGGGAAACGGTCCGCTATTGCTTCTGTGCGTACAGACGCGATTCCCTTGTCTCTTGCGAACACAGGGAACTCTGTGCATCCAAATCTACAGGCTGAGGACGCGTCTGCATATGTTTTGGTGAACAATCGAGTGTGCGTGTTCTGACAGCTGCCTCTATGCAGACGTCTCCACAGAGCCACTTCTGAATGCCCCGCAGCCCAGGACTGAATGGATACACTAACAAGTGCACCGGTGTGAGCAACCACATATGCAGAAGGACGTCTTTCATCTCACAGAAGCGCGAACGTCTTGGCGTTCAAGCACATGGCAGAAACAAGGTGTGAACAGATGAGCTGCTGCTATTTTCTCCGTTCGGCATGCTTCGTTGTAGCTCTCTTGCCGGTCGCCGGCTTAGCGGCTTGCTTTGCGCGACTAGGTCTGCGGAGAGAAGGAGATAGCGCCGGAAACCTTGCCTTTTGCCTTCTTCGGCGCTGGAACCTGGTTGCTGCGCCTTCTCTTTGTCCATGTGCACACACACGATTCCTCAGCGAAAACCATGCAGAAACCTTCCCACGAGCACCCAGGGATGTGCACCCAGCACCACGTGCACGCACACGCAGCTAGAGAAAAGCACCTACCTTTTCACACACTGATGCCTAAGCAAACGCGTGGCCACACACACGCACACATCCGCAAGCGCGCCTACTCCCATGTATTGAGGGAAAGACGGACGAGCAACGTCCTGACAGGCTTGAGGGGAAAAACGTCCGTTGATGGTTGGCGTACTGCACGCCCGCCTACGGGGCTGCAGGGGAATCCACATTTGGAAGGTACCTGAAGATGTGTGCCTGTTCTTGGAGCTCCGCTAGTAGGGTAGCAAAGACACTCGTAGGCAGTACTGAATGCTGCTCCGTGCTCCTTCTCCTCCGCTGGCAAATGCTTCACAGTCGCCCTAGGAAAGACGTTTAACAATCGATCTCCAAGAGGAACGAAACACATGATGCCATAAGGCGAAAGAATAGCAGGGCATCTCTTCACAAGCTTGTCCCTGATCTATAGCTGAGGGCAAACACTTGTGTGCTTGTGGGAGAGCGTGTGTCTTTCCTGGAAGCGTTTGGGAGTTTTGCTCAGACGCGTGTTTCCTCAAGTTCAAGAATCAAGATCTAGGATACCTGCAGACAGGTGCCTGTTTGTGTGGAGACAGTCTGTTTGAAACTGTGTTCCTCAGCGCCCGCTCTTTCTCCCCGTCGCTCCACACGCCTGGGAGTCCCTTTCTTTCTCTCCACAAGCACGTGTGTTGACTTCGTCGCACATGTGCATCTGCACAAGCGTTGAGCTCAGCAGAGCGTGTCTCTTGACACTTGATGTGCGTTGGCTGTGTCTGCGTGCTCCAGTGAAGAGAGAAACGGGAAATCATCTTGGTAGAGGCAACAAAGCAAAAGCGAGGCAGGATTGACATCTGCTCAACAGAGACGGATTCCCTGCGCTGACACAGTTCACAGTTACACGAGAAGCAATCTGAGCGGTCCATCGACCGGAGACGTGTTTCCCAAGAGGTCGTTTAGCGAGTGAACAGCAGTGTGCGCGACTTTCAGGAGTGTGCCTGGAAAGTGCCAGAATCACCAGAGCATCTGTGCAAAAGCTGCTGCCTCTGTGACCGCATTGAGGCACGTTCCCGTGTCTGCGAGTACATAGACGGCTCTTCGCGTTCACTCCGAGGGAAACGGTCCGCTATTGCTTCTGTGCGTACAGACGCGATTCCCTTGTCTCTTGCGAACACAGGGAACTGTGTGCATCCAAATCTACAGGCTAAGGACGCGTCTGCATATGTTTTGGTGAACAATCGAGTGTGCGTGTTCTGACAGCTGCCTCTATGCAGACGTCTCCACAGAGCCACTTCTGAATGCCCCGCAGCCCAGGACTGAATGGATACACTAACAAGTGCACCGGTGTGAGCAAGCACATATGCAGAAGGACGTCTTTCATCTCACAGAAGCGCGAACGTCTTGGCGTTCAAGCACATGGCAGAAACAAGGTGTGAACAGATGAGCTGCTGCTATTTTCTCCGTTCGGCATGCTTCGTTGTAGCTCTCTTGCCGGTCGCCGGCTTAGCGGCTTGCTTTGCGCGACTAGGTCTGCGGAGAGAAGGAGATAGCGCCGGAAACCTTGCCTTTTGCCGCCTTCTTCGGCGCTGGAACCTGGTTGCTGCGCCTTCTCTTTGTCCATGTGCACACACACGATTCCTCAGCACCCAGCACCACGTGCACGCACACGCAGCTAGAGAAAAGCACCTACCTTTTCACACACTGATGCCTAAGCAAACGCGTGGCCACACACACGCACACATCCGCAAGCGCGCCTACTCCCATGTATTGAGGGAAAGACGGACGAGCAACGTCCTGACAGGCTTGAGGGGAAAAACGTCCGTTGATGGTTGGCGTACTGCACGCCCGCCTACGGGGCTGCAGGGGAATCCACATTTGGAAGGTACCTGAAGATGTGTGCCTGTTCTTGGAGCTCCGCTAGTAGGGTAGCAAAGACACTCGTAGGCAGTACTGAATGCTGCTCCGTGCTACTTCTCCTCCGCTGGCTAATGCTTCACAGTCGCCCTAGGAAAGACGTTTAACAATCGATCTCCAAGAGGAACGAAACACATGATGCCATAAGGCGAAAGAATAGCAGGGCATCTCTTCACAAGCTTGTCCCTGATCTATAGCTGAGGGCAAACACTTGTGTGCTTGTGGGAGAGCGTGTGTCTTTCCTGGAAGCGTTTGGGAGTTTTGCTCAGACGCGTGTTTCCTCAAGTTCAAGAATCAAGATCTAGGATACCTGCAGACAGGTGCCTGTTTGTGTGGAGACAGTCTGTTTGAAACTGTGTTCCTCAGCGCCCGCTCTTTCTCCCCGTCGCTCCACACGCCTGGGAGTCCCTTTCTTTCTCTCCACAAGCACGTGTGTTGACTTCGTCGCACATGTGCATCTGCACAAGCGTTG
Source organism: Patagioenas fasciata (assembly GCF_037038585.1). Classification (NCBI taxonomy): domain Eukaryota; kingdom Metazoa; phylum Chordata; class Aves; order Columbiformes; family Columbidae; genus Patagioenas; species Patagioenas fasciata. The sequence continues at coordinate 8,395,622 of NC_092559.1, read as the reverse complement.
AGCTCAGCAGAGCGTGTCTCTTGACACTTGATGTGCGTTGGCTGTGTCTGCGTGCTCCAGTGAAGAGAGAAACGGGAAATCATCTTGGTAGAGGCAACAAAGCAAAAGCGAGGCAGGATTGACATCTGCTCAACAGAGACGGATTCCCTGCGCTGACACAGTTCACAGTTACACGAGAAGCAATCTGAGCGGTCCATCGACCGGAGACGTGTTTCCCAAGAGGTCGTTTAGCGAGTGAACAGCAGTGTGCGCGACTTTCAGGAGTGTGCCTGGAAAGTGCCAGAATCACCAGAGCATCTGTGCAAAAGCTGCTGCCTCTGTGACCGCATTGAGGCACGTTCCCGTGTCTGCGAGTACATAGACGGCTCTTCGCGTTCACTCCGAGGGAAACGGTCCGCTATTGCTTCTGTGCGTACAGACGCGATTCCCTTGTCTCTTGCGAACACAGGGAACTCTGTGCATCCAAATCTACAGGCTAAGGACGCGTCTGCATATGTTTTGGTGAACAATCGAGTGTGCGTGTTCTGACAGCTGCCTCTATGCAGACGTCTCCACAGAGCCACTTCTGAATGCCCCGCAGCCCAGGACTGAATGGATACACTAACAAGTGCACCGGTGTGAGCAAGCACATATGCAGAAGGACGTCTTTCATCTCACAGAAGCGCGAACGTCTTGGCGTTCAAGCACATGGCAGAAACAAGGTGTGAACAGATGAGCTGCTGCTATTTTCTCCGTTCGGCATGCTTCGTTGTAGCTCTCTTGCCGGTCGCCGGCTTAGCGGCTTGCTTTGCGCGACTAGGTCTGCGGAGAGAAGGAGATAGCGCCGGAAACCTTGCCTTTTGCCGCCTTCTTCGGCGCTGGAACCTGGTTGCTGCGCCTTCTCTTTGTCCATGTGCACACACACGATTCCTCAGCACCCAGCACCACGTGCACGCACACACAGCTAGAGAAAAGCACCTACCTTTTCACACACTGATGCCTAAGCAAACGCGTGGCCACACACACGCACACATCCGCAAGCGCGCCTACTCCCATCTATTGAGGGAAAGACGGACGAGCAACGTCCTGACAGGCTTGAGGGGAAAAACGTCCGTTGATGGTTGGCGTACTGCACGCCCGCCTACGGGGCTGCAGGGGAATCCACATTTGGAAGGTACCTGAAGATGTGTGCCTGTTCTTGGAGCTCCGCTAGTAGGGTAGCAAAGACACTCGTAGGCAGTACTGAATGCTGCTCCGTGCTACTTCTCCTCCGCTGGCTAATGCTTCACAGTCGCCCTAGGAAAGACGTTTAACAATCGATCTCCAAGAGGAACGAAACACATGATGCCATAAGGCGAAAGAATAGCAGGGCATCTCTTCACAAGCTTGTCCCTGATCTATAGCTGAGGGCAAACACTTGTGTGCTTGTGGGAGAGCGTGTGTCTTTCCTGGAAGCGTTTGGGAGTTTTGCTCAGACGCGTGTTTCCTCAAGTTCAAGAATCAAGATCTAGGATACCTGCAGACAGGTGCCTGTTTGTGTGGAGACAGTCTGTTTGAAACTGTGTTCCTCAGCGCCCGCTCTTTCTCCCCGTCGCTCCACACGCCTGGGAGTCCCTTTCTTTCTCTCCACAAGCACGTGTGTTGACTTCGTCGCACATGTGCATCTGCACAAGCGTTGAGCTCAGCAGAGTGTGTTTCTTGACACTTGATGTGCGTTGGCTGTGTCTGCGTGCTCCAGTGAAGAGAGAAACGGGAAATCATCTTGGTAGAGGCAACAAAGCAAAAGCGAGGCAGGATTGACATCTGCTCAACAGAGACGGATTCCCTGCGCTGACACAGTTCACAGTTACACGAGAAGCAATCTGAGCGGTCCATCGACCGGAGACGTGTTTCCCAAGAGGTCGTTTAGCGAGTGAACAGCAGTGTGCGCGACTTTCAGGAGTGTGCCTGGAAAGTGCCAGAATCACCAGAGCATCTGTGCAAAAGCTGCTGCCTCTGTGACCGCATTGAGGCACGTTCCCGTGTCTGCGAGTACATAGACGGCTCTTCGCGTTCACTCCGAGGGAAACGGTCCGCTATTGCTTCTGTGCGTACAGACGCGATTCCCTTGTCTCTTGCGAACACAGGGAACTGTGTGCATCCAAATCTACAGGCTAAGGACGCGTCTGCATATGTTTTGGTGAACAATCGAGTGTGCGTGTTCTGACAGCTGCCTCTATGCAGACGTCTCCACAGAGCCACTTCTGAATGCCCCGCAGCCCAGGACTGAATGGATACACTAACAAGTGCACCGGTGTGAGCAAGCACATATGCAGAAGGACGTCTTTCATCTCACAGAAGCGCGAACGTCTTGGCGTTCAAGCACATGGCAGAAACAAGGTGTGAACAGATGAGCTGCTGCTATTTTCTCCGTTCGGCATGCTTCGTTGTAGCTCTCTTGCCGGTCGCCGGCTTAGCGGCTTGCTTTGCGCGACTAGGTCTGCGGAGAGAAGGAGATAGCGCCGGAAACCTTGCCTTTTGCCGCCTTCTTCGGCGCTGGAACCTGGTTGCTGCGCCTTCTCTTTGTCCATGTGCACACACACGATTCCTCAGCACCCAGCACCACGTGCACGCACACGCAGCTAGAGAAAAGCACCTACCTTTTCACACACTGATGCCTAAGCAAACGCGTGGCCACACACACGCACACATCCGCAAGCGCGCCTACTCCCATCTATTGAGGGAAAGACGGACGAGCAACGTCCTGACAGGCTTGAGGGGAAAAACGTCCGTTGATGGTTGGCGTACTGCACGCCCGCCTACGGGGCTGCAGGGGAATCCACATTTGGAAGGTACCTGAAGATGTGTGCCTGTTCTTGGAGCTCCGCTAGTAGGGTAGCAAAGACACTCGTAGGCAGTACTGAATGCTGCTCCGTGCTACTTCTCCTCCGCTGGCTAATGCTTCACAGTCGCCCTAGGAAAGACGTTTAACAATCGATCTCCAAGAGGAACGAAACACATGATGCCATAAGGCGAAAGAATAGCAGGGCATCTCTTCACAAGCTTGTCCCTGATCTATAGCTGAGGGCAAACACTTGTGTGCTTGTGGGAGAGCGTGTGTCTTTCCTGGAAGCGTTTGGGAGTTTTGCTCAGACGCGTGTTTCCTCAAGTTCAAGAATCAAGATCTAGGATACCTGCAGACAGGTGCCTGTTTGTGTGGAGACAGTCTGTTTGAAACTGTGTTCCTCAGCGCCCGCTCTTTCTCCCCGTCGCTCCACACGCCTGGGAGTCCCTTTCTTTCTCTCCACAAGCACGTGTGTTGACTTCGTCGCACATGTGCATCTGCACAAGCGTTGAGCTCAGCAGAGTGTGTTTCTTGACACTTGATGTGCGTTGGCTGTGTCTGCGTGCTCCAGTGAAGAGAGAAACGGGAAATCATCTTGGTAGAGGCAACAAAGCAAAAGCGAGGCAGGATTGACATCTGCTCAACAGAGACGGATTCCCTGCGCTGACACAGTTCACAGTTACACGAGAAGCAATCTGAGCGGTCCATCGACCGGAGACGTGTTTCCCAAGAGGTCGTTTAGCGAGTGAACAGCAGTGTGCGCGACTTTCAGGAGTGTGCCTGGAAAGTGCCAGAATCACCAGAGCATCTGTGCAAAAGCTGCTGCCTCTGTGACCGCATTGAGGCACGTTCCCGTGTCTGCGAGTACATAGACGGCTCTTCGCGTTCACTCCGAGGGAAACGGTCCGCTATTGCTTCTGTGCGTACAGACGCGATTCCCTTGTCTCTTGCGAACACAGGGAACTCTGTGCATCCAAATCTACAGGCTAAGGACGCGTCTGCATATGTTTTGGTGAACAATCGAGTGTGCGTGTTCTGACAGCTGCCTCTATGCAGACGTCTCCACAGAGCCACTTCTGAATGCCCCGCAGCCCAGGACTGAATGGATACACTAACAAGTGCACCGGTGTGAGCAACCACATATGCAGAAGGACGTCTTTCATCTCACAGAAGCGCGAACGTCTTGGCGTTCAAGCACATGGCAGAAACAAGGTGTGAACAGATGAGCTGCTGCTATTTTCTCCGTTCGGCATGCTTCGTTGTAGCTCTCTTGCCGGTCGCCGGCTTAGCGGCTTGCTTTGCGCGACTAGGTCTGCGGAGAGAAGGAGATAGCGCCGGAAACCTTGCCTTTTGCCTTCTTCGGCGCTGGAACCTGGTTGCTGCGCCTTCTCTTTGTCCATGTGCACACACACGATTCCTCAGCGAAAACCATGCAGAAACCTTCCCACGAGCACCCAGGGATGTGCACCCAGCACCACGTGCACGCACACGCAGCTAGAGAAAAGAACCTACCTTTTCACACACTGATGCCTAAGCAAACGCGTGGCCACACACACGCACACATCCGCAAGCGCGCCTACTCCCATGTATTGAGGGAAAGACGGACGAGCAACGTCCTGACAGGCTTGAGGGGAAAAACGTCCGTTGATGGTTGGCGTACTGCACGCCCGCCTACGGGGCTGCAGGGGAATCCACATTTGGAAGGTACCTGAAGATGTGTGCCTGTTCTTGGAGCTCCGCTAGTAGGGTAGCAAAGACACTCGTAGGCAGTACTGAATGCTGCTCCGTGCTACTTCTCCTCCGCTGGCAAATGCTTCACAGTCGCCCTAGGAAAGACGTTTAACAATCGATCTCCAAGAGGAACGAAACACATGATGCCATAAGGCGAAAGAATAGCAGGGCATCTCTTCACAAGCTTGTCCCTGATCTATAGCTGAGGGCAAACACTTGTGTGCTTGTGGGAGAGCCTGTGTCTTTCCTGGAAGCGTTTGGGAGTTTTGCTCAGACGCGTGTTTCCTCAAGTTCAAGAATCAAGATCTAGGATACCTGCAGACAGGTGCCTGTTTGTGTGGAGACAGTCTGTTTGAAACTGTGTTCCTCAGCGCCCGCTCTTTCTCCCCGTCGCTCCACACGCCTGGGAGTCCCTTTCTTTCTCTCCACAAGCACGTGTGTTGACTTCGTCGCACATGTGCATCTGCACAAGCGTTGAGCTCAGCAGAGCGTGTCTCTTGACACTTGATGTGCGTTGGCTGTGTCTGCGTGCTCCAGTGAAGAGAGAAACGGGAAATCATCTTGGTAGAGGCAACAAAGCAAAAGCGAGGCAGGATTGACATCTGCTCAACAGAGACGGATTCCCTGCGCTGACACAGTTCACAGTTACACGAGAAGCAATCTGAGCGGTCCATCGACCGGAGACGTGTTTCCCAAGAGGTCGTTTAGCGAGTGAACAGCAGTGTGCGCGACTTTCAGGAGTGTGCCTGGAAAGTGCCAGAATCACCAGAGCATCTGTGCAAAAGCTGCTGCCTCTGTGACCGCATTGAGGCACGTTCCCGTGTCTGCGAGTACATAGACGGCTCTTCGCGTTCACTCCGAGGGAAACGGTCCGCTATTGCTTCTGTGCGTACAGACGCGATTCCCTTGTCTCTTGCGAACACAGGGAACTCTGTGCATCCAAATCTACAGGCTAAGGACGCGTCTGCATATGTTTTGGTGAACAATCGAGTGTGCGTGTTCTGACAGCTGCCTCTATGCAGACGTCTCCACAGAGCCACTTCTGAATGCCCCGCAGCCCAGGACTGAATGGATACACCAACAAGTGCACCGGTGTGAGCAAGCACATATGCAGAAGGACGTCTTTCATCTCACAGAAGCGCGAACGTCTTGGCGTTCAAGCACATGGCAGAAACAAGGTGTGAACAGATGAGCTGCTGCTATTTTCTCCGTTCGGCATGCTTCGTTGTAGCTCTCTTGCCGGTCGCCGGCTTAGCGGCTTGCTTTGCGCGACTAGGTCTGCGGAGAGAAGGAGATAGCGCCGGAAACCTTGCCTTTTGCCTTCTTCGGCGCTGGAACCTGGTTGCTGCGCCTTCTCTTTGTCCATGTGCACACACACGATTCCTCAGCGAAAACCATGCAGAAACCTTCCCACGAGCACCCAGGGATGTGCACCCAGCACCACGTGCACGCACACGCAGCTAGAGAAAAGCACCTACCTTTTCACACACTGATGCCTAAGCAAACGCGTGGCCACACACACGCACACATCCGCAAGCGCGCCTACTCCCATGTATTGAGGGAAAGACGGACGAGCAACGTCCTGACAGGCTTGAGGGGAAAAACGTCCGTTGATGGTTGGCGTACTGCACGCCCGCCTACGGGGCTGCAGGGGAATCCACATTTGGAAGGTACCTGAAGATGTGTGCCTGTTCTTGGAGCTCCGCTAGTAGGGTAGCAAAGACACTCGTAGGCAGTACTGAATGCTGCTCCGTGCTACTTCTCCTCCGCTGGCAAATGCTTCACAGTCGCCCTAGGAAAGACGTTTAACAATCGATCTCCAAGAGGAACGAAACACATGATGCCATAAGGCGAAAGAATAGCAGGGCATCTCTTCACAAGCTTGTCCCTGATCTATAGCTGAGGGCAAACACTTGTGTGCTTGTGGGAGAGCCTGTGTCTTTCCTGGAAGCGTTTGGGAGTTTTGCTCAGACGCGTGTTTCCTCAAGTTCAAGAATCAAGATCTAGGATACCTGCAGACAGGTGCCTGTTTGTGTGGAGACAGTCTGTTTGAAACTGTGTTCCTCAGCGCCCGCTCTTTCTCCCCGTCGCTCCACACGCCTGGGAGTCCCTTTCTTTCTCTCCACAAGCACGTGTGTTGACTTCGTCGCACATGTGCATCTGCACAAGCGTTGAGCTCAGCAGAGCGTGTCTCTTGACACTTGATGTGCGTTGGCTGTGTCTGCGTGCTCCAGTGAAGAGAGAAACGGGAAATCATCTTGGTAGAGGCAACAAAGCAAAAGCGAGGCAGGATTGACATCTGCTCAACAGAGACGGATTCCCTGCGCTGACACAGTTCACAGTTACACGAGAAGCAATCTGAGCGGTCCATCGACCGGAGACGTGTTTCCCAAGAGGTCGTTTAGCGAGTGAACAGCAGTGTGCGCGACTTTCAGGAGTGTGCCTGGAAAGTGCCAGAATCACCAGAGCATCTGTGCAAAAGCTGCTGCCTCTGTGACCGCATTGAGGCACGTTCCCGTGTCTGCGAGTACATAGACGGCTCTTCGCGTTCACTCCGAGGGAAACGGTCCGCTATTGCTTCTGTGCGTACAGACGCGATTCCCTTGTCTCTTGCGAACACAGGGAACTCTGTGCATCCAAATCTACAGGCTAAGGACGCGTCTGCATATGTTTTGGTGAACAATCGAGTGTGCGTGTTCTGACAGCTGCCTCTATGCAGACGTCTCCACAGAGCCACTTCTGAATGCCCCACAGCCCAGGACTGAATGGATACACTAACAAGTGCACCGGTGTGAGCAACCACATATGCAGAAGGACGTCTTTCATCTCACAGAAGCGCGAACGTCTTGGCGTTCAAGCACATGGCAGAAACAAGGTGTGAACAGATGAGCTGCTGCTATTTTCTCCGTTCGGCATGCTTCGTTGTAGCTCTCTTGCCGGTCGCCGGCTTAGCGGCTTGCTTTGCGCGACTAGGTCTGCGGAGAGAAGGAGATAGCGCCGGAAACCTTGCCTTTTGCCTTCTTCGGCGCTGGAACCTGGTTGCTGCGCCTTCTCTTTGTCCATGTGCACACACACGATTCCTCAGCGAAAACCATGCAGAAACCTTCCCACGAGCACCCAGGGATGTGCACCCAGCACCACGTGCACGCACACGCAGCTAGAGAAAAGCACCTACCTTTTCACACACTGATGCCTAAGCAAACGCGTGGCCACACACACGCACACATCCGCAAGCGCGCCTACTCCCATCTATTGAGGGAAAGACGGACGAGCAACGTCCTGACAGGCTTGAGGGGAAAAACGTCCGTTGATGGTTGGCGTACTGCACGCCCGCCTACGGGGCTGCAGGGGAATCCACATTTGGAAGGTACCTGAAGATGTGTGCCTGTTCTTGGATGCTCCGCTAGTAGGGTAGCAAAGACACTCGTAGGCAGTACTGAATGCTGCTCCGTGCTACTTCTCCTCCGCTGGCAAATGCTTCACAGTCGCCCTAGGAAAGACGTTTAACAATCGATCTCCAAGAGGAACGAAACACATGATGCCATAAGGCGAAAGAATAGCAGGGCATCTCTTCACAAGCTTGTCCCTGATCTATAGCTGAGGGCAAACACTTGTGTGCTTGTGGGAGAGCGTGTGTCTTTCCTGGAAGCGTTTGGGAGTTTTGCTCAGACGCGTGTTTCCTCAAGTTCAAGAATCAAGATCTAGGATACCTGCAGACAGGTGCCTGTTTGTGTGGAGACAGTCTGTTTGAAACTGTGTTCCTCAGCGCCCGCTCTTTCTCCCCGTCGCTCCACACGCCTGGGAGTCCCTTTCTTTCTCTCCACAAGCACGTGTGTTGACTTCGTCGCACATGTGCATCTGCACAAGCGTTGAGCTCAGCAGAGCGTGTCTCTTGACACTTGATGTGCGTTGGCTGTGTCTGCGTGCTCCAGTGAAGAGAGAAACGGGAAATCATCTTGGTAGAGGCAACAAAGCAAAAGCGAGGCAGGATTGACATCTGCTCAACAGAGACGGATTCCCTGCGCTGACACAGTTCACAGTTACACGAGAAGCAATCTGAGCGGTCCATCGACCGGAGACGTGTTTCCCAAGAGGTCGTTTAGCGAGTGAACAGCAGTGTGCGCGACTTTCAGGAGTGTGCCTGGAAAGTGCCAGAATCACCAGAGCATCTGTGCAAAAGCTGCTGCCTCTGTGACCGCATTGAGGCACGTTCCCGTGTCTGCGAGTACATAGACGGCTCTTCGCGTTCACTCCGAGGGAAACGGTCCGCTATTGCTTCTGTGCGTACAGACGCGATTCCCTTGTCTCTTGCGAACACAGGGAACTCTGTGCATCCAAATCTACAGGCTAAGGACGCGTCTGCATATGTTTTGGTGAACAATCGAGTGTGCGTGTTCTGACAGCTGCCTCTATGCAGACGTCTCCACAGAGCCACTTCTGAATGCCCCGCAGCCCAGGACTGAATGGATACACTAACAAGTGCACCGGTGTGAGCAACCACATATGCAGAAGGACGTCTTTCATCTCACAGAAGCGCGAACGTCTTGGCGTTCAAGCACATGGCAGAAACAAGGTGTGAACAGATGAGCTGCTGCTATTTTCTCCGTTCGGCATGCTTCGTTGTAGCTCTCTTGCCGGTCGCCGGCTTAGCGGCTTGCTTTGCGCGACTAGGTCTGCGGAGAGAAGGAGAGAGCGCCGGAAACCTTGCCTTTTGCCTTCTTCGGCGCTGGAACCTGGTTGCTGCGCCTTCTCTTTGTCCATGTGCACACACACGATTCCTCAGCGAAAACCATGCAGAAACCTTCCCACGAGCACCCAGGGATGTGCACCCAGCACCACGTGCACGCACACGCAGCTAGAGAAAAGCACCTACCTTTTCACACACTGATGCCTAAGCAAACGCGTGGCCACACACACGCACACATCCGCAAGCGCGCCTACTCCCATCTATTGAGGGAAAGACGGACGAGCAACGTCCTGACAGGCTTGAGGGGAAAAACGTCCGTTGATGGTTGGCGTACTGCACGCCCGCCTACGGGGCTGCAGGGGAATCCACATTTGGAAGGTACCTGAAGATGTGTGCCTGTTCTTGGAGCTCCGCTAGTAGGGTAGCAAAGACACTCGTAGGCAGTACTGAATGCTGCTCCGTGCTACTTCTCCTCCGCTGGCTAATGCTTCACAGTCGCCCTAGGAAAGACGTTTAACAATCGATCTCCAAGAGGAACGAAACACATGATGCCATAAGGCGAAAGAATAGCAGGGCATCTCTTCACAAGCTTGTCCCTTATCTATAGCTGAGGGCAAACACTTGTGTGCTTGTGGGAGAGCGTGTGTCTTTCCTGGAAGCGTTTGGGAGTTTTGCTCAGACGCGTGTTTCCTCAAGTTCAAGAATCAAGATCTAGGATACCTGCAGACAGGTGCCTGTTTGTGTGGAGACAGTCTGTTTGAAACTGTGTTCCTCAGCGCCCGCTCTTTCTCCCCGTCGCTCCACACGCCTGGGAGTCCCTTTCTTTCTCTCCACAAGCACGTGTGTTGACTTCGTCGCACATGTGCATCTGCACAAGCGTTGAGCTCAGCAGAGCGTGTCTCTTGACACTTGATGTGCGTTGGCTGTGTCTGCGTGCTCCAGTGAAGAGAGAAACGGGAAATCATCTTGGTAGAGGCAACAAAGCAAAAGCGAGGCAGGATTGACATCTGCTCAACAGAGACGGATTCCCTGCGCTGACACAGTTCACAGTTACACGAGAAGCAATCTGAGCGGTCCATCGACCGGAGACGTGTTTCCCAAGAGGTCGTTTAGCGAGTGAACAGCAGTGTGCGCGACTTTCAGGAGTGTGCCTGGAAAGTGCCAGAATCACCAGAGCATCTGTGCAAAAGCTGCTGCCTCTGTGACCGCATTGAGGCACGTTCCCGTGTCTGCGAGTACATAGACGGCTCTTCGCGTTCACTCCGAGGGAAACGGTCCGCTATTGCTTCTGTGCGTACAGACGCGATTCCCTTGTCTCTTGCGAACACAGGGAACTCTGTGCATCCAAATCTACAGGCTAAGGACGCGTCTGCATATGTTTTGGTGAACAATCGAGTGTGCGTGTTCTGACAGCTGCCTCTATGCAGACGTCTCCACAGAGCCACTTCTGAATGCCCCGCAGCCCAGGACTGAATGGATACACTAACAAGTGCACCGGTGTGAGCAACCACATATGCAGAAGGACGTCTTTCATCTCACAGAAGCGCGAACGTCTTGGCGTTCAAGCACATGGCAGAAACAAGGTGTGAACAGATGAGCTGCTGCTATTTTCTCCGTTCGGCATGCTTCGTTGTAGCTCTCTTGCCGGTCGCCGGCTTAGCGGCTTGCTTTGCGCGACTAGGTCTGCGGAGAGAAGGAGATAGCGCCGGAAACCTTGCCTTTTGCCTTCTTCGGCGCTGGAACCTGGTTGCTGCGCCTTCTCTTTGTCCATGTGCACACACACGATTCCTCAGCGAAAACCATGCAGAAACCTTTCCACGAGCACCCAGGGATGTGCACCCAGCACCACGTGCACGCACACGCAGCTAGAGAAAAGCACCTACCTTTTCACACACTGATGCCTAAGCAAACGCGTGGCCACACACACGCACACATCCGCAAGCGCGCCTACTCCCATCTATTGAGGGAAAGACGGACGAGCAACGTCCTGACAGGCTTGAGGGGAAAAACGTCCGTTGATGGTTGGCGTACTGCACGCCCGCCTACGGGGCTGCAGGGGAATCCACATTTGGAAGGTACCTGAAGATGTGTGCCTGTTCTTGGAGCTCCGCTAGTAGGGTAGCAAAGACACTCGTAGGCAGTACTGAATGCTGCTCCGTGCTACTTCTCCTCCGCTGGCAAATGCTTCACAGTCGCCCTAGGAAAGACGTTTAACAATCGATCTCCAAGAGGAACGAAACACATGATGCCATAAGGCGAAAGAATAGCAGGGCATCTCTTCACAAGCTTGTCCCTGATCTATAGCTGAGGGCAAACACTTGTGTGCTTGTGGGAGAGCGTGTGTCTTTCCTGGAAGCGTTTGGGAGTTTTGCTCAGACGCGTGTTTCCTCAAGTTCAAGAATCAAGATCTAGGATACCTGCAGACAGGTGCCTGTTTGTGTGGAGACAGTCTGTTTGAAACTGTGTTCCTCAGCGCCCGCTCTTTCTCCCCGTCGCTCCACACGCCTGGGAGTCCCTTTCTTTCTCTCCACAAGCACGTGTGTTGACTTCGTCGCACATGTGCATCTGCACAAGCGTTGAGCTCAGCAGAGCGTGTCTCTTGACACTTGATGTGCGTTGGCTGTGTCTGCGTGCTCCAGTGAAGAGAGAAACGGGAAATCATCTTGGTAGAGGCAACAAAGCAAAAGCGAGGCAGGATTGACATCTGCTCAACAGAGACGGATTCCCTGCGCTGACACAGTTCACAGTTACACGAGAAGCAATCTGAGCGGTCCATCGACCGGAGACGTGTTTCCCAAGAGGTCGTTTAGCGAGTGAACAGCAGTGTGCGCGACTTTCAGGAGTGTGCCTGGAAAGTGCCAGAATCACCAGAGCATCTGTGCAAAAGCTGCTGCCTCTGTGACCGCATTGAGGCACGTTCCCGTGTCTGCGAGTACATAGACGGCTCTTCGCGTTCACTCCGAGGGAAACGGTCCGCTATTGCTTCTGTGCGTACAGACGCGATTCCCTTGTCTCTTGCGAACACAGGGAACTCTGTGCATCCAAATCTACAGGCTAAGGACGCGTCTGCATATGTTTTGGTGAACAATCGAGTGTGCGTGTTCTGACAGCTGCCTCTATGCAGACGTCTCCACAGAGCCACTTCTGAATGCCCCGCAGCCCAGGACTGAATGGATACACTAACAAGTGCACCGGTGTGAGCAACCACATATGCAGAAGGACGTCTTTCATCTCACAGAAGCGCGAACGTCTTGGCGTTCAAGCACATGGCAGAAACAAGGTGTGAACAGATGAGCTGCTGCTATTTTCTCCGTTCGGCATGCTTCGTTGTAGCTCTCTTGCCGGTCGCCGGCTTAGCGGCTTGCTTTGCGCGACTAGGTCTGCGGAGAGAAGGAGAGAGCGCCGGAAACCTTGCCTTTTGCCTTCTTCGGCGCTGGAACCTGGTTGCTGCGCCTTCTCTTTGTCCATGTGCACACACACGATTCCTCAGCGAAAACCATGCAGAAACCTTCCCACGAGCACCCAGGGATGTGCACCCAGCACCACGTGCACGCACACGCAGCTAGAGAAAAGCACCTACCTTTTCACACACTGATGCCTAAGCAAACGCGTGGCCACACACACGCACACATCCGCAAGCGCGCCTACTCCCATCTATTGAGGGAAAGACGGACGAGCAACGTCCTGACAGGCTTGAGGGGAAAAACGTCCGTTGATGGTTGGCGTACTGCACGCCCGCCTACGGGGCTGCAGGGGAATCCACATTTGGAAGGTACCTGAAGATGTGTGCCTGTTCTTGGAGCTCCGCTAGTAGGGTAGCAAAGACACTCGTAGGCAGTACTGAATGCTGCTCCGTGCTACTTCTCCTCCGCTGGCTAATGCTTCACAGTCGCCCTAGGAAAGACGTTTAACAATCGATCTCCAAGAGGAACGAAACACATGATGCCATAAGGCGAAAGAATAGCAGGGCATCTCTTCACAAGCTTGTCCCTTATCTATAGCTGAGGGCAAACACTTGTGTGCTTGTGGGAGAGCGTGTGTCTTTCCTGGAAGCGTTTGGGAGTTTTGCTCAGACGCGTGTTTCCTCAAGTTCAAGAATCAAGATCTAGGATACCTGCAGACAGGTGCCTGTTTGTGTGGAGACAGTCTGTTTGAAACTGTGTTCCTCAGCGCCCGCTCTTTCTCCCCGTCGCTCCACACGCCTGGGAGTCCCTTTCTTTCTCTCCACAAGCACGTGTGTTGACTTCGTCGCACATGTGCATCTGCACAAGCGTTGAGCTCAGCAGAGCGTGTCTCTTGACACTTGATGTGCGTTGGCTGTGTCTGCGTGCTCCAGTGAAGAGAGAAACGGGAAATCATCTTGGTAGAGGCAACAAAGCAAAAGCGAGGCAGGATTGACATCTGCTCAACAGAGACGGATTCCCTGCGCTGACACAGTTCACAGTTACACGAGAAGCAATCTGAGCGGTCCATCGACCGGAGACGTGTTTCCCAAGAGGTCGTTTAGCGAGTGAACAGCAGTGTGCGCGACTTTCAGGAGTGTGCCTGGAAAGTGCCAGAATCACCAGAGCATCTGTGCAAAAGCTGCTGCCTCTGTGACCGCATTGAGGCACGTTCCCGTGTCTGCGAGTACATAGACGGCTCTTCGCGTTCACTCCGAGGGAAACGGTCCGCTATTGCTTCTGTGCGTACAGACGCGATTCCCTTGTCTCTTGCGAACACAGGGAACTCTGTGCATCCAAATCTACAGGCTAAGGACGCGTCTGCATATGTTTTGGTGAACAATCGAGTGTGCGTGTTCTGACAGCTGCCTCTATGCAGACGTCTCCACAGAGCCACTTCTGAATGCCCCGCAGCCCAGGACTGAATGGATACACTAACAAGTGCACCGGTGTGAGCAACCACATATGCAGAAGGACGTCTTTCATCTCACAGAAGCGCGAACGTCTTGGCGTTCAAGCACATGGCAGAAACAATGTGTGAACAGATGAGCTGCTGCTATTTTCTCCGTTCGGCATGCTTGGTTGTAGCTCTCTTGCCGGTCGCCGGCTTAGCGGCTTGCTTTGCGCGACTAGGTCTGCGGAGAGAAGGAGATAGCGCCGGAAACCTTGCCTTTTGCCTTCTTCGGCGCTGGAACCTGGTTGCTGCGCCTTCTCTTTGTCCATGTGCACACACACGATTCCTCAGCGAAAACCATGCAGAAACCTTCCCACGAGCACCCAGGGATGTGCACCCAGCACCACGTGCACGCACACGCAGCTAGAGAAAAGCACCTACCTTTTCACACACTGATGCCTAAGCAAACGCGTGGCCACACACACGCACACATCCGCAAGCGCGCCTACTCCCATCTATTGAGGGAAAGACGGACGAGCAACGTCCTGACAGGCTTGAGGGGAAAAACGTCCGTTGATGGTTGGCGTACTGCACGCCCGCCTACGGGGCTGCAGGGGAATCCACATTTGGAAGGTACCTGAAGATGTGTGCCTGTTCTTGGAGCTCCGCTAGTAGGGTAGCAAAGACACTCGTAGGCAGTACTGAATGCTGCTCCGTGCTCCTTCTCCTCCGCTGGCAAATGCTTCACAGTCGCCCTAGGAAAGACGTTTAACAATCGATCTCCAAGAGGAACGAAACACATGATGCCATAAGGCGAAAGAATAGCAGGGCATCTCTTCACAAGCTTGTCCCTGATCTATAGCTGAGGGCAAACACTTGTGTGCTTGTGGGAGAGCGTGTGTCTTTCCTGGAAGCGTTTGGGAGTTTTGCTCAGACGCGTGTTTCCTCAAGTTCAAGAATCAAGATCTAGGATACCTGCAGACAGGTGCCTGTTTGTGTGGAGACAGTCTGTTTGAAACTGTGTTCCTCAGCGCCCGCTCTTTCTCCCCGTCGCTCCACACGCCTGGGAGTCCCTTTCTTTCTCTCCACAAGCACGTGTGTTGACTTCGTCGCACATGTGCATCTGCACAAGCGTTGAGCTCAGCAGAGCGTGTCTCTTGACACTTGATGTGCGTTGGCTGTGTCTGCGTGCTCCAGTGAAGAGAGAAACGGGAAATCATCTTGGTAGAGGCAACAAAGCAAAAGCGAGGCAGGATTGACATCTGCTCAACAGAGACGGATTCCCTGCGCTGACACAGTTCACAGTTACACGAGAAGCAATCTGAGCGGTCCATCGACCGGAGACGTGTTTCCCAAGAGGTCGTTTAGCGAGTGAACAGCAGTGTGCGCGACTTTCAGGAGTGTGCCTGGAAAGTGCCAGAATCACCAGAGCATCTGTGCAAAAGCTGCTGCCTCTGTGACCGCATTGAGGCACGTTCCCGTGTCTGCGAGTACATAGACGGCTCTTCGCGTTCACTCCGAGGGAAACGGTCCGCTATTGCTTCTGTGCGTACAGACGCGATTCCCTTGTCTCTTGCGAACACAGGGAACTCTGTGCATCCAAATCTACAGGCTAAGGACGCGTCTGCATATGTTTTGGTGAACAATCGAGTGTGCGTGTTCTGACAGCTGCCTCTATGCAGACGTCTCCACAGAGCCACTTCTGAATGCCCCGCAGCCCAGGACTGAATGGATACACTAACAAGTGCACCGGTGTGAGCAAGCACATATGCAGAAGGACGTCTTTCATCTCACAGAAGCGCGAACGTCTTGGCGTTCAAGCACATGGCAGAAACAATGTGTGAACAGATGAGCTGCTGCTATTTTCTCCGTTCGGCATGCTTGGTTGTAGCTCTCTTGCCGGTCGCCGGCTTAGCGGCTTGCTTTGCGCGACTAGGTCTGCGGAGAGAAGGAGATAGCGCCGGAAACCTTGCCTTTTGCCTTCTTCGGCGCTGGAACCTGGTTGCTGCGCCTTCTCTTTGTCCATGTGCACACACACGATTCCTCAGCGAAAACCATGCAGAAACCTTCCCACGAGCACCCAGGGATGTGCACCCAGCACCACGTGCACGCACACGCAGCTAGAGAAAAGCACCTACCTTTTCACACACTGATGCCTAAGCAAACGCGTGGCCACACACACGCACACATCCGCAAGCGCGCCTACTCCCATGTATTGAGGGAAAGACGGACGAGCAACGTCCTGACAGGCTTGAGGGGAAAAACGTCCGTTGATGGTTGGCGTACTGCACGCCCGCCTACGGGGCTGCAGGGGAATCCACATTTGGAAGGTACCTGAAGATGTGTGCCTGTTCTTGGAGCTCCGCTAGTAGGGTAGCAAAGACACTCGTAGGCAGTACTGAATGCTGCTCCGTGCTACTTCTCCTCCGCTGGCTAATGCTTCACAGTCGCCCTAGGAAAGACGTTTAACAATCGATCTCCAAGAGGAACGAAACACATGATGCCATAAGGCGAAAGAATAGCAGGGCATCTCTTCACAAGCTTGTCCCTGATCTATAGCTGAGGGCAAACACTTGTGTGCTTGTGGGAGAGCGTGTGTCTTTCCTGGAAGCGTTTGGGAGTTTTGCTCAGACGCGTGTTTCCTCAAGTTCAAGAATCAAGATCTAGGATACCTGCAGACAGGTGCCTGTTTGTGTGGAGACAGTCTGTTTGAAACTGTGTTCCTCAGCGCCCGCTCTTTCTCCCCGTCGCTCCACACGCCTGGGAGTCCCTTTCTTTCTCTCCACAAGCACGTGTGTTGACTTCGTCGCACATGTGCATCTGCACAAGCGTTGAGCTCAGCAGAGCGTGTCTCTTGACACTTGATGTGCGTTGGCTGTGTCTGCGTGCTCCAGTGAAGAGAGAAACGGGAAATCATCTTGGTAGAGGCAACAAAGCAAAAGCGAGGCAGGATTGACATCTGCTCAACAGAGACGGATTCCCTGCGCTGACACAGTTCACAGTTACACGAGAAGCAATCTGAGCGGTCCATCGACCGGAGACGTGTTTCCCAAGAGGTCGTTTAGCGAGTGAACAGCAGTGTGCGCGACTTTCAGGAGTGTGCCTGGAAAGTGCCAGAATCACCAGAGCATCTGTGCAAAAGCTGCTGCCTCTGTGACCGCATTGAGGCACGTTCCCGTGTCTGCGAGTACATAGACGGCTCTTCGCGTTCACTCCGAGGGAAACGGTCCGCTATTGCTTCTGTGCGTACAGACGCGATTCCCTTGTCTCTTGCGAACACAGGGAACTCTGTGCATCCAAATCTACAGGCTAAGGACGCGTCTGCATATGTTTTGGTGAACAATCGAGTGTGCGTGTTCTGACAGCTGCCTCTATGCAGACGTCTCCACAGAGCCACTTCTGAATGCCCCGCAGCCCAGGACTGAATGGATACACTAACAAGTGCACCGGTGTGAGCAACCACATATGCAGAAGGACGTCTTTCATCTCACAGAAGCGCGAACGTCTTGGCGTTCAAGCACATGGCAGAAACAAGGTGTGAACAGATGAGCTGCTGCTATTTTCTCCGTTCGGCATGCTTCGTTGTAGCTCTCTTGCCGGTCGCCGGCTTAGCGGCTTGCTTTGCGCGACTAGGTCTGCGGAGAGAAGGAGATAGCGCCGGAAACCTTGCCTTTTGCCTTCTTCGGCGCTGGAACCTGGTTGCTGCGCCTTCTCTTTGTCCATGTGCACACACACGATTCCTCAGCGAAAACCATGCAGAAACCTTCCCACGAGCACCCAGGGATGTGCACCCAGCACCACGTGCACGCACACGCAGCTAGAGAAAAGCACCTACCTTTTCACACACTGATGCCTAAGCAAACGCGTGGCCACACACACGCACACATCCGCAAGCGCGCCTACTCCCATCTATTGAGGGAAAGACGGACGAGCAACGTCCTGACAGGCTTGAGGGGAAAAACGTCCGTTGATGGTTGGCGTACTGCACGCCCGCCTACGGGGCTGCAGGGGAATCCACATTTGGAAGGTACCTGAAGATGTGTGCCTGTTCTTGGATGCTCCGCTAGTAGGGTAGCAAAGACACTCGTAGGCAGTACTGAATGCTGCTCCGTGCTACTTCTCCTCCGCTGGCAAATGCTTCACAGTCGCCCTAGGAAAGACGTTTAACAATCGATCTCCAAGAGGAACGAAACACATGATGCCATAAGGCGAAAGAATAGCAGGGCATCTCTTCACAAGCTTGTCCCTGATCTATAGCTGAGGGCAAACACTTGTGTGCTTGTGGGAGAGCGTGTGTCTTTCCTGGAAGCGTTTGGGAGTTTTGCTCAGACGCGTGTTTCCTCAAGTTCAAGAATCAAGATCTAGGATACCTGCAGACAGGTGCCTGTTTGTGTGGAGACAGTCTGTTTGAAACTGTGTTCCTCAGCGCCCGCTCTTTCTCCCCGTCGCTCCACACGCCTGGGAGTCCCTTTCTTTCTCTCCACAAGCACGTGTGTTGACTTCGTCGCACATGTGCATCTGCACAAGCGTTGAGCTCAGCAGAGCGTGTCTCTTGACACTTGATGTGCGTTGGCTGTGTCTGCGTGCTCCAGTGAAGAGAGAAACGGGAAATCATCTTGGTAGAGGCAACAAAGCAAAAGCGAGGCAGGATTGACATCTGCTCAACAGAGACGGATTCCCTGCGCTGACACAGTTCACAGTTACACGAGAAGCAATCTGAGCGGTCCATCGACCGGAGACGTGTTTCCCAAGAGGTCGTTTAGCGAGTGAACAGCAGTGTGCGCGACTTTCAGGAGTGTGCCTGGAAAGTGCCAGAATCACCAGAGCATCTGTGCAAAAGCTGCTGCCTCTGTGACCGCATTGAGGCACGTTCCCGTGTCTGCGAGTACATAGACGGCTCTTCGCGTTCACTCCGAGGGAAACGGTCCGCTATTGCTTCTGTGCGTACAGACGCGATTCCCTTGTCTCTTGCGAACACAGGGAACTCTGTGCATCCAAATCTACAGGCTAAGGACGCGTCTGCATATGTTTTGGTGAACAATCGAGTGTGCGTGTTCTGACAGCTGCCTCTATGCAGACGTCTCCACAGAGCCACTTCTGAATGCCCCGCAGCCCAGGACTGAATGGATACACTAACAAGTGCACCGGTGTGAGCAACCACATATGCAGAAGGACGTCTTTCATCTCACAGAAGCGCGAACGTCTTGGCGTTCAAGCACATGGCAGAAACAAGGTGTGAACAGATGAGCTGCTGCTATTTTCTCCGTTCGGCATGCTTCGTTGTAGCTCTCTTGCCGGTCGCCGGCTTAGCGGCTTGCTTTGCGCGACTAGGTCTGCGGAGAGAAGGAGATAGCGCCGGAAACCTTGCCTTTTGCCTTCTTCGGCGCTGGAACCTGGTTGCTGCGCCTTCTCTTTGTCCATGTGCACACACACGATTCCTCAGCGAAAACCATGCAGAAACCTTTCCACGAGCACCCAGGGATGTGCACCCAGCACCACGTGCACGCACACGCAGCTAGAGAAAAGCACCTACCTTTTCACACACTGATGCCTAAGCAAACGCGTGGCCACACACACGCACACATCCGCAAGCGCGCCTACTCCCATCTATTGAGGGAAAGACGGACGAGCAACGTCCTGACAGGCTTGAGGGGAAAAACGTCCGTTGATGGTTGGCGTACTGCACGCCCGCCTACGGGGCTGCAGGGGAATCCACATTTGGAAGGTACCTGAAGATGTGTGCCTGTTCTTGGAGCTCCGCTAGTAGGGTAGCAAAGACACTCGTAGGCAGTACTGAATGCTGCTCCGTGCTACTTCTCCTCCGCTGGCAAATGCTTCACAGTCGCCCTAGGAAAGACGTTTAACAATCGATCTCCAAGAGGAACGAAACACATGATGCCATAAGGCGAAAGAATAGCAGGGCATCTCTTCACAAGCTTGTCCCTGATCTATAGCTGAGGGCAAACACTTGTGTGCTTGTGGGAGAGCGTGTGTCTTTCCTGGAAGCGTTTGGGAGTTTTGCTCAGACGCGTGTTTCCTCAAGTTCAAGAATCAAGATCTAGGATACCTGCAGACAGGTGCCTGTTTGTGTGGAGACAGTCTGTTTGAAACTGTGTTCCTCAGCGCCCGCTCTTTCTCCCCGTCGCTCCACACGCCTGGGAGTCCCTTTCTTTCTCTCCACAAGCACGTGTGTTGACTTCGTCGCACATGTGCATCTGCACAAGCGTTGAGCTCAGCAGAGCGTGTCTCTTGACACTTGATGTGCGTTGGCTGTGTCTGCGTGCTCCAGTGAAGAGAGAAACGGGAAATCATCTTGGTAGAGGCAACAAAGCAAAAGCGAGGCAGGATTGACATCTGCTCAACAGAGACGGATTCCCTGCGCTGACACAGTTCACAGTTACACGAGAAGCAATCTGAGCGGTCCATCGACCGGAGACGTGTTTCCCAAGAGGTCGTTTAGCGAGTGAACAGCAGTGTGCGCGACTTTCAGGAGTGTGCCTGGAAAGTGCCAGAATCACCAGAGCATCTGTGCAAAAGCTGCTGCCTCTGTGACCGCATTGAGGCACGTTCCCGTGTCTGCGAGTACATAGACGGCTCTTCGCGTTCACTCCGAGGGAAACGGTCCGCTATTGCTTCTGTGCGTACAGACGCGATTCCCTTGTCTCTTGCGAACACAGGGAACTCTGTGCATCCAAATCTACAGGCTAAGGACGCGTCTGCATATGTTTTGGTGAACAATCGAGTGTGCGTGTTCTGACAGCTGCCTCTATGCAGACGTCTCCACAGAGCCACTTCTGAATGCCCCGCAGCCCAGGACTGAATGGATACACTAACAAGTGCACCGGTGTGAGCAACCACATATGCAGAAGGACGTCTTTCATCTCACAGAAGCGCGAACGTCTTGGCGTTCAAGCACATGGCAGAAACAAGGTGTGAACAGATGAGCTGCTGCTATTTTCTCCGTTCGGCATGCTTCGTTGTAGCTCTCTTGCCGGTCGCCGGCTTAGCGGCTTGCTTTGCGCGACTAGGTCTGAGGAGAGAAGGAGATAGCGCCGGAAACCTTGCCTTTTGCCTTCTTCGGCGCTGGAACCTGGTTGCTGCGCCTTCTCTTTGTCCATGTGCACACACACGATTCCTCAGCGAAAACCATGCAGAAACCTTCCCACGAGCACCCAGGGATGTGCACCCAGCACCACGTGCACGCACACGCAGCTAGAGAAAAGCACCTACCTTTTCACACACTGATGCCTAAGCAAACGCGTGGCCACACACACGCACACATCCGCAAGCGCGCCTACTCCCATGTATTGAGGGAAAGACGGACGAGCAACGTCCTGACAGGCTTGAGGGGAAAAACGTCCGTTGATGGTTGGCGTACTGCACGCCCGCCTACGGGGCTGCAGGGGAATCCACATTTGGAAGGTACCTGAAGATGTGTGCCTGTTCTTGGAGCTCCGCTAGTAGGGTAGCAAAGACACTCGTAGGCAGTACTGAATGCTGCTCCGTGCTACTTCTCCTCCGCTGGCAAATGCTTCACAGTCGCCCTAGGAAAGACGTTTAACAATCGATCTCCAAGAGGAACGAAACACATGATGCCATAAGGCGAAAGAATAGCAGGGCATCTCTTCACAAGCTTGTCCCTGATCTATAGCTGAGGGCAAACACTTGTGTGCTTGTGGGAGAGCCTGTGTCTTTCCTGGAAGCGTTTGGGAGTTTTGCTCAGACGCGTGTTTCCTCAAGTTCAAGAATCAAGATCTAGGATACCTGCAGACAGGTGCCTGTTTGTGTGGAGACAGTCTGTTTGAAACTGTGTTCCTCAGCGCCCGCTCTTTCTCCCCGTCGCTCCACACGCCTGGGAGTCCCTTTCTTTCTCTCCACAAGCACGTGTGTTGACTTCGTCGCACATGTGCATCTGCACAAGCGTTGAGCTCAGCAGAGCGTGTCTCTTGACACTTGATGTGCGTTGGCTGTGTCTGCGTGCTCCAGTGAAGAGAGAAACGGGAAATCATCTTGGTAGAGGCAACAAAGCAAAAGCGAGGCAGGATTGACATCTGCTCAACAGAGACGGATTCCCTGCGCTGACACAGTTCACAGTTACACGAGAAGCAATCTGAGCGGTCCATCGACCGGAGACGTGTTTCCCAAGAGGTCGTTTAGCGAGTGAACAGCAGTGTGCGCGACTTTCAGGAGTGTGCCTGGAAAGTGCCAGAATCACCAGAGCATCTGTGCAAAAGCTGCTGCCTCTGTGACCGCATTGAGGCACGTTCCCGTGTCTGCGAGTACATAGACGGCTCTTCGCGTTCACTCCGAGGGAAACGGTCCGCTATTGCTTCTGTGCGTACAGACGCGATTCCCTTGTCTCTTGCGAACACAGGGAACTCTGTGCATCCAAATCTACAGGCTAAGGACGCGTCTGCATATGTTTTGGTGAACAATCGAGTGTGCGTGTTCTGACAGCTGCCTCTATGCAGACGTCTCCACAGAGCCACTTCTGAATGCCCCGCAGCCCAGGACTGAATGGATACACTAACAAGTGCACCGGTGTGAGCAACCACATATGCAGAAGGACGTCTTTCATCTCACAGAAGCGCGAACGTCTTGGCGTTCAAGCACATGGCAGAAACAAGGTGTGAACAGATGAGCTGCTGCTATTTTCTCCGTTCGGCATGCTTGGTTGTAGCTCTCTTGCCGGTCGCCGGCTTAGCGGCTTGCTTTGCGCGACTAGGTCTGCGGAGAGAAGGAGATAGCGCCGGAAACCTTGCCTTTTGCCTTCTTCGGCGCTGGAACCTGGTTGCTGCGCCTTCTCTTTGTCCATGTGCACACACACGATTCCTCAGCGAAAACCATGCAGAAACCTTCCCACGAGCACCCAGGGATGTGCACCCAGCACCACGTGCACGCACACGCAGCTAGAGAAAAGCACCTACCTTTTCACACACTGATGCCTAAGCAAACGCGTGGCCACACACACGCACACATCCGCAAGCGCGCCTACTCCCATCTATTGAGGGAAAGACGGACGAGCAACGTCCTGACAGGCTTGAGGGGAAAAACGTCCGTTGATGGTTGGCGTACTGCACGCCCGCCTACGGGGCTGCAGGGGAATCCACATTTGGAAGGTACCTGAAGATGTGTGCCTGTTCTTGGAGCTCCGCTAGTAGGGTAGCAAAGACACTCGTAGGCAGTACTGAATGCTGCTCCGTGCTACTTCTCCTCCGCTGGCTAATGCTTCACAGTCGCCCTAGGAAAGACGTTTAACAATCGATCTCCAAGAGGAACGAAACACATGATGCCATAAGGCGAAAGAATAGCAGGGCATCTCTTCACAAGCTTGTCCCTGATCTATAGCTGAGGGCAAACACTTGTGTGCTTGTGGGAGAGCGTGTGTCTTTCCTGGAAGCGTTTGGGAGTTTTGCTCAGACGCGTGTTTCCTCAAGTTCAAGAATCAAGATCTAGGATACCTGCAGACAGGTGCCTGTTTGTGTGGAGACAGTCTGTTTGAAACTGTGTTCCTCAGCGCCCGCTCTTTCTCCCCGTCGCTCCACACGCCTGGGAGTCCCTTTCTTTCTCTCCACAAGCACGTGTGTTGACTTCGTCGCACATGTGCATCTGCACAAGCGTTGAGCTCAGCAGAGCGTGTCTCTTGACACTTGATGTGCGTTGGCTGTGTCTGCGTGCTCCAGTGAAGAGAGAAACGGGAAATCATCTTGGTAGAGGCAACAAAGCAAAAGCGAGGCAGGATTGACATCTGCTCAACAGAGACGGATTCCCTGCGCTGACACAGTTCACAGTTACACGAGAAGCAATCTGAGCGGTCCATCGACCGGAGACGTGTTTCCCAAGAGGTCGTTTAGCGAGTGAACAGCAGTGTGCGCGACTTTCAGGAGTGTGCCTGGAAAGTGCCAGAATCACCAGAGCATCTGTGCAAAAGCTGCTGCCTCTGTGACCGCATTGAGGCACGTTCCCGTGTCTGCGAGTACATAGACGGCTCTTCGCGTTCACTCCGAGGGAAACGGTCCGCTATTGCTTCTGTGCGTACAGACGCGATTCCCTTGTCTCTTGCGAACACAGGGAACTCTGTGCATCCAAATCTACAGGCTAAGGACGCGTCTGCATATGTTTTGGTGAACAATCGAGTGTGCGTGTTCTGACAGCTGCCTCTATGCAGACGTCTCCACAGAGCCACTTCTGAATGCCCCGCAGCCCAGGACTGAATGGATACACTAACAAGTGCACCGGTGTGAGCAACCACATATGCAGAAGGACGTCTTTCATCTCACAGAAGCGCGAACGTCTTGGCGTTCAAGCACATGGCAGAAACAAGGTGTGAACAGATGAGCTGCTGCTATTTTCTCCGTTCGGCATGCTTCGTTGTAGCTCTCTTGCCGGTCGCCGGCTTAGCGGCTTGCTTTGCGCGACTAGGTCTGCGGAGAGAAGGAGATAGCGCCGGAAACCTTGCCTTTTGCCTTCTTCGGCGCTGGAACCTGGTTGCTGCGCCTTCTCTTTGTCCATGTGCACACACACGATTCCTCAGCGAAAACCATGCAGAAACCTTTCCACGAGCACCCAGGGATGTGCACCCAGCACCACGTGCACGCACACGCAGCTAGAGAAAAGCACCTACCTTTTCACACACTGATGCCTAAGCAAACGCGTGGCCACACACACGCACACATCCGCAAGCGCGCCTACTCCCATCTATTGAGGGAAAGACGGACGAGCAACGTCCTGACAGGCTTGAGGGGAAAAACGTCCGTTGATGGTTGGCGTACTGCACGCCCGCCTACGGGGCTGCAGGGGAATCCACATTTGGAAGGTACCTGAAGATGTGTGCCTGTTCTTGGAGCTCCGCTAGTAGGGTAGCAAAGACACTCGTAGGCAGTACTGAATGCTGCTCCGTGCTACTTCTCCTCCGCTGGCAAATGCTTCACAGTCGCCCTAGGAAAGACGTTTAACAATCGATCTCCAAGAGGAACGAAACACATGATGCCATAAGGCGAAAGAATAGCAGGGCATCTCTTCACAAGCTTGTCCCTGATCTATAGCTGAGGGCAAACACTTGTGTGCTTGTGGGAGAGCGTGTGTCTTTCCTGGAAGCGTTTGGGAGTTTTGCTCAGACGCGTGTTTCCTCAAGTTCAAGAATCAAGATCTAGGATACCTGCAGACAGGTGCCTGTTTGTGTGGAGACAGTCTGTTTGAAACTGTGTTCCTCAGCGCCCGCTCTTTCTCCCCGTCGCTCCACACGCCTGGGAGTCCCTTTCTTTCTCTCCACAAGCACGTGTGTTGACTTCGTCGCACATGTGCATCTGCACAAGCGTTGAGCTCAGCAGAGCGTGTCTCTTGACACTTGATGTGCGTTGGCTGTGTCTGCGTGCTCCAGTGAAGAGAGAAACGGGAAATCATCTTGGTAGAGGCAACAAAGCAAAAGCGAGGCAGGATTGACATCTGCTCAACAGAGACGGATTCCCTGCGCTGACACAGTTCACAGTTACACGAGAAGCAATCTGAGCGGTCCATCGACCGGAGACGTGTTTCCCAAGAGGTCGTTTAGCGAGTGAACAGCAGTGTGCGCGACTTTCAGGAGTGTGCCTGGAAAGTGCCAGAATCACCAGAGCATCTGTGCAAAAGCTGCTGCCTCTGTGACCGCATTGAGGCACGTTCCCGTGTCTGCGAGTACATAGACGGCTCTTCGCGTTCACTCCGAGGGAAACGGTCCGCTATTGCTTCTGTGCGTACAGACGCGATTCCCTTGTCTCTTGCGAACACAGGGAACTCTGTGCATCCAAATCTACAGGCTAAGGACGCGTCTGCATATGTTTTGGTGAACAATCGAGTGTGCGTGTTCTGACAGCTGCCTCTATGCAGACGTCTCCACAGAGCCACTTCTGAATGCCCCGCAGCCCAGGACTGAATGGATACACTAACAAGTGCACCGGTGTGAGCAACCACATATGCAGAAGGACGTCTTTCATCTCACAGAAGCGCGAACGTCTTGGCGTTCAAGCACATGGCAGAAACAAGGTGTGAACAGATGAGCTGCTGCTATTTTCTCCGTTCGGCATGCTTCGTTGTAGCTCTCTTGCCGGTCGCCGGCTTAGCGGCTTGCTTTGCGCGACTAGGTCTGAGGAGAGAAGGAGATAGCGCCGGAAACCTTGCCTTTTGCCTTCTTCGGCGCTGGAACCTGGTTGCTGCGCCTTCTCTTTGTCCATGTGCACACACACGATTCCTCAGCGAAAACCATGCAGAAACCTTCCCACGAGCACCCAGGGATGTGCACCCAGCACCACGTGCACGCACACGCAGCTAGAGAAAAGCACCTACCTTTTCACACACTGATGCCTAAGCAAACGCGTGGCCACACACACGCACACATCCGCAAGCGCGCCTACTCCCATCTATTGAGGGAAAGACGGACGAGCAACGTCCTGACAGGCTTGAGGGGAAAAACGTCCGTTGATGGTTGGCGTACTGCACGCCCGCCTACGGGGCTGCAGGGGAATCCACATTTGGAAGGTACCTGAAGATGTGTGCCTGTTCTTGGAGCTCCGCTAGTAGGGTAGCAAAGACACTCGTAGGCAGTACTGAATGCTGCTCCGTGCTCCTTCTCCTCCGCTGGCAAATGCTTCACAGTCGCCCTAGGAAAGACGTTTAACAATCGATCTCCAAGAGGAACGAAACACATGATGCCATAAGGCGAAAGAATAGCAGGGCATCTCTTCACAAGCTTGTCCCTGATCTATAGCTGAGGGCAAACACTTGTGTGCTTGTGGGAGAGCGTGTGTCTTTCCTGGAAGCGTTTGGGAGTTTTGCTCAGACGCGTGTTTCCTCAAGTTCAAGAATCAAGATCTAGGATACCTGCAGACAGGTGCCTGTTTGTGTGGAGACAGTCTGTTTGAAACTGTGTTCCTCAGCGCCCGCTCTTTCTCCCCGTCGCTCCACACGCCTGGGAGTCCCTTTCTTTCTCTCCACAAGCACGTGTGTTGACTTCGTCGCACATGTGCATCTGCACAAGCGTTGAGCTCAGCAGAGCGTGTCTCTTGACACTTGATGTGCGTTGGCTGTGTCTGCGTGCTCCAGTGAAGAGAGAAACGGGAAATCATCTTGGTAGAGGCAACAAAGCAAAAGCGAGGCAGGATTGACATCTGCTCAACAGAGACGGATTCCCTGCGCTGACACAGTTCACAGTTACACGAGAAGCAATCTGAGCGGTCCATCGACCGGAGACGTGTTTCCCAAGAGGTCGTTTAGCGAGTGAACAGCAGTGTGCGCGACTTTCAGGAGTGTGCCTGGAAAGTGCCAGAATCACCAGAGCATCTGTGCAAAAGCTGCTGCCTCTGTGACCGCATTGAGGCACGTTCCCGTGTCTGCGAGTACATAGACGGCTCTTCGCGTTCACTCCGAGGGAAACGGTCCGCTATTGCTTCTGTGCGTACAGACGCGATTCCCTTGTCTCTTGCGAACACAGGGAACTCTGTGCATCCAAATCTACAGGCTAAGGACGCGTCTGCATATGTTTTGGTGAACAATCGAGTGTGCGTGTTCTGACAGCTGCCTCTATGCAGACGTCTCCACAGAGCCACTTCTGAATGCCCCGCAGCCCAGGACTGAATGGATACACTAACAAGTGCACCGGTGTGAGCAACCACATATGCAGAAGGACGTCTTTCATCTCACAGAAGCGCGAACGTCTTGGCGTTCAAGCACATGGCAGAAACAAGGTGTGAACAGATGAGCTGCTGCTATTTTCTCCGTTCGGCATGCTTCGTTGTAGCTCTCTTGCCGGTCGCCGGCTTAGCGGCTTGCTTTGCGCGACTAGGTCTGCGGAGAGAAGGAGATAGCGCCGGAAACCTTGCCTTTTGCCTTCTTCGGCGCTGGAACCTGGTTGCTGCGCCTTCTCTTTGTCCATGTGCACACACACGATTCCTCAGCGAAAACCATGCAGAAACCTTCCCACGAGCACCCAGGGATGTGCACCCAGCACCACGTGCACGCACACGCAGCTAGAGAAAAGCACCTACCTTTTCACACACTGATGCCTAAGCAAACGCGTGGCCACACACACGCACACATCCGCAAGCGCGCCTACTCCCATCTATTGAGGGAAAGACGGACGAGCAACGTCCTGACAGGCTTGAGGGGAAAAACGTCCGTTGATGGTTGGCGTACTGCACGCCCGCCTACGGGGCTGCAGGGGAATCCACATTTGGAAGGTACCTGAAGATGTGTGCCTGTTCTTGGATGCTCCGCTAGTAGGGTAGCAAAGACACTCGTAGGCAGTACTGAATGCTGCTCCGTGCTACTTCTCCTCCGCTGGCAAATGCTTCACAGTCGCCCTAGGAAAGACGTTTAACAATCGATCTCCAAGAGGAACGAAACACATGATGCCATAAGGCGAAAGAATAGCAGGGCATCTCTTCACAAGCTTGTCCCTGATCTATAGCTGAGGGCAAACACTTGTGTGCTTGTGGGAGAGCGTGTGTCTTTCCTGGAAGCGTTTGGGAGTTTTGCTCAGACGCGTGTTTCCTCAAGTTCAAGAATCAAGATCTAGGATACCTGCAGACAGGTGCCTGTTTGTGTGGAGACAGTCTGTTTGAAACTGTGTTCCTCAGCGCCCGCTCTTTCTCCCCGTCGCTCCACACGCCTGGGAGTCCCTTTCTTTCTCTCCACAAGCACGTGTGTTGACTTCGTCGCACATGTGCATCTGCACAAGCGTTGAGCTCAGCAGAGCGTGTCTCTTGACACTTGATGTGCGTTGGCTGTGTCTGCGTGCTCCAGTGAAGAGAGAAACGGGAAATCATCTTGGTAGAGGCAACAAAGCAAAACCGAGGCAGGATTGACATCTGCTCAACAGAGACGGATTCCCTGCGCTGACACAGTTCACAGTTACACGAGAAGCAATCTGAGCGGTCCATCGACCGGAGACGTGTTTCCCAAGAGGTCGTTTAGCGAGTGAACAGCAGTGTGCGCGACTTTCAGGAGTGTGCCTGGAAAGTGCCAGAATCACCAGAGCATCTGTGCAAAAGCTGCTGCCTCTGTGACCGCATTGAGGCACGTTCCCGTGTCTGCGAGTACATAGACGGCTCTTCGCGTTCACTCCGAGGGAAACGGTCCGCTATTGCTTCTGTGCGTACAGACGCGATTCCCTTGTCTCTTGCGAACACAGGGAACTCTGTGCATCCAAATCTACAGGCTAAGGACGCGTCTGCATATGTTTTGGTGAACAATCGAGTGTGCGTGTTCTGACAGCTGCCTCTATGCAGACGTCTCCACAGAGCCACTTCTGAATGCCCCGCAGCCCAGGACTGAATGGATACACTAACAAGTGCACCGGTGTGAGCAACCACATATGCAGAAGGACGTCTTTCATCTCACAGAAGCGCGAACGTCTTGGCGTTCAAGCACATGGCAGAAACAAGGTGTGAACAGATGAGCTGCTGCTATTTTCTCCGTTCGGCATGCTTGGTTGTAGCTCTCTTGCCGGTCGCCGGCTTAGCGGCTTGCTTTGCGCGACTAGGTCTGCGGAGAGAAGGAGATAGCGCCGGAAACCTTGCCTTTTGCCTTCTTCGGCGCTGGAACCTGGTTGCTGCGCCTTCTCTTTGTCCATGTGCACACACACGATTCCTCAGCGAAAACCATGCAGAAACCTTTCCACGAGCACCCAGGGATGTGCACCCAGCACCACGTGCACGCACACGCAGCTAGAGAAAAGCACCTACCTTTTCACACACTGATGCCTAAGCAAACGCGTGGCCACACACACGCACACATCCGCAAGCGCGCCTACTCCCATCTATTGAGGGAAAGACGGACGAGCAACGTCCTGACAGGCTTGAGGGGAAAAACGTCCGTTGATGGTTGGCGTACTGCACGCCCGCCTACGGGGCTGCAGGGGAATCCACATTTGGAAGGTACCTGAAGATGTGTGCCTGTTCTTGGATGCTCCGCTAGTAGGGTAGCAAAGACACTCGTAGGCAGTACTGAATGCTGCTCCGTGCTACTTCTCCTCCGCTGGCAAATGCTTCACAGTCGCCCTAGGAAAGACGTTTAACAATCGATCTCCAAGAGGAACGAAACACATGATGCCATAAGGCGAAAGAATAGCAGGGCATCTCTTCACAAGCTTGTCCCTGATCTATAGCTGAGGGCAAACACTTGTGTGCTTGTGGGAGAGCGTGTGTCTTTCCTGGAAGCGTTTGGGAGTTTTGCTCAGACGCGTGTTTCCTCAAGTTCAAGAATCAAGATCTAGGATACCTGCAGACAGGTGCCTGTTTGTGTGGAGACAGTCTGTTTGAAACTGTGTTCCTCAGCGCCCGCTCTTTCTCCCCGTCGCTCCACACGCCTGGGAGTCCCTTTCTTTCTCTCCACAAGCACGTGTGTTGACTTCGTCGCACATGTGCATCTGCACAAGCGTTGAGCTCAGCAGAGCGTGTCTCTTGACACTTGATGTGCGTTGGCTGTGTCTGCGTGCTCCAGTGAAGAGAGAAACGGGAAATCATCTTGGTAGAGGCAACAAAGCAAAAGCGAGGCAGGATTGACATCTGCTCAACAGAGACGGATTCCCTGCGCTGACACAGTTCACAGTTACACGAGAAGCAATCTGAGCGGTCCATCGACCGGAGACGTGTTTCCCAAGAGGTCGTTTAGCGAGTGAACAGCAGTGTGCGCGACTTTCAGGAGTGTGCCTGGAAAGTGCCAGAATCACCAGAGCATCTGTGCAAAAGCTGCTGCCTCTGTGACCGCATTGAGGCACGTTCCCGTGTCTGCGAGTACATAGACGGCTCTTCGCGTTCACTCCGAGGGAAACGGTCCGCTATTGCTTCTGTGCGTACAGACGCGATTCCCTTGTCTCTTGCGAACACAGGGAACTCTGTGCATCCAAATCTAGAGGCTAAGGACGCGTCTGCATATGTTTTGGTGAACAATCGAGTGTGCGTGTTCTGACAGCTGCCTCTATGCAGACGTCTCCACAGAGCCACTTCTGAATGCCCCGCAGCCCAGGACTGAATGGATACACCAACAAGTGCACCGGTGTGAGCAACCACATATGCAGAAGGACGTCTTTCATCTCACAGAAGCGCGAACGTCTTGGCGTTCAAGCACATGGCAGAAACAAGGTGTGAACAGATGAGCTGCTGCTATTTTCTCCGTTCGGCATGCTTCGTTGTAGCTCTCTTGCCGGTCGCCGGCTTAGCGGCTTGCTTTGCACGACTAGGTCTGCGGAGAGAAGGAGATAGCGCCGGAAACCTTGCCTTTTGCCTTCTTCGGCGCTGGAACCTGGTTGCTGTGCCTTCTCTTTGTCCATGTGCACACACACGATTCCTCGGCGAAAACCATGCAGAAACCTTCCCACGAGCACCCAGGGATGTGCACCCAGCACCACGTGCACGCACACGCAGCTAGAGAAAAGCACCTACCTTTTCACACACTGATGCCTAAGCAAACGCGTGGCCACACACACGCACACATCCGCAAGCGCGCCTACTCCCATGTATTGAGGGAAAGACGGACGAGCAACGTCCTGACAGGCTTGAGGGGAAAAACGTCCGTTGATGGTTGGCGTACTGCACGCCCGCCTACGGGGCTGCAGGGGAATCCACATTTGGAAGGTACCTGAAGATGTGTGCCTGTTCTTGGAGCTCCGCTAGTAGGGTAGCAAAGACACTCGTAGGCAGTACTGAATGCTGCTCCGTGCTCCTTCTCCTCCGCTGGCAAATGCTTCACAGTCGCCCTAGGAAAGACGTTTAACAATCGATCTCCAAGAGGAACGAAACACATGATGCCATAAGGCGAAAGAATAGCAGGGCATCTCTTCACAAGCTTGTCCCTGATCTATAGCTGAGGGCAAACACTTGTGTGCTTGTGGGAGAGCCTGTGTCTTTCCTGGAAGCGTTTGGGAGTTTTGCTCAGACGCGTGTTTCCTCAAGTTCAAGAATCAAGATCTAGGATACCTGCAGACAGGTGCCTGTTTGTGTGGAGACAGTCTGTTTGAAACTGTGTTCCTCAGCGCCCGCTCTTTCTCCCCGTCGCTCCACACGCCTGGGAGTCCCTTTCTTTCTCTCCACAAGCACGTGTGTTGACTTCGTCGCACATGTGCATCTGCACAAGCGTTGAGCTCAGCAGAGCGTGTCTCTTGACACTTGATGTGCGTTGGCTGTGTCTGCCTGCTCCAGTGAAGAGAGAAACGGGAAATCATCTTGGTAGAGGCAACAAAGCAAAAGCGAGGCAGGATTGACATCTGCTCAACAGAGACGGATTCCCTGCGCTGACACAGTTCACAGTTACACGAGAAGCAATCTGAGCGGTCCATCGACCGGAGACGTGTTTCCCAAGAGGTCGTTTAGCGAGTGAACAGCAGTGTGCGCGACTTTCAGGAGTGTGCCTGGAAAGTGCCAGAATCACCAGAGCATCTGTGCAAAAGCTGCTGCCTCTGTGACCGCATTGAGGCACGTTCCCGTGTCTGCGAGTACATAGACGGCTCTTCGCGTTCATTCCGAGGGAAACGGTCCGCTATTGCTTCTGTGCGTACAGACGCGATTCCCTTGTCTCTTGCGAACACAGGGAACTCTGTGCATCCAAATCTACAGGCTAAGGACGCGTCTGCATATGTTTTGGTGAACAATCGAGTGTGCGTGTTCTGACAGCTGCCTCTATGCAGACGTCTCCACAGAGCCACTTCTGAATGCCCCGCAGCCCAGGACTGAATGGATACACTAACAAGTGCACCGGTGTGAGCAAGCACATATGCAGAAGGACGTCTTTCATCTCACAGAAGCGCGAACGTCTTGGCGTTCAAGCACATGGCAGAAACAAGGTGTGAACAGATGAGCTGCTGCTATTTTCTCCGTTCGGCATGCTTGGTTGTAGCTCTCTTGCCGGTCGCCGGCTTAGCGGCTTGCTTTGCGCGACTAGGTCTGCGGAGAGAAGGAGATAGCGCCGGAAACCTTGCCTTTTGCCTTCTTCGGCGCTGGAACCTGGTTGCTGCGCCTTCTCTTTGTCCATGTGCACACACACGATTCCTCAGCGAAAACCATGCAGAAACCTTTCCACGAGCACCCAGGGATGTGCACCCAGCACCACGTGCACGCACACGCAGCTAGAGAAAAGCACCTACCTTTTCACACACTGATGCCTAAGCAAACGCGTGGCCACACACACGCACACATCCGCAAGCGCGCCTACTCCCATCTATTGAGGGAAAGACGGACGAGCAACGTCCTGACAGGCTTGAGGGGAAAAACGTCCGTTGATGGTTGGCGTACTGCACGCCCGCCTACGGGGCTGCAGGGGAATCCACATTTGGAAGGTACCTGAAGATGTGTGCCTGTTCTTGGATGCTCCGCTAGTAGGGTAGCAAAGACACTCGTAGGCAGTACTGAATGCTGCTCCGTGCTACTTCTCCTCCGCTGGCAAATGCTTCACAGTCGCCCTAGGAAAGACGTTTAACAATCGATCTCCAAGAGGAACGAAACACATGATGCCATAAGGCGAAAGAATAGCAGGGCATCTCTTCACAAGCTTGTCCCTGATCTATAGCTGAGGGCAAACACTTGTGTGCTTGTGGGAGAGCCTGTGTCTTTCCTGGAAGCGTTTGGGAGTTTTGCTCAGACGCGTGTTTCCTCAAGTTCAAGAATCAAGATCTAGGATACCTGCAGACAGGTGCCTGTTTGTGTGGAGACAGTCTGTTTGAAACTGTGTTCCTCAGCGCCCGCTCTTTCTCCCCGTCGCTCCACACGCCTGGGAGTCCCTTTCTTTCTCTCCACAAGCACGTGTGTTGACTTCGTCGCACATGTGCATCTGCACAAGCGTTGAGCTCAGCAGAGCGTGTCTCTTGACACTTGATGTGCGTTGGCTGTGTCTGCGTGCTCCAGTGAAGAGAGAAACGGGAAATCATCTTGGTAGAGGCAACAAAGCAAAAGCGAGGCAGGATTGACATCTGCTCAACAGAGACGGATTCCCTGCGCTGACACAGTTCACAGTTACACGAGAAGCAATCTGAGCGGTCCATCGACCGGAGACGTGTTTCCCAAGAGGTCGTTTAGCGAGTGAACAGCAGTGTGCGCGACTTTCAGGAGTGTGCCTGGAAAGTGCCAGAATCACCAGAGCATCTGTGCAAAAGCTGCTGCCTCTGTGACCGCATTGAGGCACGTTCCCGTGTCTGCGAGTACATAGACGGCTCTTCGCGTTCACTCCGAGGGAAACGGTCCGCTATTGCTTCTGTGCGTACAGACGCGATTCCCTTGTCTCTTGCGAACACAGGGAACTCTGTGCATCCAAATCTACAGGCTAAGGACGCGTCTGCATATGTTTTGGTGAACAATCGAGTGTGCGTGTTCTGACAGCTGCCTCTATGCAGACGTCTCCACAGAGCCACTTCTGAATGCCCCGCAGCCCAGGACTGAATGGATACACTAACAAGTGCACCGGTGTGAGCAACCACATATGCAGAAGGACGTCTTTC
This sequence comes from Patagioenas fasciata, assembly GCF_037038585.1. Lineage (NCBI taxonomy): Eukaryota > Metazoa > Chordata > Aves > Columbiformes > Columbidae > Patagioenas > Patagioenas fasciata. Next base: position 8,361,107 of record NC_092559.1, on the reverse strand, counting down.
ATCTCACAGAAGCGCGAACGTCTTGGCGTTCAAGCACATGGCAGAAACAAGGTGTGAACAGATGAGCTGCTGCTATTTTCTCCGTTCGGCATGCTTGGTTGTAGCTCTCTTGCCGGTCGCCGGCTTAGCGGCTTGCTTTGCGCGACTAGGTCTGCGGAGAGAAGGAGATAGCGCCGGAAACCTTGCCTTTTGCCTTCTTCGGCGCTGGAACCTGGTTGCTGCGCCTTCTCTTTGTCCATGTGCGCACACACGATTCCTCAGCGAAAACCATGCAGAAACCTTTCCACGAGCACCCAGGGATGTGCACCCAGCACCACGTGCACGCACACGCAGCTAGAGAAAAGCACCTACCTTTTCACACACTGATGCCTAAGCAAACGCGTGGCCACACACACGCACACATCCGCAAGCGCGCCTACTCCCATCTATTGAGGGAAAGACGGACGAGCAACGTCCTGACAGGCTTGAGGGGAAAAACGTCCGTTGATGGTTGGCGTACTGCACGCCCGCCTACGGGGCTGCAGGGGAATCCACATTTGGAAGGTACCTGAAGATGTGTGCCTGTTCTTGGATGCTCCGCTAGTAGGGTAGCAAAGACACTCGTAGGCAGTACTGAATGCTGCTCCGTGCTACTTCTCCTCCGCTGGCAAATGCTTCACAGTCGCCCTAGGAAAGACGTTTAACAATCGATCTCCAAGAGGAACGAAACACATGATGCCATAAGGCGAAAGAATAGCAGGGCATCTCTTCACAAGCTTGTCCCTGATCTATAGCTGAGGGCAAACACTTGTGTGCTTGTGGGAGAGCCTGTGTCTTTCCTGGAAGCGTTTGGGAGTTTTGCTCAGACGCGTGTTTCCTCAAGTTCAAGAATCAAGATCTAGGATACCTGCAGACAGGTGCCTGTTTGTGTGGAGACAGTCTGTTTGAAACTGTGTTCCTCAGCGCCCGCTCTTTCTCCCCGTCGCTCCACACGCCTGGGAGTCCCTTTCTTTCTCTCCACAAGCACGTGTGTTGACTTCGTCGCACATGTGCATCTGCACAAGCGTTGAGCTCAGCAGAGCGTGTCTCTTGACACTTGATGTGCGTTGGCTGTGTCTGCCTGCTCCAGTGAAGAGAGAAACGGGAAATCATCTTGGTAGAGGCAACAAAGCAAAAGCGAGGCAGGATTGACATCTGCTCAACAGAGACGGATTCCCTGCGCTGACACAGTTCACAGTTACACGAGAAGCAATCTGAGCGGTCCATCGACCGGAGACGTGTTTCCCAAGAGGTCGTTTAGCGAGTGAACAGCAGTGTGCGCGACTTTCAGGAGTGTGCCTGGAAAGTGCCAGAATCACCAGAGCATCTGTGCAAAAGCTGCTGCCTCTGTGACCGCATTGAGGCACGTTCCCGTGTCTGCGAGTACATAGACGGCTCTTCGCGTTCACTCCGAGGGAAACGGTCCGCTATTGCTTCTGTGCGTACAGACGCGATTCCCTTGTCTCTTGCGAACACAGGGAACTCTGTGCATCCAAATCTACAGGCTAAGGACGCGTCTGCATATGTTTTGGTGAACAATCGAGTGTGCGTGTTCTGACAGCTGCCTCTATGCAGACGTCTCCACAGAGCCACTTCTGAATGCCCCGCAGCCCAGGACTGAATGGATACACTAACAAGTGCACCGGTGTGAGCAACCACATATGCAGAAGGACGTCTTTCATCTCACAGAAGCGCGAACGTCTTGGCGTTCAAGCACATGGCAGAAACAAGGTGTGAACAGATGAGCTGCTGCTATTTTCTCCGTTCGGCATGCTTGGTTGTAGCTCTCTTGCCGGTCGCCGGCTTAGCGGCTTGCTTTGCGCGACTAGGTCTGCGGAGAGAAGGAGATAGCGCCGGAAACCTTGCCTTTTGCCTTCTTCGGCGCTGGAACCTGGTTGCTGCGCCTTCTCTTTGTCCATGTGCGCACACACGATTCCTCAGCGAAAACCATGCAGAAACCTTTCCACGAGCACCCAGGGATGTGCACCCAGCACCACGTGCACGCACACGCAGCTAGAGAAAAGCACCTACCTTTTCACACACTGATGCCTAAGCAAACGCGTGGCCACACACACGCACACATCCGCAAGCGCGCCTACTCCCATCTATTGAGGGAAAGACGGACGAGCAACGTCCTGACAGGCTTGAGGGGAAAAACGTCCGTTGATGGTTGGCGTACTGCACGCCCGCCTACGGGGCTGCAGGGGAATCCACATTTGGAAGGTACCTGAAGATGTGTGCCTGTTCTTGGATGCTCCGCTAGTAGGGTAGCAAAGACACTCGTAGGCAGTACTGAATGCTGCTCCGTGCTCCTTCTCCTCCGCTGGCAAATGCTTCACAGTCGCCCTAGGAAAGACGTTTAACAATCGATCTCCAAGAGGAACGAAACACATGATGCCATAAGGCGAAAGAATAGCAGGGCATCTCTTCACAAGCTTGTCCCTGATCTATAGCTGAGGGCAAACACTTGTGTGCTTGTGGGAGAGCGTGTGTCTTTCCTGGAAGCGTTTGGGAGTTTTGCTCAGACGCGTGTTTCCTCAAGTTCAAGAATCAAGATCTAGGATACCTGCAGACAGGTGCCTGTTTGTGTGGAGACAGTCTGTTTGAAACTGTGTTCCTCAGCGCCCGCTCTTTCTCCCCGTCGCTCCACACGCCTGGGAGTCCCTTTCTTTCTCTCCACAAGCACGTGTGTTGACTTCGTCGCACATGTGCATCTGCACAAGCGTTGAGCTCAGCAGAGCGTGTCTCTTGACACTTGATGTGCGTTGGCTGTGTCTGCGTGCTCCAGTGAAGAGAGAAACGGGAAATCATCTTGGTAGAGGCAACAAAGCAAAAGCGAGGCAGGATTGACATCTGCTCAACAGAGACGGATTCCCTGCGCTGACACAGTTCACAGTTACACGAGAAGCAATCTGAGCGGTCCATCGACCGGAGACGTGTTTCCCAAGAGGTCGTTTAGCGAGTGAACAGCAGTGTGCGCGACTTTCAGGAGTGTGCCTGGAAAGTGCCAGAATCACCAGAGCATCTGTGCAAAAGCTGCTGCCTCTGTGACCGCATTGAGGCACGTTCCCGTGTCTGCGAGTACATAGACGGCTCTTCGCGTTCACTCCGAGGGAAACGGTCCGCTATTGCTTCTGTGCGTACAGACGCGATTCCCTTGTCTCTTGCGAACACAGGGAACTCTGTGCATCCAAATCTACAGGCTAAGGACGCGTCTGCATATGTTTTGGTGAACAATCGAGTGTGCGTGTTCTGACAGCTGCCTCTATGCAGACGTCTCCACAGAGCCACTTCTGAATGCCCCGCAGCCCAGGACTGAATGGATACACTAACAAGTGCACCGGTGTGAGCAACCACATATGCAGAAGGACGTCTTTCATCTCACAGAAGCGCGAACGTCTTGGCGTTCAAGCACATGGCAGAAACAAGGTGTGAACAGATGAGCTGCTGCTATTTTCTCCGTTCGGCATGCTTCGTTGTAGCTCTCTTGCCGGTCGCCGGCTTAGCGGCTTGCTTTGCGCGACTAGGTCTGCGGAGAGAAGGAGATAGCGCCGGAAACCTTGCCTTTTGCCTTCTTCGGCGCTGGAACCTGGTTGCTGCGCCTTCTCTTTGTCCATGTGCGCACACACGATTCCTCAGCGAAAACCATGCAGAAACCTTTCCACGAGCACCCAGGGATGTGCACCCAGCACCACGTGCACGCACACGCAGCTAGAGAAAAGCACCTACCTTTTCACACACTGATGCCTAAGCAAACGCGTGGCCACACACACGCACACATCCGCAAGCGCGCCTACTCCCATCTATTGAGGGAAAGACGGACGAGCAACGTCCTGACAGGCTTGAGGGGAAAAACGTCCGTTGATGGTTGGCGTACTGCACGCCCGCCTACGGGGCTGCAGGGGAATCCACATTTGGAAGGTACCTGAAGATGTGTGCCTGTTCTTGGATGCTCCGCTAGTAGGGTAGCAAAGACACTCGTAGGCAGTACTGAATGCTGCTCCGTGCTCCTTCTCCTCCGCTGGCAAATGCTTCACAGTCGCCCTAGGAAAGACGTTTAACAATCGATCTCCAAGAGGAACGAAACACATGATGCCATAAGGCGAAAGAATAGCAGGGCATCTCTTCACAAGCTTGTCCCTGATCTATAGCTGAGGGCAAACACTTGTGTGCTTGTGGGAGAGCCTGTGTCTTTCCTGGAAGCGTTTGGGAGTTTTGCTCAGACGCGTGTTTCCTCAAGTTCAAGAATCAAGATCTAGGATACCTGCAGACAGGTGCCTGTTTGTGTGGAGACAGTCTGTTTGAAACTGTGTTCCTCAGCGCCCGCTCTTTCTCCCCGTCGCTCCACACGCCTGGGAGTCCCTTTCTTTCTCTCCACAAGCACGTGTGTTGACTTCGTCGCACATGTGCATCTGCACAAGCGTTGAGCTCAGCAGAGCGTGTCTCTTGACACTTGATGTGCGTTGGCTGTGTCTGCCTGCTCCAGTGAAGAGAGAAACGGGAAATCATCTTGGTAGAGGCAACAAAGCAAAAGCGAGGCAGGATTGACATCTGCTCAACAGAGACGGATTCCCTGCGCTGACACAGTTCACAGTTACACGAGAAGCAATCTGAGCGGTCCATCGACCGGAGACGTGTTTCCCAAGAGGTCGTTTAGCGAGTGAACAGCAGTGTGCGCGACTTTCAGGAGTGTGCCTGGAAAGTGCCAGAATCACCAGAGCATCTGTGCAAAAGCTGCTGCCTCTGTGACCGCATTGAGGCACGTTCCCGTGTCTGCGAGTACATAGACGGCTCTTCGCGTTCACTCCGAGGGAAACGGTCCGCTATTGCTTCTGTGCGTACAGACGCGATTCCCTTGTCTCTTGCGAACACAGGGAACTCTGTGCATCCAAATCTACAGGCTAAGGACGCGTCTGCATATGTTTTGGTGAACAATCGAGTGTGCGTGTTCTGACAGCTGCCTCTATGCAGACGTCTCCACAGAGCCACTTCTGAATGCCCCGCAGCCCAGGACTGAATGGATACACTAACAAGTGCACCGGTGTGAGCAAGCACATATGCAGAAGGACGTCTTTCATCTCACAGAAGCGCGAACGTCTTGGCGTTCAAGCACATGGCAGAAACAAGGTGTGAACAGATGAGCTGCTGCTATTTTCTCCGTTCGGCATGCTTCGTTGTAGCTCTCTTGCCGGTCGCCGGCTTAGCGGCTTGCTTTGCGCGACTAGGTCTGCGGAGAGAAGGAGATAGCGCCGGAAACCTTGCCTTTTGCCTTCTTCGGCGCTGGAACCTGGTTGCTGCGCCTTCTCTTTGTCCATGTGCACACACACGATTCCTCAGCGAAAACCATGCAGAAACCTTTCCACGAGCACCCAGGGATGTGCACCCAGCACCACGTGCACGCACACGCAGCTAGAGAAAAGCACCTACCTTTTCACACACTGATGCCTAAGCAAACGCGTGGCCACACACACGCACACATCCGCAAGCGCGCCTACTCCCATCTATTGAGGGAAAGACGGACGAGCAACGTCCTGACAGGCTTGAGGGGAAAAACGTCCGTTGATGGTTGGCGTACTGCACGCCCGCCTACGGGGCTGCAGGGGAATCCACATTTGGAAGGTACCTGAAGATGTGTGCCTGTTCTTGGAGCTCCGCTAGTAGGGTAGCAAAGACACTCGTAGGCAGTACTGAATGCTGCTCCGTGCTCCTTCTCCTCCGCTGGCAAATGCTTCACAGTCGCCCTAGGAAAGACGTTTAACAATCGATCTCCAAGAGGAACGAAACACATGATGCCATAAGGCGAAAGAATAGCAGGGCATCTCTTCACAAGCTTGTCCCTGATCTATAGCTGAGGGCAAACACTTGTGTGCTTGTGGGAGAGCCTGTGTCTTTCCTGGAAGCGTTTGGGAGTTTTGCTCAGACGCGTGTTTCCTCAAGTTCAAGAATCAAGATCTAGGATACCTGCAGACAGGTGCCTGTTTGTGTGGAGACAGTCTGTTTGAAACTGTGTTCCTCAGCGCCCGCTCTTTCTCCCCGTCGCTCCACACGCCTGGGAGTCCCTTTCTTTCTCTCCACAAGCACGTGTGTTGACTTCGTCGCACATGTGCATCTGCACAAGCGTTGAGCTCAGCAGAGCGTGTCTCTTGACACTTGATGTGCGTTGGCTGTGTCTGCGTGCTCCAGTGAAGAGAGAAACGGGAAATCATCTTGGTAGAGGCAACAAAGCAAAAGCGAGGCAGGATTGACATCTGCTCAACAGAGACGGATTCCCTGCGCTGACACAGTTCACAGTTACACGAGAAGCAATCTGAGCGGTCCATCGACCGGAGACGTGTTTCCCAAGAGGTCGTTTAGCGAGTGAACAGCAGTGTGCGCGACTTTCAGGAGTGTGCCTGGAAAGTGCCAGAATCACCAGAGCATCTGTGCAAAAGCTGCTGCCTCTGTGACCGCATTGAGGCACGTTCCCGTGTCTGCGAGTACATAGACGGCTCTTCGCGTTCACTCCGAGGGAAACGGTCCGCTATTGCTTCTGTGCGTACAGACGCGATTCCCTTGTCTCTTGCGAACACAGGGAACTCTGTGCATCCAAATCTACAGGCTAAGGACGCGTCTGCATATGTTTTGGTGAACAATCGAGTGTGCGTGTTCTGACAGCTGCCTCTATGCAGACGTCTCCACAGAGCCACTTCTGAATGCCCCGCAGCCCAGGACTGAATGGATACACTAACAAGTGCACCGGTGTGAGCAACCACATATGCAGAAGGACGTCTTTCATCTCACAGAAGCGCGAACGTCTTGGCGTTCAAGCACATGGCAGAAACAAGGTGTGAACAGATGAGCTGCTGCTATTTTCTCCGTTCGGCATGCTTGGTTGTAGCTCTCTTGCCGGTCGCCGGCTTAGCGGCTTGCTTTGCGCGACTAGGTCTGCGGAGAGAAGGAGATAGCGCCGGAAACCTTGCCTTTTGCCTTCTTCGGCGCTGGAACCTGGTTGCTGCGCCTTCTCTTTGTCCATGTGCGCACACACGATTCCTCAGCGAAAACCATGCAGAAACCTTTCCACGAGCACCCAGGGATGTGCACCCAGCACCACGTGCACGCACACGCAGCTAGAGAAAAGCACCTACCTTTTCACACACTGATGCCTAAGCAAACGCGTGGCCACACACACGCACACATCCGCAAGCGCGCCTACTCCCATCTATTGAGGGAAAGACGGACGAGCAACGTCCTGACAGGCTTGAGGGGAAAAACGTCCGTTGATGGTTGGCGTACTGCACGCCCGCCTACGGGGCTGCAGGGGAATCCACATTTGGAAGGTACCTGAAGATGTGTGCCTGTTCTTGGATGCTCCGCTAGTAGGGTAGCAAAGACACTCGTAGGCAGTACTGAATGCTGCTCCGTGCTCCTTCTCCTCCGCTGGCAAATGCTTCACAGTCGCCCTAGGAAAGACGTTTAACAATCGATCTCCAAGAGGAACGAAACACATGATGCCATAAGGCGAAAGAATAGCAGGGCATCTCTTCACAAGCTTGTCCCTGATCTATAGCTGAGGGCAAACACTTGTGTGCTTGTGGGAGAGCGTGTGTCTTTCCTGGAAGCGTTTGGGAGTTTTGCTCAGACGCGTGTTTCCTCAAGTTCAAGAATCAAGATCTAGGATACCTGCAGACAGGTGCCTGTTTGTGTGGAGACAGTCTGTTTGAAACTGTGTTCCTCAGCGCCCGCTCTTTCTCCCCGTCGCTCCACACGCCTGGGAGTCCCTTTCTTTCTCTCCACAAGCACGTGTGTTGACTTCGTCGCACATGTGCATCTGCACAAGCGTTGAGCTCAGCAGAGCGTGTCTCTTGACACTTGATGTGCGTTGGCTGTGTCTGCGTGCTCCAGTGAAGAGAGAAACGGGAAATCATCTTGGTAGAGGCAACAAAGCAAAAGCGAGGCAGGATTGACATCTGCTCAACAGAGACGGATTCCCTGCGCTGACACAGTTCACAGTTACACGAGAAGCAATCTGAGCGGTCCATCGACCGGAGACGTGTTTCCCAAGAGGTCGTTTAGCGAGTGAACAGCAGTGTGCGCGACTTTCAGGAGTGTGCCTGGAAAGTGCCAGAATCACCAGAGCATCTGTGCAAAAGCTGCTGCCTCTGTGACCGCATTGAGGCACGTTCCCGTGTCTGCGAGTACATAGACGGCTCTTCGCGTTCACTCCGAGGGAAACGGTCCGCTATTGCTTCTGTGCGTACAGACGCGATTCCCTTGTCTCTTGCGAACACAGGGAACTCTGTGCATCCAAATCTACAGGCTAAGGACGCGTCTGCATATGTTTTGGTGAACAATCGAGTGTGCGTGTTCTGACAGCTGCCTCTATGCAGACGTCTCCACAGAGCCACTTCTGAATGCCCCGCAGCCCAGGACTGAATGGATACACTAACAAGTGCACCGGTGTGAGCAACCACATATGCAGAAGGACGTCTTTCATCTCACAGAAGCGCGAACGTCTTGGCGTTCAAGCACATGGCAGAAACAAGGTGTGAACAGATGAGCTGCTGCTATTTTCTCCGTTCGGCATGCTTCGTTGTAGCTCTCTTGCCGGTCGCCGGCTTAGCGGCTTGCTTTGCGCGACTAGGTCTGCGGAGAGAAGGAGATAGCGCCGGAAACCTTGCCTTTTGCCTTCTTCGGCGCTGGAACCTGGTTGCTGCGCCTTCTCTTTGTCCATGTGCGCACACACGATTCCTCAGCGAAAACCATGCAGAAACCTTTCCACGAGCACCCAGGGATGTGCACCCAGCACCACGTGCACGCACACGCAGCTAGAGAAAAGCACCTACCTTTTCACACACTGATGCCTAAGCAAACGCGTGGCCACACACACGCACACATCCGCAAGCGCGCCTACTCCCATCTATTGAGGGAAAGACGGACGAGCAACGTCCTGACAGGCTTGAGGGGAAAAACGTCCGTTGATGGTTGGCGTACTGCACGCCCGCCTACGGGGCTGCAGGGGAATCCACATTTGGAAGGTACCTGAAGATGTGTGCCTGTTCTTGGATGCTCCGCTAGTAGGGTAGCAAAGACACTCGTAGGCAGTACTGAATGCTGCTCCGTGCTCCTTCTCCTCCGCTGGCAAATGCTTCACAGTCGCCCTAGGAAAGACGTTTAACAATCGATCTCCAAGAGGAACGAAACACATGATGCCATAAGGCGAAAGAATAGCAGGGCATCTCTTCACAAGCTTGTCCCTGATCTATAGCTGAGGGCAAACACTTGTGTGCTTGTGGGAGAGCGTGTGTCTTTCCTGGAAGCGTTTGGGAGTTTTGCTCAGACGCGTGTTTCCTCAAGTTCAAGAATCAAGATCTAGGATACCTGCAGACAGGTGCCTGTTTGTGTGGAGACAGTCTGTTTGAAACTGTGTTCCTCAGCGCCCGCTCTTTCTCCCCGTCGCTCCACACGCCTGGGAGTCCCTTTCTTTCTCTCCACAAGCACGTGTGTTGACTTCGTCGCACATGTGCATCTGCACAAGCGTTGAGCTCAGCAGAGCGTGTCTCTTGACACTTGATGTGCGTTGGCTGTGTCTGCCTGCTCCAGTGAAGAGAGAAACGGGAAATCATCTTGGTAGAGGCAACAAAGCAAAAGCGAGGCAGGATTGACATCTGCTCAACAGAGACGGATTCCCTGCGCTGACACAGTTCACAGTTACACGAGAAGCAATCTGAGCGGTCCATCGACCGGAGACGTGTTTCCCAAGAGGTCGTTTAGCGAGTGAACAGCAGTGTGCGCGACTTTCAGGAGTGTGCCTGGAAAGTGCCAGAATCACCAGAGCATCTGTGCAAAAGCTGCTGCCTCTGTGACCGCATTGAGGCACGTTCCCGTGTCTGCGAGTACATAGACGGCTCTTCGCGTTCACTCCGAGGGAAACGGTCCGCTATTGCTTCTGTGCGTACAGACGCGATTCCCTTGTCTCTTGCGAACACAGGGAACTCTGTGCATCCAAATCTACAGGCTAAGGACGCGTCTGCATATGTTTTGGTGAACAATCGAGTGTGCGTGTTCTGACAGCTGCCTCTATGCAGACGTCTCCACAGAGCCACTTCTGAATGCCCCGCAGCCCAGGACTGAATGGATACACTAACAAGTGCACCGGTGTGAGCAAGCACATATGCAGAAGGACGTCTTTCATCTCACAGAAGCGCGAACGTCTTGGCGTTCAAGCACATGGCAGAAACAAGGTGTGAACAGATGAGCTGCTGCTATTTTCTCCGTTCGGCATGCTTCGTTGTAGCTCTCTTGCCGGTCGCCGGCTTAGCGGCTTGCTTTGCGCGACTAGGTCTGCGGAGAGAAGGAGATAGCGCCGGAAACCTTGCCTTTTGCCTTCTTCGGCGCTGGAACCTGGTTGCTGCGCCTTCTCTTTGTCCATGTGCACACACACGATTCCTCAGCGAAAACCATGCAGAAACCTTTCCACGAGCACCCAGGGATGTGCACCCAGCACCACGTGCACGCACACGCAGCTAGAGAAAAGCACCTACCTTTTCACACACTGATGCCTAAGCAAACGCGTGGCCACACACACGCACACATCCGCAAGCGCGCCTACTCCCATCTATTGAGGGAAAGACGGACGAGCAACGTCCTGACAGGCTTGAGGGGAAAAACGTCCGTTGATGGTTGGCGTACTGCACGCCCGCCTACGGGGCTGCAGGGGAATCCACATTTGGAAGGTACCTGAAGATGTGTGCCTGTTCTTGGAGCTCCGCTAGTAGGGTAGCAAAGACACTCGTAGGCAGTACTGAATGCTGCTCCGTGCTCCTTCTCCTCCGCTGGCAAATGCTTCACAGTCGCCCTAGGAAAGACGTTTAACAATCGATCTCCAAGAGGAACGAAACACATGATGCCATAAGGCGAAAGAATAGCAGGGCATCTCTTCACAAGCTTGTCCCTGATCTATAGCTGAGGGCAAACACTTGTGTGCTTGTGGGAGAGCCTGTGTCTTTCCTGGAAGCGTTTGGGAGTTTTGCTCAGACGCGTGTTTCCTCAAGTTCAAGAATCAAGATCTAGGATACCTGCAGACAGGTGCCTGTTTGTGTGGAGACAGTCTGTTTGAAACTGTGTTCCTCAGCGCCCGCTCTTTCTCCCCGTCGCTCCACACGCCTGGGAGTCCCTTTCTTTCTCTCCACAAGCACGTGTGTTGACTTCGTCGCACATGTGCATCTGCACAAGCGTTGAGCTCAGCAGAGCGTGTCTCTTGACACTTGATGTGCGTTGGCTGTGTCTGCGTGCTCCAGTGAAGAGAGAAACGGGAAATCATCTTGGTAGAGGCAACAAAGCAAAAGCGAGGCAGGATTGACATCTGCTCAACAGAGACGGATTCCCTGCGCTGACACAGTTCACAGTTACACGAGAAGCAATCTGAGCGGTCCATCGACCGGAGACGTGTTTCCCAAGAGGTCGTTTAGCGAGTGAACAGCAGTGTGCGCGACTTTCAGGAGTGTGCCTGGAAAGTGCCAGAATCACCAGAGCATCTGTGCAAAAGCTGCTGCCTCTGTGACCGCATTGAGGCACGTTCCCGTGTCTGCGAGTACATAGACGGCTCTTCGCGTTCACTCCGAGGGAAACGGTCCGCTATTGCTTCTGTGCGTACAGACGCGATTCCCTTGTCTCTTGCGAACACAGGGAACTCTGTGCATCCAAATCTACAGGCTAAGGACGCGTCTGCATATGTTTTGGTGAACAATCGAGTGTGCGTGTTCTGACAGCTGCCTCTATGCAGACGTCTCCACAGAGCCACTTCTGAATGCCCCGCAGCCCAGGACTGAATGGATACACTAACAAGTGCACCGGTGTGAGCAAGCACATATGCAGAAGGACGTCTTTCATCTCACAGAAGCGCGAACGTCTTGGCGTTCAAGCACATGGCAGAAACAAGGTGTGAACAGATGAGCTGCTGCTATTTTCTCCGTTCGGCATGCTTCGTTGTAGCTCTCTTGCCGGTCGCCGGCTTAGCGGCTTGCTTTGCGCGACTAGGTCTGCGGAGAGAAGGAGATAGCGCCGGAAACCTTGCCTTTTGCCTTCTTCGGCGCTGGAACCTGGTTGCTGCGCCTTCTCTTTGTCCATGTGCACACACACGATTCCTCAGCGAAAACCATGCAGAAACCTTCCCACGAGCACCCAGGGATGTGCACCCAGCACCACGTGCACGCACACGCAGCTAGAGAAAAGCACCTACCTTTTCACACACTGATGCCTAAGCAAACGCGTGGCCACACACACGCACACATCCGCAAGCGCGCCTACTCCCATGTATTGAGGGAAAGACGGACGAGCAACGTCCTGACAGGCTTGAGGGGAAAAACGTCCGTTGATGGTTGGCGTACTGCACGCCCGCCTACGGGGCTGCAGGGGAATCCACATTTGGAAGGTACCTGAAGATGTGTGCCTGTTCTTGGAGCTCCGCTAGTAGGGTAGCAAAGACACTCGTAGGCAGTACTGAATGCTGCTCCGTGCTACTTCTCCTCCGCTGGCAAATGCTTCACAGTCGCCCTAGGAAAGACGTTTAACAATCGATCTCCAAGAGGAACGAAACACATGATGCCATAAGGCGAAAGAATAGCAGGGCATCTCTTCACAAGCTTGTCCCTGATCTATAGCTGAGGGCAAACACTTGTGTGCTTGTGGGAGAGCCTGTGTCTTTCCTGGAAGCGTTTGGGAGTTTTGCTCAGACGCGTGTTTCCTCAAGTTCAAGAATCAAGATCTAGGATACCTGCAGACAGGTGCCTGTTTGTGTGGAGACAGTCTGTTTGAAACTGTGTTCCTCAGCGCCCGCTCTTTCTCCCCGTCGCTCCACACGCCTGGGAGTCCCTTTCTTTCTCTCCACAAGCACGTGTGTTGACTTCGTCGCACATGTGCATCTGCACAAGCGTTGAGCTCAGCAGAGCGTGTCTCTTGACACTTGATGTGCGTTGGCTGTGTCTGCGTGCTCCAGTGAAGAGAGAAACGGGAAATCATCTTGGTAGAGGCAACAAAGCAAAAGCGAGGCAGGATTGACATCTGCTCAACAGAGACGGATTCCCTGCGCTGACACAGTTCACAGTTACACGAGAAGCAATCTGAGCGGTCCATCGACCGGAGACGTGTTTCCCAAGAGGTCGTTTAGCGAGTGAACAGCAGTGTGCGCGACTTTCAGGAGTGTGCCTGGAAAGTGCCAGAATCACCAGAGCATCTGTGCAAAAGCTGCTGCCTCTGTGACCGCATTGAGGCACGTTCCCGTGTCTGCGAGTACATAGACGGCTCTTCGCGTTCACTCCGAGGGAAACGGTCCGCTATTGCTTCTGTGCGTACAGACGCGATTCCCTTGTCTCTTGCGAACACAGGGAACTCTGTGCATCCAAATCTACAGGCTAAGGACGCGTCTGCATATGTTTTGGTGAACAATCGAGTGTGCGTGTTCTGACAGCTGCCTCTATGCAGACGTCTCCACAGAGCCACTTCTGAATGCCCCGCAGCCCAGGACTGAATGGATACACTAACAAGTGCACCGGTGTGAGCAAGCACATATGCAGAAGGACGTCTTTCATCTCACAGAAGCGCGAACGTCTTGGCGTTCAAGCACATGGCAGAAACAAGGTGTGAACAGATGAGCTGCTGCTATTTTCTCCGTTCGGCATGCTTCGTTGTAGCTCTCTTGCCGGTCGCCGGCTTAGCGGCTTGCTTTGCGCGACTAGGTCTGCGGAGAGAAGGAGATAGCGCCGGAAACCTTGCCTTTTGCCTTCTTCGGCGCTGGAACCTGGTTGCTGCGCCTTCTCTTTGTCCATGTGCACACACACGATTCCTCAGCGAAAACCATGCAGAAACCTTCCCACGAGCACCCAGGGATGTGCACCCAGCACCACGTGCACGCACACGCAGCTAGAGAAAAGCACCTACCTTTTCACACACTGATGCCTAAGCAAACGCGTGGCCACACACACGCACACATCCGCAAGCGCGCCTACTCCCATGTATTGAGGGAAAGACGGACGAGCAACGTCCTGACAGGCTTGAGGGGAAAAACGTCCGTTGATGGTTGGCGTACTGCACGCCCGCCTACGGGGCTGCAGGGGAATCCACATTTGGAAGGTACCTGAAGATGTGTGCCTGTTCTTGGAGCTCCGCTAGTAGGGTAGCAAAGACACTCGTAGGCAGTACTGAATGCTGCTCCGTGCTCCTTCTCCTCCGCTGGCAAATGCTTCACAGTCGCCCTAGGAAAGACGTTTAACAATCGATCTCCAAGAGGAACGAAACACATGATGCCATAAGGCGAAAGAATAGCAGGGCATCTCTTCACAAGCTTGTCCCTGATCTATAGCTGAGGGCAAACACTTGTGTGCTTGTGGGAGAGCCTGTGTCTTTCCTGGAAGCGTTTGGGAGTTTTGCTCAGACGCGTGTTTCCTCAAGTTCAAGAATCAAGATCTAGGATACCTGCAGACAGGTGCCTGTTTGTGTGGAGACAGTCTGTTTGAAACTGTGTTCCTCAGCGCCCGCTCTTTCTCCCCGTCGCTCCACACGCCTGGGAGTCCCTTTCTTTCTCTCCACAAGCACGTGTGTTGACTTCGTCGCACATGTGCATCTGCACAAGCGTTGAGCTCAGCAGAGCGTGTCTCTTGACACTTGATGTGCGTTGGCTGTGTCTGCGTGCTCCAGTGAAGAGAGAAACGGGAAATCATCTTGGTAGAGGCAACAAAGCAAAAGCGAGGCAGGATTGACATCTGCTCAACAGAGACGGATTCCCTGCGCTGACACAGTTCACAGTTACACGAGAAGCAATCTGAGCGGTCCATCGACCGGAGACGTGTTTCCCAAGAGGTCGTTTAGCGAGTGAACAGCAGTGTGCGCGACTTTCAGGAGTGTGCCTGGAAAGTGCCAGAATCACCAGAGCATCTGTGCAAAAGCTGCTGCCTCTGTGACCGTATTGAGGCACGTTCCCGTGTCTGCGAGTACATAGACGGCTCTTCGCGTTCACTCCGAGGGAAACGGTCCGCTATTGCTTCTGTGCGTACAGACGCGATTCCCTTGTCTCTTGCGAACACAGGGAACTCTGTGCATCCAAATCTACAGGCTAAGGACGCGTCTGCATATGTTTTGGTGAACAATCGAGTGTGCGTGTTCTGACAGCTGCCTCTATGCAGACGTCTCCACAGAGCCACTTCTGAATGCCCCGCAGCCCAGGACTGAATGGATACACTAACAAGTGCACCGGTGTGAGCAAGCACATATGCAGAAGGACGTCTTTCATCTCACAGAAGCGCGAACGTCTTGGCGTTCAAGCACATGGCAGAAACAAGGTGTGAACAGATGAGCTGCTGCTATTTTCTCCGTTCGGCATGCTTCGTTGTAGCTCTCTTGCCGGTCGCCGGCTTAGCGGCTTGCTTTGCGCGACTAGGTCTGCGGAGAGAAGGAGATAGCGCCGGAAACCTTGCCTTTTGCCTTCTTCGGCGCTGGAACCTGGTTGCTGCGCCTTCTCTTTGTCCATGTGCACACACACGATTCCTCAGCGAAAACCATGCAGAAACCTTCCCACGAGCACCCAGGGATGTGCACCCAGCACCACGTGCACGCACACGCAGCTAGAGAAAAGCACCTACCTTTTCACACACTGATGCCTAAGCAAACGCGTGGCCACACACACGCACACATCCGCAAGCGCGCCTACTCCCATGTATTGAGGGAAAGACGGACGAGCAACGTCCTGACAGGCTTGAGGGGAAAAACGTCCGTTGATGGTTGGCGTACTGCACGCCCGCCTACGGGGCTGCAGGGGAATCCACATTTGGAAGGTACCTGAAGATGTGTGCCTGTTCTTGGAGCTCCGCTAGTAGGGTAGCAAAGACACTCGTAGGCAGTACTGAATGCTGCTCCGTGCTACTTCTCCTCCGCTGGCAAATGCTTCACAGTCGCCCTAGGAAAGACGTTTAACAATCGATCTCCAAGAGGAACGAAACACATGATGCCATAAGGCGAAAGAATAGCAGGGCATCTCTTCACAAGCTTGTCCCTGATCTATAGCTGAGGGCAAACACTTGTGTGCTTGTGGGAGAGCCTGTGTCTTTCCTGGAAGCGTTTGGGAGTTTTGCTCAGACGCGTGTTTCCTCAAGTTCAAGAATCAAGATCTAGGATACCTGCAGACAGGTGCCTGTTTGTGTGGAGACAGTCTATTTGAAACTGTGTTCCTCAGCGCCCGCTCTTTCTCCCCGTCGCTCCACACGCCTGGGAGTCCCTTTCTTTCTCTCCACAAGCACGTGTGTTGACTTCGTCGCACATGTGCATCTGCACAAGCGTTGAGCTCAGCAGAGCGTGTCTCTTGACACTTGATGTGCGTTGGCTGTGTCTGCGTGCTCCAGTGAAGAGAGAAACGGGAAATCATCTTGGTAGAGGCAACAAAGCAAAAGCGAGGCAGGATTGACATCTGCTCAACAGAGACGGATTCCCTGCGCTGACACAGTTCACAGTTACACGAGAAGCAATCTGAGCGGTCCATCGACCGGAGACGTGTTTCCCAAGAGGTCGTTTAGCGAGTGAACAGCAGTGTGCGCGACTTTCAGGAGTGTGCCTGGAAAGTGCCAGAATCACCAGAGCATCTGTGCAAAAGCTGCTGCCTCTGTGACCGCATTGAGGCACGTTCCCGTGTCTGCGAGTACATAGACGGCTCTTCGCGTTCACTCCGAGGGAAACGGTCCGCTATTGCTTCTGTGCGTACAGACGCGATTCCCTTGTCTCTTGCGAACACAGGGAACTCTGTGCATCCAAATCTACAGGCTAAGGACGCGTCTGCATATGTTTTGGTGAACAATCGAGTGTGCGTGTTCTGACAGCTGCCTCTATGCAGACATCTCCACAGAGCCACTTCTGAATGCCCCGCAGCCCAGGACTGAATGGATACACTAACAAGTGCACCGGTGTGAGCAAGCACATATGCAGAAGGACGTCTTTCATCTCACAGAAGCGCGAACGTCTTGGCGTTCAAGCACATGGCAGAAACAAGGTGTGAACAGATGAGCTGCTGCTATTTTGTCCGTTCGGCATGCTTCGTTGTAGCTCTCTTGCCGGTCGCCGGCTTAGCGGCTTGCTTTGCGCGACTAGGTCTGCGGAGAGAAGGAGATAGCGCCGGAAACCTTGCCTTTTGCCTTCTTCGGCGCTGGAACCTGGTTGCTGCGCCTTCTCTTTGTCCATGTGCACACACACGATTCCTCGGCGAAAACCATGCAGAAACCTTCCCACGAGCACCCAGGGATGTGCACCCAGCACCACGTGCACGCACACGCAGCTAGAGAAAAGCACCTACCTTTTCACACACTGATGCCTAAGCAAACGCGTGGCCACACACACGCACACATCCGCAAGCGCGCCTACTCCCATGTATTGAGGGAAAGACGGACGAGCAACGTCCTGACAGGCTTGAGGGGAAAAACGTCCGTTGATGGTTGGCGTACTGCACGCCCGCCTACGGGGCTGCAGGGGAATCCACATTTGGAAGGTACCTGAAGATGTGTGCCTGTTCTTGGAGCTCCGCTAGTAGGGTAGCAAAGACACTCGTAGGCAGTACTGAATGCTGCTCCGTGCTCCTTCTCCTCCGCTGGCAAATGCTTCACAGTCGCCCTAGGAAAGACGTTTAACAATCGATCTCCAAGAGGAACGAAACACATGATGCCATAAGGCGAAAGAATAGCAGGGCATCTCTTCACAAGCTTGTCCCTGATCTATAGCTGAGGGCAAACACTTGTGTGCTTGTGGGAGAGCGTGTGTCTTTCCTGGAAGCGTTTGGGAGTTTTGCTCAGACGCGTGTTTCCTCAAGTTCAAGAATCAAGATCTAGGATACCTGCAGACAGGTGCCTGTTTGTGTGGAGACAGTCTGTTTGAAACTGTGTTCCTCAGCGCCCGCTCTTTCTCCCCGTCGCTCCACACGCCTGGGAGTCCCTTTCTTTCTCTCCACAAGCACGTGTGTTGACTTCGTCGCACATGTGCATCTGCACAAGCGTTGAGCTCAGCAGAGCGTGTCTCTTGACACTTGATGTGCGTTGGCTGTGTCTGCGTGCTCCAGTGAAGAGAGAAACGGGAAATCATCTTGGTAGAGGCAACAAAGCAAAAGCGAGGCAGGATTGACATCTGCTCAACAGAGACGGATTCCCTGCGCTGACACAGTTCACAGTTACACGAGAAGCAATCTGAGCGGTCCATCGACCGGAGACGTGTTTCCCAAGAGGTCGTTTAGCGAGTGAACAGCAGTGTGCGCGACTTTCAGGAGTGTGCCTGGAAAGTGCCAGAATCACCAGAGCATCTGTGCAAAAGCTGCTGCCTCTGTGACCGCATTGAGGCACGTTCCCGTGTCTGCGAGTACATAGACAGCTCTTCGCGTTCACTCCGAGGGAAACGGTCCGCTATTGCTTCTGTGCGTACAGACGCGATTCCCTTGTCTCTTGCGAACACAGGGAACTCTGTGCATCCAAATCTAGAGGCTAAGGACGCGTCTGCATATATTTTGGTGAACAATCGAGTGTGCGTGTTCTGACAGCTGCCTCTATGCAGACGTCTCCACAGAGCCACTTCTGAATGCCCCGCAGCCCAGGACTGAATGGATACACTAACAAGTGCACCGGTGTGAGCAACCACATATGCAGAAGGACGTCTTTCATCTCACAGAAGCGCGAACGTCTTGGCGTTCAAGCACATGGCAGAAACAAGGTGTGAACAGATGAGCTGCTGCTATTTTCTCCGTTCGGCATGCTTCGTTGTAGCTCTCTTGCCGGTCGCCGGCTTAGCGGCTTGCTTTGCGCGACTAGGTCTGCGGAGAGAAGGAGATAGCGCCGGAAACCTTGCCTTTTGCCTTCTTCGGTGCTGGAACCTGGTTGCTGCGCCTTCTCTTTGTCCATGTGCACACACACGATTCCTCAGCGAAAACCATGCAGAAACCTTCCCACGAGCACCCAGGGATGTGCACCCAGCACCACGTGCACGCACACGCAGCTAGAGAAAAGCACCTACCTTTTCACACACTGATGCCTAAGCAAACGCGTGGCCACACACACGCACACATCCGCAAGCGCGCCTACTCCCATGTATTGAGGGAAAGACGGACGAGCAACGTCCTGACAGGCTTGAGGGGAAAAACGTCCGTTGATGGTTGGCGTACTGCACGCCCGCCTACGGGGCTGCAGGGGAATCCACATTTGGAAGGTACCTGAAGATGTGTGCCTGTTCTTGGAGCTCCGCTAGTAGGGTAGCAAAGACACTCGTAGGCAGTACTGAATGCTGCTCCGTGCTCCTTCTCCTCCGCTGGCAAATGCTTCACAGTCGCCCTAGGAAAGACGTTTAACAATCGATCTCCAAGAGGAACGAAACACATGATGCCATAAGGCGAAAGAATAGCAGGGCATCTCTTCACAAGCTTGTCCCTGATCTATAGCTGAGGGCAAACACTTGTGTGCTTGTGGGAGAGCCTGTGTCTTTCCTGGAAGCGTTTGGGAGTTTTGCTCAGACGCGTGTTTCCTCAAGTTCAAGAATCAAGATCTAGGATACCTGCAGACAGGTGCCTGTTTGTGTGGAGACAGTCTGTTTGAAACTGTGTTCCTCAGCGCCCGCTCTTTCTCCCCGTCGCTCCACACGCCTGGGAGTCCCTTTCTTTCTCTCCACAAGCACGTGTGTTGACTTCGTCGCACATGTGCATCTGCACAAGCGTTGAGCTCAGCAGAGCGTGTCTCTTGACACTTGATGTGCGTTGGCTGTGTCTGCGTGCTCCAGTGAAGAGAGAAACGGGAAATCATCTTGGTAGAGGCAACAAAGCAAAAGCGAGGCAGGATTGACATCTGCTCAACAGAGACGGATTCCCTGCGCTGACACAGTTCACAGTTACACGAGAAGCAATCTGAGCGGTCCATCGACCGGAGACGTGTTTCCCAAGAGGTCGTTTAGCGAGTGAACAGCAGTGTGCGCGACTTTCAGGAGTGTGCCTGGAAAGTGCCAGAATCACCAGAGCATCTGTGCAAAAGCTGCTGCCTCTGTGACCGCATTGAGGCACGTTCCCGTGTCTGCGAGTACATAGACGGCTCTTCGCGTTCACTCCGAGGGAAACGGTCCGCTATTGCTTCTGTGCGTACAGACGCGATTCCCTTGTCTCTTGCGAACACAGGGAACTCTGTGCATCCAAATCTACAGGCTAAGGACGCGTCTGCATATGTTTTGGTGAACAATCGAGTGTGCGTGTTCTGACAGCTGCCTCTATGCAGACGTCTCCACAGAGCCACTTCTGAATGCCCCGCAGCCCAGGACTGAATGGATACACTAACAAGTGCACCGGTGTGAGCAACCACATATGCAGAAGGACGTCTTTCATCTCACAGAAGCGCGAACGTCTTGGCGTTCAAGCACATGGCAGAAACAAGGTGTGAACAGATGAGCTGCTGCTATTTTCTCCGTTCGGCATGCTTCGTTGTAGCTCTCTTGCCGGTCGCCGGCTTAGCGGCTTGCTTTGCGCGACTAGGTCTGCGGAGAGAAGGAGATAGCGCCGGAAACCTTGCCTTTTGCCTTCTTCGGCGCTGGAACCTGGTTGCTGCGCCTTCTCTTTGTCCATGTGCACACACACGATTCCTCGGCGAAAACCATGCAGAAACCTTCCCACGAGCACCCAGGGATGTGCACCCAGCACCACGTGCACGCACACGCAGCTAGAGAAAAGCACCTACCTTTTCACACACTGATGCCTAAGCAAACGCGTGGCCACACACACGCACACATCCGCAAGCGCGCCTACTCCCATGTATTGAGGGAAAGACGGACGAGCAACGTCCTGACAGGCTTGAGGGGAAAAACGTCCGTTGATGGTTGGCGTACTGCACGCCCGCCTACGGGGCTGCAGGGGAATCCACATTTGGAAGGTACCTGAAGATGTGTGCCTGTTCTTGGAGCTCCGCTAGTAGGGTAGCAAAGACACTCGTAGGCAGTACTGAATGCTGCTCCGTGCTCCTTCTCCTCCGCTGGCAAATGCTTCACAGTCGCCCTAGGAAAGACGTTTAACAATCGATCTCCAAGAGGAACGAAACACATGATGCCATAAGGCGAAAGAATAGCAGGGCATCTCTTCACAAGCTTGTCCCTGATCTATAGCTGAGGGCAAACACTTGTGTGCTTGTGGGAGAGCGTGTGTCTTTCCTGGAAGCGTTTGGGAGTTTTGCTCAGACGCGTGTTTCCTCAAGTTCAAGAATCAAGATCTAGGATACCTGCAGACAGGTGCCTGTTTGTGTGGAGACAGTCTGTTTGAAACTGTGTTCCTCAGCGCCCGCTCTTTCTCCCCGTCGCTCCACACGCCTGGGAGTCCCTTTCTTTCTCTCCACAAGCACGTGTGTTGACTTCGTCGCACATGTGCATCTGCACAAGCGTTGAGCTCAGCAGAGCGTGTCTCTTGACACTTGATGTGCGTTGGCTGTGTCTGCGTGCTCCAGTGAAGAGAGAAACGGGAAATCATCTTGGTAGAGGCAACAAAGCAAAAGCGAGGCAGGATTGACATCTGCTCAACAGAGACGGATTCCCTGCGCTGACACAGTTCACAGTTACACGAGAAGCAATCTGAGCGGTCCATCGACCGGAGACGTGTTTCCCAAGAGGTCGTTTAGCGAGTGAACAGCAGTGTGCGCGACTTTCAGGAGTGTGCCTGGAAAGTGCCAGAATCACCAGAGCATCTGTGCAAAAGCTGCTGCCTCTGTGACCGCATTGAGGCACGTTCCCGTGTCTGCGAGTACATAGACAGCTCTTCGCGTTCACTCCGAGGGAAACGGTCCGCTATTGCTTCTGTGCGTACAGACGCGATTCCCTTGTCTCTTGCGAACACAGGGAACTCTGTGCATCCAAATCTACAGGCTAAGGACGCGTCTGCATATATTTTGGTGAACAATCGAGTGTGCGTGTTCTGACAGCTGCCTCTATGCAGACGTCTCCACAGAGCCACTTCTGAATGCCCCGCAGCCCAGGACTGAATGGATACACTAACAAGTGCACCGGTGTGAGCAACCACATATGCAGAAGGACGTCTTTCATCTCACAGAAGCGCGAACGTCTTGGCGTTCAAGCACATGGCAGAAACAAGGTGTGAACAGATGAGCTGCTGCTATTTTCTCCGTTCGGCATGCTTCGTTGTAGCTCTCTTGCCGGTCGCCGGCTTAGCGGCTTGCTTTGCGCGACTAGGTCTGCGGAGAGAAGGAGATAGCGCCGGAAACCTTGCCTTTTGCCTTCTTCGGTGCTGGAACCTGGTTGCTGCGCCTTCTCTTTGTCCATGTGCACACACACGATTCCTCAGCGAAAACCATGCAGAAACCTTCCCACGAGCACCCAGGGATGTGCACCCAGCACCACGTGCACGCACACGCAGCTAGAGAAAAGCACCTACCTTTTCACACACTGATGCCTAAGCAAACGCGTGGCCACACACACGCACACATCCGCAAGCGCGCCTACTCCCATGTATTGAGGGAAAGACGGACGAGCAACGTCCTGACAGGCTTGAGGGGAAAAACGTCCGTTGATGGTTGGCGTACTGCACGCCCGCCTACGGGGCTGCAGGGGAATCCACATTTGGAAGGTACCTGAAGATGTGTGCCTGTTCTTGGAGCTCCGCTAGTAGGGTAGCAAAGACACTCGTAGGCAGTACTGAATGCTGCTCCGTGCTCCTTCTCCTCCGCTGGCAAATGCTTCACAGTCGCCCTAGGAAAGACGTTTAACAATCGATCTCCAAGAGGAACGAAACACATGATGCCATAAGGCGAAAGAATAGCAGGGCATCTCTTCACAAGCTTGTCCCTGATCTATAGCTGAGGGCAAACACTTGTGTGCTTGTGGGAGAGCCTGTGTCTTTCCTGGAAGCGTTTGGGAGTTTTGCTCAGACGCGTGTTTCCTCAAGTTCAAGAATCAAGATCTAGGATACCTGCAGACAGGTGCCTGTTTGTGTGGAGACAGTCTGTTTGAAACTGTGTTCCTCAGCGCCCGCTCTTTCTCCCCGTCGCTCCACACGCCTGGGAGTCCCTTTCTTTCTCTCCACAAGCACGTGTGTTGACTTCGTCGCACATGTGCATCTGCACAAGCGTTGAGCTCAGCAGAGCGTGTCTCTTGACACTTGATGTGCGTTGGCTGTGTCTGCGTGCTCCAGTGAAGAGAGAAACGGGAAATCATCTTGGTAGAGGCAACAAAGCAAAAGCGAGGCAGGATTGACATCTGCTCAACAGAGACGGATTCCCTGCGCTGACACAGTTCACAGTTACACGAGAAGCAATCTGAGCGGTCCATCGACCGGAGACGTGTTTCCCAAGAGGTCGTTTAGCGAGTGAACAGCAGTGTGCGCGACTTTCAGGAGTGTGCCTGGAAAGTGCCAGAATCACCAGAGCATCTGTGCAAAAGCTGCTGCCTCTGTGACCGCATTGAGGCACGTTCCCGTGTCTGCGAGTACATAGACGGCTCTTCGCGTTCACTCCGAGGGAAACGGTCCGCTATTGCTTCTGTGCGTACAGACGCGATTCCCTTGTCTCTTGCGAACACAGGGAACTCTGTGCATCCAAATCTACAGGCTAAGGACGCGTCTGCATATGTTTTGGTGAACAATCGAGTGTGCGTGTTCTGACAGCTGCCTCTATGCAGACGTCTCCACAGAGCCACTTCTGAATGCCCCGCAGCCCAGGACTGAATGGATACACTAACAAGTGCACCGGTGTGAGCAACCACATATGCAGAAGGACGTCTTTCATCTCACAGAAGCGCGAACGTCTTGGCGTTCAAGCACATGGCAGAAACAAGGTGTGAACAGATGAGCTGCTGCTATTTTCTCCGTTCGGCATGCTTCGTTGTAGCTCTCTTGCCGGTCGCCGGCTTAGCGGCTTGCTTTGCGCGACTAGGTCTGCGGAGAGAAGGAGATAGCGCCGGAAACCTTGCCTTTTGCCTTCTTCGGCGCTGGAACCTGGTTGCTGCGCCTTCTCTTTGTCCATGTGCACACACACGATTCCTCAGCGAAAACCATGCAGAAACCTTTCCACGAGCACCCAGGGATGTGCACCCAGCACCACGTGCACGCACACGCAGCTAGAGAAAAGCACCTACCTTTTCACACACTGATGCCTAAGCAAACGCGTGGCCACACACACGCACACATCCGCAAGCGCGCCTACTCCCATCTATTGAGGGAAAGACGGACGAGCAACGTCCTGACAGGCTTGAGGGGAAAAACGTCCGTTGATGGTTGGCGTACTGCACGCCCGCCTACGGGGCTGCAGGGGAATCCACATTTGGAAGGTACCTGAAGATGTGTGCCTGTTCTTGGATGCTCCGCTAGTAGGGTAGCAAAGACACTCGTAGGCAGTACTGAATGCTGCTCCGTGCTACTTCTCCTCCGCTGGCAAATGCTTCACAGTCGCCCTAGGAAAGACGTTTAACAATCGATCTCCAAGAGGAACGAAACACATGATGCCATAAGGCGAAAGAATAGCAGGGCATCTCTTCACAAGCTTGTCCCTGATCTATAGCTGAGGGCAAACACTTGTGTGCTTGTGGGAGAGCGTGTGTCTTTCCTGGAAGCGTTTGGGAGTTTTGCTCAGACGCGTGTTTCCTCAAGTTCAAGAATCAAGATCTAGGATACCTGCAGACAGGTGCCTGTTTGTGTGGAGACAGTCTGTTTGAAACTGTGTTCCTCAGCGCCCGCTCTTTCTCCCCGTCGCTCCACACGCCTGGGAGTCCCTTTCTTTCTCTCCACAAGCACGTGTGTTGACTTCGTCGCACATGTGCATCTGCACAAGCGTTGAGCTCAGCAGAGCGTGTCTCTTGACACTTGATGTGCGTTGGCTGTGTCTGCGTGCTCCAGTGAAGAGAGAAACGGGAAATCATCTTGGTAGAGGCAACAAAGCAAAAGCGAGGCAGGATTGACATCTGCTCAACAGAGACGGATTCCCTGCGCTGACACAGTTCACAGTTACACGAGAAGCAATCTGAGCGGTCCATCGACCGGAGACGTGTTTCCCAAGAGGTCGTTTAGCGAGTGAACAGCAGTGTGCGCGACTTTCAGGAGTGTGCCTGGAAAGTGCCAGAATCACCAGAGCATCTGTGCAAAAGCTGCTGCCTCTGTGACCGCATTGAGGCACGTTCCCGTGTCTGCGAGTACATAGACGGCTCTTCGCGTTCACTCCGAGGGAAACGGTCCGCTATTGCTTCTGTGCGTACAGACGCGATTCCCTTGTCTCTTGCGAACACAGGGAACTCTGTGCATCCAAATCTACAGGCTAAGGACGCGTCTGCATATGTTTTGGTGAACAATCGAGTGTGCGTGTTCTGACAGCTGCCTCTATGCAGACGTCTCCACAGAGCCACTTCTGAATGCCCCGCAGCCCAGGACTGAATGGATACACTAACAAGTGCACCGGTGTGAGCAAGCACATATGCAGAAGGACGTCTTTCATCTCACAGAAGTGCGAACGTCTTGGCGTTCAAGCACATGGCAGAAACAAGGTGTGAACAGATGAGCTGCTGCTATTTTCTCCGTTCGGCATGCTTCGTTGTAGCTCTCTTGCCGGTCGCTGGCTTAGCGGCTTGCTTTGCGCGACTAGGTCTGCGGAGAGAAGGAGATAGCGCCGGAAACCTTGCCTTTTGCCTTCTTCGGCGCTGGAACCTGGTTGCTGCGCCTTCTCTTTGTCCATGTGCACACACACGATTCCTCGGCGAAAACCATGCAGAAACCTTTCCACGAGCACCCAGGGATGTGCACCCAGCACCACGTGCACGCACACGCAGCTAGAGAAAAGCACCTACCTTTTCACACACTGATGCCTAAGCAAACGCGTGGCCACACACACGCACACATCCGCAAGCGCGCCTACTCCCATCTATTGAGGGAAAGACGGACGAGCAACGTCCTGACAGGCTTGAGGGGAAAAACGTCCGTTGATGGTTGGCGTACTGCACGCCCGCCTACGGGGCTGCAGGGGAATCCACATTTGGAAGGTACCTGAAGATGTGTGCCTGTTCTTGGAGCTCCGCTAGTAGGGTAGCAAAGACACTCGTAGGCAGTACTGAATGCTGCTCCGTGCTCCTTCTCCTCCGCTGGCAAATGCTTCACAGTCGCCCTAGGAAAGACGTTTAACAATCGATCTCCAAGAGGAACGAAACACATGATGCCATAAGGCGAAAGAATAGCAGGGCATCTCTTCACAAGCTTGTCCCTGATCTATAGCTGAGGGCAAACACTTGTGTGCTTGTGGGAGAGCGTGTGTCTTTCCTGGAAGCGTTTGGGAGTTTTGCTCAGACGCGTGTTTCCTCAAGTTCAAGAATCAAGATCTAGGATACCTGCAGACAGGTGCCTGTTTGTGTGGAGACAGTCTGTTTGAAACTGTGTTCCTCAGCGCCCGCTCTTTCTCCCCGTCGCTCCACACGCCTGGGAGTCCCTTTCTTTCTCTCCACAAGCACGTGTGTTGACTTCGTCGCACATGTGCATCTGCACAAGCGTTGAGCTCAGCAGAGCGTGTCTCTTGACACTTGATGTGCGTTGGCTGTGTCTGCGTGCTCCAGTGAAGAGAGAAACGGGAAATCATCTTGGTAGAGGCAACAAAGCAAAAGCGAGGCAGGATTGACATCTGCTCAACAGAGACGGATTCCCTGCGCTGACACAGTTCACAGTTACACGAGAAGCAATCTGAGCGGTCCATCGACCGGAGACGTGTTTCCCAAGAGGTCGTTTAGCGAGTGAACAGCAGTGTGCGCGACTTTCAGGAGTGTGCCTGGAAAGTGCCAGAATCACCAGAGCATCTGTGCAAAAGCTGCTGCCTCTGTGACCGCATTGAGGCACGTTCCCGTGTCTGCGAGTACATAGACGGCTCTTCGCGTTCACTCCGAGGGAAACGGTCCGCTATTGCTTCTGTGCGTACAGACGCGATTCCCTTGTCTCTTGCGAACACAGGGAACTCTGTGCATCCAAATCTACAGGCTAAGGACGCGTCTGCATATGTTTTGGTGAACAATCGAGTGTGCGTGTTCTGACAGCTGCCTCTATGCAGACGTCTCCACAGAGCCACTTCTGAATGCCCCGCAGCCCAGGACTGAATGGATACACTAACAAGTGCACCGGTGTGAGCAAGCACATATGCAGAAGGACGTCTTTCATCTCACAGAAGCGCGAACGTCTTGGCGTTCAAGCACATGGCAGAAACAAGGTGTGAACAGATGAGCTGCTGCTATTTTCTCCGTTCGGCATGCTTCGTTGTAGCTCTCTTGCCGGTCGCCGGCTTAGCGGCTTGCTTTGCGCGACTAGGTCTGCGGAGAGAAGGAGATAGCGCCGGAAACCTTGCCTTTTGCCTTCTTCGGCGCTGGAACCTGGTTGCTGCGCCTTCTCTTTGTCCATGTGCACACACACGATTCCTCAGCGAAAACCATGCAGAAACCTTTCCACGAGCACCCAGGGATGTGCACCCAGCACCACGTGCACGCACACGCAGCTAGAGAAAAGCACCTACCTTTTCACACACTGATGCCTAAGCAAACGCGTGGCCACACACACGCACACATCCGCAAGCGCGCCTACTCCCATCTATTGAGGGAAAGACGGACGAGCAACGTTCTGACAGGCTTGAGGGGAAAAACGTCCGTTGATGGTTGGCGTACTGCACGCCCGCCTACGGGGCTGCAGGGGAATCCACATTTGGAAGGTACCTGAAGATGTGTGCCTGTTCTTGGAGCTCCGCTAGTAGGGTAGCAAAGACACTCGTAGGCAGTACTGAATGCTGCTCCGTGCTCCTTCTCCTCCGCTGGCAAATGCTTCACAGTCGCCCTAGGAAAGACGTTTAACAATCGATCTCCAAGAGGAACGAAACACATGATGCCATAAGGCGAAAGAATAGCAGGGCATCTCTTCACGAGCTTGTCCCTTCTCTCCGCAGACCTAGTCGCGCAAAGCAAACCCCAACCCCTAACCCCAAATCTAAACCTAACCCCAACCTCTAACCCCAAACCCTAACCCCAAATCTAAACCTAACCCCAACCCCTAACCCCAAATCTAAACCTAACCCCAACCCCTAACCCCAAACCCTAACCCCAAATCTAAGCCTAACCTTAAATGTAAACCTAACCCCAAATCAGAACCCCAAATGTAAACCTAACCCCAACCCCTAACCCCAAATCTAAACCTAACCCCAACCCCTAACCCCAACCCCTAACCCCAAATCTAAACCTAGCCTTAAATCTAAAACTAACCCCAAATCAAAACCCCAAATCTAAACCTAACCCCAAATCTAAACGTAACCCCAACCCCTAACCCCAAATCTAAACCTAACCCCAAATTCTAACCCCAAATCTAAACCTAACCCCAAATATAAATCTAACCCTAACCCCTAACCCCAAATCTAAACCTAACCCCAAATCTAAACCTAACCCCAAACCCTAGCCCCAAATCTAAACCTAACCCCAAATCTAAACCTAACCCCAAATCTAAACCCCAAATCTAAACCTAACCCCAAATCTAAACCTAACCCCAACACCTAAACCTAAATCTAAACCTAACCCTAAATCTAAACCTAACCCCAAATCTAAACCTAACCCCAAATCTAAACCTAACTCCAACCCCTAACCCCAAATCTAAACCTAACCTCAACCCCTAACCCCAAACCTAAACCTAAACCCAAATCTAAACCTTATCCCAACCCCTAACCCCAAATCTAAACCTAACCCCAAATATAAACCTAACCCCAACCCCTAACCCCAAATCGAAATCTAACCCCAAATCTAAACCTAACCCCAACCCCTAACCCCAACCCCTAACCCCAAATCTAAACCTAACCCCAAACCCCTAACCCCTACCCCTAAATCCAAACCTAAACCTAACCCCAAATCTAAACCCCAAATATAAACCTAAACCCAAATCTAAACCTAATCGCAACCCCTAACCCCAAATCTAAACCTAACCCCAACCCCTAACCCCAACCCCGAACCCCAACCCCTAACCCCTAATGTAAACCTAACCCCAACCCCTAACCCCAACCCCTAACCCCAAATCTAAACCTAACCCCAACCCCTAACCCCAACCCCAACCCTAAATCTAAACCTAACCCCAAATCTAAACCTAACTCCAAGCCCTAACTCCAAATCTAAACCTAACACCAACCCCTAACCCCAAATCTAAACCTAACGCTAAATCTAAACCTAACCTCAACCCCTAACCCCAAATCTAAACCTAACCCCAAATCTAAACCTAACCCCAACTCCTAACCCCAAATCTAAACCTAACCCCAAGTCTAAACCTAACCCCAACCCCTAACCCTGAATCTAAATCTAATCCCAAATCAAACCTAACCCCAAACCCTAACCCCAAATTTAAACATAACCCCAAATCACACCTAACCCCAACCCCTAACCCCAACCCCTAACCCCAACCCTTATCCCCAAATATAAACCTAACCCCAAATCTAAACCTAACCCCAAATCTAAAGCTAACCAAAACCCCTGACCCTAACCCCTAACCCCAACCCCTAAACCCAAATCTAAACCTAACCCCAAATCTAAACCTACTCCCAAATCTAAATCTAACCCCAACCCCTAACCCCAACCCCGAACCCCAACCCCTAACCCCAAATGTAACCTAACCCCAACCCCTAACCCCAACCCCTAACCCCAAATCTAAATTTAACCCCAACCCCTAACCCCAACCCGTAAACACAAATCTAAACCTAACCCCAAATCTAAACCCCAAATATAAACCTAATCCCAAATCTAAACCTAATCCCAACCCCTAACCCCAAATCTAAACCTAACCCCAACCCCTAACCCCAACCCCGAACCCCAACCCCTAACCCCAAATCTAAACCTAACCCCAACCCCTAACCCCAACCCCCAACCCCAAATCTAAACCTAACCCCAACCCCTAACCCCAACCCCAACCCTAAATCTAAACCTAACCCCAAATATAAACCTAACCCCAAGCCCTAACCCCAAATCTAAACCTAACCTCAACCCCTAACCCCAAATCTAAACCTAACCCCAAATCTAAACCTAACCCCAACCCCTAACCCCAAATCTAAACCTAACCCCAAATCTAAACCTAACCCCAAACCCTAACCCGGAATCTAAACCTAATCCCAAATCCAAACCTAACCCCAAATCAAACCTAACCCCAACCCCCAACCCCAACCCCTAAACCCAACCCTTAACCCCAAATATAAACCTAACCCCAAATCTAAACCTAACCCCAAATCTAAAGCTAACCCAAACCCCTGACCCCAACCCCTAACCCCAACCCCTAACCCCAAATCTAAACCTAACCCTAACCCCTAACCCCAACACCTAAACCCAAATCTAAACCTAACCCCAAATCTAAACCTACTCCCAAATCTAAACCTAATCCCAACCCCTAACCCCAAATCTAAACCTAACCCCAACCCCTAACCCCAAGCCCGAACCCCAACCCCTAACCCCGAATGTAATCTAACCCCAACCCCTAACCCCAACCCCTAACCCCAAATCTAAACCTAACGCTAAATCTAAACCTAACCTCAACCCCTAACCCCAAATCTAAACCTACTCCCAAATCTAAACCTAATCCCAACCCCTAACCCCAAATCTAAACCTAACCCCAACCCCTAACCCCAACCCCAACCCCAAATCTAAACCTAACCCCAAATCTAAACCTAACCCCAACTCCTAACCCCCAATCTAAACCTAACCCCAAATCTAAACCTAACCCCAACCCCTGACCCCGAATCCAAACCTAATCCCAAATCTAAACCTAACCCCAACCCCTAATCCCAAATTTCAACATAACCCCAAATCTAAACCCTAACCCCAACCCCTAACCCCAACCCCTAACCCCAAATCTAAACCTAACCCCAAACCCTAACCCCAACCCCATCCCTAAATCTAAACCTAACCCCAAATCTAAACCTAACCCCAAGCCCTAACCCCAAATCTAAACCTAACCCCAACCCCTAACCCCAAATCTAAACCTAACCCCAAATCTAAACCTAACCCCAACCCCTAACCCCGAATCTAAACCTAATCCCAAATCTAAACCTAACCCCAAACCCTAACCCCAAATTTAAACATAACCCCAAATTCAAAAAAAACCCCAACCCCTAACCCCAATTCCAAACCTAACCCCAAATCACACCTAACCCCAACCCCTAACCCCAACCCCTAACCCCAACCCTTATCCCCAAATATAAACCTAACCCCAACCCCTAACCCCAAATCTAAACCTACTCCCAAATCTAAACCTAATCCCAACCCCTAACCCCAAATCTAAACCTAAGCCCAACCCATAACCCCAACCCCAACCCCAAATCTAAACCTAACCTCAAATCTAAACCTAACCCCAAGCCCTAACCCCAAATCTAAACCTAACCCCAACCCCTAACCCCAAATCTAAACCTAACCCCAACCCCTAACCCCAATCCCTAAACCCAAATCTAAAAATAACCCCAAATCTAAACCCCAAATATAAACCTAACCCCAAATCTAAACCTAACCCCAAGCCCTAACCCCAAATCTAAACCTAACCCCAACCCTTAACCCCAAATATAAACCTAACCCCAAATCTAAACCTAACCCCAAATCTAAAGCTAACCCAAACCCCTGACCCCAACCCCTAACCCCAACCCCTAACCCCAAATCTAAACCTAACCCTAACCCCTAACCCCAACCCCTAAACCCAAATCTAAACCTAACCCCAAATCTAAACCTACTCCCAAATCTAAACCTAATCCCAACCCCTAACCCCAAATCTAAACCTAACCCCAACCCCTAACCCCAAGCCCGAACCCCAACCCCTAACCCCGAATGTAATCTAACCCCAACCCCTAACCCCAACCCCTAACCCCAAATCTAAACCTAACGCTAAATCTAAACCTAACCCCAACTCCTAACCCCCAATCTAAACCTAACCCCAAATCTAAACCTAACCCCAACCCCTGACCCCGAATCCAAACCTAATCCCAAATCTAAACCTAACCCCAACCCCTAATCCCAAATTTCAACATAACCCCAAATCTAAACCCTAACCCCAACCCCTAACCCCAACCCCTAACCCCAAATCTAAACCTAACCCCAAACCCTAACCCCAACCCCATCCCTAAATCTAAACCTAACCCCAAATCTAAACCTAACCCCAAGCCCTAACCCCAAATCTAAACCTAACCCCAACCCCTAACCCCAAATCTAAACCTAACCCCAAATCTAAACCTAACCCCAACCCCTAACCCCGAATCTAAACCTAATCCCAAATCTAAACCTAACCCCAAACCCTAACCCCAAATTTAAACATAACCCCAAATTCAAACAAAACCCCAACCCCTAACCCCAATTCCAAACCTAACCCCAAATCACACCTAACCCCAACCCCTAACCCCAACCCCTAACCCCAACCCTTATCCCCAAATATAAACCTAACCCCAAATCTAAACCTAACCCCAAATCTAAAGCTAACCCAAACCCCTGACCCCAACCCCTAACCCCAACCCCTAACCCCAAATCTAAACCTAACCCTAACCCCTAACCCCAACCCCTAAACCCAAATCTAAACCTAACCCCAAATCTAAACCTACTCCCAAATCTAAACCTAATCCCAACCCCTAACCCCAAATCTAAACCTAACCCCAACCCTTAACCCCAACCCCGAACCCCAACCCCTAACCCCAAATGTAACCTAACCCCAACCCCTAACCCCAACCCCTAACCCCAAATCTAAACCTAACGCTAAATCTAAACCTAACCTCAACCCCTAACCCCAAATCTAAACCTACTCCCAAATCTAAACCTAATCCCAACCCCTAACCCCAAATCTAAACCTAAGCCCAACCCATAACCCCAACCCCAACCCCAAATCTAAACCTAACCTCAAATCTAAACCTAACCCCAAGCCCTAACCCCAAATCTAAACCTAACCCCAACCCCTAACCCCAAATCTAAACCTAACCCCAACCCCTAACCCCAACCCCTAAACCCAAATCTAAAAATAACCCCAAATCTAAACCCCAAATATAAACCTAACCCCAAATCTAAACCTAACCCCAAGCCCTAACCCCAAATCTAAACCTAACCCCAACCCCTAATCCCAAATCTAAACCTAACGCTAAATCTAAACCTAACCTCAACCCCTAACCCCAACCCCCAACCCCAAATCTAAACCTAACCCCAACCCCTAACCCCAACCCCAACCATAAATCTAAACCTAACCCCAAATATAAACCTAACCCCAAGCCCTAACCCCAAATCTAAACCTAACCTCAACCCCTAACCCCAAATCTAAACCTAACCCCAAATCTAAACCTAACCCCAACCCCTAACCCCAAATCTAAACCTAACCCCAAATCTAAACCTAACCCCAAACCCTAACCCGGAATCTAAACCTAATCCCAAATCCAAACCTAACCCCAAATCAAACCTAACCCCAACCCCCAACCCCAACCCCTAAACCCAACCCTTAACCCCAAATATAAACCTAACCCCAAATCTAAACCTAACCCCAAATCTAAAGCTAACCCAAACCCCTGACCCCAACCCCTAACCCCAACCCCTAACCCCAAATCTAAACCTAACCCTAACCCCTAACCCCAACACCTAAACCCAAATCTAAACCTAACCCCAAATCTAAACCTACTCCCAAATCTAAACCTAATCCCAACCCCTAACCCCAAATCTAAACCTAACCCCAACCCCTAACCCCAAGCCCGAACCCCAACCCCTAACCCCGAATGTAATCTAACCCCAACCCCTAACCCCAACCCCTAACCCCAAATCTAAACCTAACGCTAAATCTAAACCTAACCTCAACCCCTAACCCCAAATCTAAACCTACTCCCAAATCTAAACCTAATCCCAACCCCTAACCCCAAATCTAAACCTAACCCCAACCCCTAACCCCAACCCCAACCCCAAATCTAAACCTAACCCCAAATCTAAACCTAACCCCAACTCCTAACCCCCAATCTAAACCTAACCCCAAATCTAAACCTAACCCCAACCCCTGACCCCGAATCCAAACCTAATCCCAAATCTAAACCTAACCCCAACCCCTAATCCCAAATTTCAACATAACCCCAAATCTAAACCCTAACCCCAACCCCTAACCCCAACCCCTAACCCCAAATCTAAACCTAACCCCAAACCCTAACCCCAACCCCATCCCTAAATCTAAACCTAACCCCAAATCTAAACCTAACCCCAAGCCCTAACCCCAAATCTAAACCTAACCCCAACCCCTAACCCCAAATCTAAACCTAACCCCAAATCTAAACCTAACCCCAACCCCTAACCCCGAATCTAAACCTAATCCCAAATCTAAACCTAACCCCAAACCCTAACCCCAAATTTAAACATAACCCCAAATTCAAAAAAAACCCCAACCCCTAACCCCAATTCCAAACCTAACCCCAAATCACACCTAACCCCAACCCCTAACCCCAACCCCTAACCCCAACCCTTATCCCCAAATATAAACCTAACCCCAACCCCTAACCCCAAATCTAAACCTACTCCCAAATCTAAACCTAATCCCAACCCCTAACCCCAAATCTAAACCTAAGCCCAACCCATAACCCCAACCCCAACCCCAAATCTAAACCTAACCTCAAATCTAAACCTAACCCCAAGCCCTAACCCCAAATCTAAACCTAACCCCAACCCCTAACCCCAAATCTAAACCTAACCCCAACCCCTAACCCCAATCCCTAAACCCAAATCTAAAAATAACCCCAAATCTAAACCCCAAATATAAACCTAACCCCAAATCTAAACCTAACCCCAAGCCCTAACCCCAAATCTAAACCTAACCCCAACCCTTAACCCCAAATATAAACCTAACCCCAAATCTAAACCTAACCCCAAATCTAAAGCTAACCCAAACCCCTGACCCCAACCCCTAACCCCAACCCCTAACCCCAAATCTAAACCTAACCCTAACCCCTAACCCCAACCCCTAAACCCAAATCTAAACCTAACCCCAAATCTAAACCTACTCCCAAATCTAAACCTAATCCCAACCCCTAACCCCAAATCTAAACCTAACCCCAACCCCTAACCCCAAGCCCGAACCCCAACCCCTAACCCCGAATGTAATCTAACCCCAACCCCTAACCCCAACCCCTAACCCCAAATCTAAACCTAACGCTAAATCTAAACCTAACCCCAACTCCTAACCCCCAATCTAAACCTAACCCCAAATCTAAACCTAACCCCAACCCCTGACCCCGAATCCAAACCTAATCCCAAATCTAAACCTAACCCCAACCCCTAATCCCAAATTTCAACATAACCCCAAATCTAAACCCTAACCCCAACCCCTAACCCCAACCCCTAACCCCAAATCTAAACCTAACCCCAAACCCTAACCCCAACCCCATCCCTAAATCTAAACCTAACCCCAAATCTAAACCTAACCCCAAGCCCTAACCCCAAATCTAAACCTAACCCCAACCCCTAACCCCAAATCTAAACCTAACCCCAAATCTAAACCTAACCCCAACCCCTAACCCCGAATCTAAACCTAATCCCAAATCTAAACCTAACCCCAAACCCTAACCCCAAATTTAAACATAACCCCAAATTCAAACAAAACCCCAACCCCTAACCCCAATTCCAAACCTAACCCCAAATCACACCTAACCCCAACCCCTAACCCCAACCCCTAACCCCAACCCTTATCCCCAAATATAAACCTAACCCCAAATCTAAACCTAACCCCAAATCTAAAGCTAACCCAAACCCCTGACCCCAACCCCTAACCCCAAATCTAAACCTAACCCTAACCCCTAACCCCAACCCCTAAACCCAAATCTAAACCTAACCCCAAATCTAAACCTACTCCCAAATCTAAACCTAATCCCAACCCCTAACCCCAAATCTAAACCTAACCCCAACCCTTAACCCCAACCCCGAACCCCAACCCCTAACCCCAAATGTAACCTAACCCCAACCCCTAACCCCAACCCCTAACCCCAAATCTAAACCTAACGCTAAATCTAAACCTAACCTCAACCCCTAACCCCAAATCTAAACCTACTCCCAAATCTAAACCTAATCCCAACCCCTAACCCCAAATCTAAACCTAAGCCCAACCCATAACCCCAACCCCAACCCCAAATCTAAACCTAACCTCAAATCTAAACCTAACCCCAAGCCCTAACCCCAAATCTAAACCTAACCCCAACCCCTAACCCCAAATCTAAACCTAACCCCAACCCCTAACCCCAATCCCTAAACCCAAATCTAAAAATAACCCCAAATCTAAACCCCAAATATAAACCTAACCCCAAATCTAAACCTAACCCCAAGCCCTAACCCCAAATCTAAACCTAACCCCAACCCTTAACCCCAAATATAAACCTAACCCCAAATCTAAACCTAACCCCAAATCTAAAGCTAACCCAAACCCCTGACCCCAACCCCTAACCCCAACCCCTAACCCCAAATCTAAACCTAACCCTAACCCCTAACCCCAACCCCTAAACCCAAATCTAAACCTAACCCCAAATCTAAACCTACTCCCAAATCTAAACCTAATCCCAACCCCTAACCCCAAATCTAAACCTAACCCCAACCCCTAACCCCAAGCCCGAACCCCAACCCCTAACCCCGAATGTAATCTAACCCCAACCCCTAACCCCAACCCCTAACCCCAAATCTAAACCTAACGCTAAATCTAAACCTAACCCCAACTCCTAACCCCCAATCTAAACCTAACCCCAAATCTAAACCTAACCCCAACCCCTGACCCCGAATCCAAACCTAATCCCAAATCTAAACCTAACCCCAACCCCTAATCCCAAATTTCAACATAACCCCAAATCTAAACCCTAACCCCAACCCCTAACCCCAACCCCTAACCCCAAATCTAAACCTAACCCCAAACCCTAACCCCAACCCCATCCCTAAATCTAAACCTAACCCCAAATCTAAACCTAACCCCAAGCCCTAACCCCAAATCTAAACCTAACCCCAACCCCTAACCCCAAATCTAAACCTAACCCCAAATCTAAACCTAACCCCAACCCCTAACCCCGAATCTAAACCTAATCCCAAATCTAAACCTAACCCCAAACCCTAACCCCAAATTTAAACATAACCCCAAATTCAAACAAAACCCCAACCCCTAACCCCAATTCCAAACCTAACCCCAAATCACACCTAACCCCAACCCCTAACCCCAACCCCTAACCCCAACCCTTATCCCCAAATATAAACCTAACCCCAAATCTAAACCTAACCCCAAATCTAAAGCTAACCCAAACCCCTGACCCCAACCCCTAACCCCAACCCCTAACCCCAAATCTAAACCTAACCCTAACCCCTAACCCCAACCCCTAAACCCAAATCTAAACCTAACCCCAAATCTAAACCTACTCCCAAATCTAAACCTAATCCCAACCCCTAACCCCAAATCTAAACCTAACCCCAACCCTTAACCCCAACCCCGAACCCCAACCCCTAACCCCAAATGTAACCTAACCCCAACCCCTAACCCCAACCCCTAACCCCAAATCTAAACCTAACGCTAAATCTAAACCTAACCTCAACCCCTAACCCCAAATCTAAACCTACTCCCAAATCTAAACCTAATCCCAACCCCTAACCCCAAATCTAAACCTAAGCCCAACCCATAACCCCAACCCCAACCCCAAATCTAAACCTAACCTCAAATCTAAACCTAACCCCAAGCCCTAACCCCAAATCTAAACCTAACCCCAACCCCTAACCCCAAATCTAAACCTAACCCCAACCCCTAACCCCAACCCCTAAACCCAAATCTAAAAATAACCCCAAATCTAAACCCCAAATATAAACCTAACCCCAAATCTAAACCTAACCCCAAGCCCTAACCCCAAATCTAAACCTAACCCCAACCCCTAATCCCAAATCTAAACCTAACGCTAAATCTAAACCTAACCTCAACCCCTAACCCCAACCCCCAACCCCAAATCTAAACCTAACCCCAACCCCTAACCCCAACCCCAACCATAAATCTAAACCTAACCCCAAATATAAACCTAACCCCAAGCCCTAACCCCAAATCTAAACCTAACCTCAACCCCTAACCCCAAATCTAAACCTAACCCCAAATCTAAACCTAACCCCAACCCCTAACCCCAAATCTAAACCTAACCCCAAATCTAAACCTAACCCCAAACCCTAACCCGGAATCTAAACCTAATCCCAAATCCAAACCTAACCCCAAATCAAACCTAACCCCAACCCCCAACCCCAACCCCTAAACCCAACCCTTAACCCCAAATATAAACCTAACCCCAAATCTAAACCTAACCCCAAATCTAAAGCTAACCCAAACCCCTGACCCCAACCCCTAACCCCAACCCCTAACCCCAAATCTAAACCTAACCCTAACCCCTAACCCCAACACCTAAACCCAAATCTAAACCTAACCCCAAATCTAAACCTACTCCCAAATCTAAACCTAATCCCAACCCCTAACCCCAAATCTAAACCTAACCCCAACCCCTAACCCCAAGCCCGAACCCCAACCCCTAACCCCGAATGTAATCTAACCCCAACCCCTAACCCCAACCCCTAACCCCAAATCTAAACCTAACGCTAAATCTAAACCTAACCTCAACCCCTAACCCCAAATCTAAACCTACTCCCAAATCTAAACCTAATCCCAACCCCTAACCCCAAATCTAAACCTAACCCCAACCCCTAACCCCAACCCCAACCCCAAATCTAAACCTAACCCCAAATCTAAACCTAACCCCAACTCCTAACCCCCAATCTAAACCTAACCCCAAATCTAAACCTAACCCCAACCCCTGACCCCGAATCCAAACCTAATCCCAAATCTAAACCTAACCCCAACCCCTAATCCCAAATTTCAACATAACCCCAAATCTAAACCCTAACCCCAACCCCTAACCCCAACCCCTAACCCCAAATCTAAACCTAACCCCAAACCCTAACCCCAACCCCATCCCTAAATCTAAACCTAACCCCAAATCTAAACCTAACCCCAAGCCCTAACCCCAAATCTAAACCTAACCCCAACCCCTAACCCCAAATCTAAACCTAACCCCAAATCTAAACCTAACCCCAACCCCTAACCCCGAATCTAAACCTAATCCCAAATCTAAACCTAACCCCAAACCCTAACCCCAAATTTAAACATAACCCCAAATTCAAAAAAAACCCCAACCCCTAACCCCAATTCCAAACCTAACCCCAAATCACACCTAACCCCAACCCCTAACCCCAACCCCTAACCCCAACCCTTATCCCCAAATATAAACCTAACCCCAACCCCTAACCCCAAATCTAAACCTACTCCCAAATCTAAACCTAATCCCAACCCCTAACCCCAAATCTAAACCTAAGCCCAACCCATAACCCCAACCCCAACCCCAAATCTAAACCTAACCTCAAATCTAAACCTAACCCCAAGCCCTAACCCCAAATCTAAACCTAACCCCAACCCCTAACCTAAACCTAACCCCAACCCCTAACCCCAATCCCTAAACCCAAATCTAAAAATAACCCCAAATCTAAACCCCAAATATAAACCTAACCCCAAATCTAAACCTAACCCCAAGCCCTAACCCCAAATCTAAACCTAACCCCAACCCTTAACCCCAAATATAAACCTAACCCCAAATCTAAACCTAACCCCAAATCTAAAGCTAACCCAAACCCCTGACCCCAACCCCTAACCCCAACCCCTAACCCCAAATCTAAACCTAACCCTAACCCCTAACCCCAACCCCTAAACCCAAATCTAAACCTAACCCCAAATCTAAACCTACTCCCAAATCTAAACCTAATCCCAACCCCTAACCCCAAATCTAAACCTAACCCCAACCCCTAAGCCCAAGCCCGAACCCCAACCCCTAACCCCGAATGTAATCTAACCCCAACCCCTAACCCCAACCCCTAACCCCAAATCTAAACCTAACGCTAAATCTAAACCTAACCCCAACTCCTAACCCCCAATCTAAACCTAACCCCAAATCTAAACCTAACCCCAACCCCTGACCCCGAATCCAAACCTAATCCCAAATCTAAACCTAACCCCAACCCCTAATCCCAAATTTCAACATAACCCCAAATCTAAACCCTAACCCCAACCCCTAACCCCAACCCCTAACCCCAAATCTAAACCTAACCCCAAACCCTAACCCCAACCCCATCCCTAAATCTAAACCTAACCCCAAATCTAAACCTAACCCCAAGCCCTAACCCCAAATCTAAACCTAACCCCAACCCCTAACCCCAAATCTAAACCTAACCCCAAATCTAAACCTAACCCCAACCCCTAACCCCGAATCTAAACCTAATCCCAAATCTAAACCTAACCCCAAACCCTAACCCCAAATTTAAACATAACCCCAAATTCAAACAAAACCCCAACCCCTAACCCCAATTCCAAACCTAACCCCAAATCACACCTAACCCCAACCCCTAACCCCAACCCCTAACCCCAACCCTTATCCCCAAATATAAACCTAACCCCAAATCTAAACCTAACCCCAAATCTAAAGCTAACCCAAACCCCTGACC
This sequence comes from Patagioenas fasciata, assembly GCF_037038585.1. Taxonomy (NCBI): domain Eukaryota; kingdom Metazoa; phylum Chordata; class Aves; order Columbiformes; family Columbidae; genus Patagioenas; species Patagioenas fasciata. The sequence goes on along the minus strand of NC_092559.1, from coordinate 8,320,571 downwards.
CCAACCCCTAACCCCAACCCCTAACCCCAAATCTAAACCTAACCCTAACCCCTAACCCCAACCCCTAAACCCAAATCTAAACCTAACCCCAAATCTAAACCTACTCCCAAATCTAAACCTAATCCCAACCCCTAACCCCAAATCTAAACCTAACCCCAACCCTTAACCCCAACCCCGAACCCCAACCCCTAACCCCAAATGTAACCTAACCCCAACCCCTAACCCCAACCCCTAACCCCAAATCTAAACCTAACGCTAAATCTAAACCTAACCTCAACCCCTAACCCCAAATCTAAACCTACTCCCAAATCTAAACCTAATCCCAACCCCTAACCCCAAATCTAAACCTAAGCCCAACCCATAACCCCAACCCCAACCCCAAATCTAAACCTAACCTCAAATCTAAACCTAACCCCAAGCCCTAACCCCAAATCTAAACCTAACCCCAACCCCTAACCCCAAATCTAAACCTAACCCCAACCCCTAACCCCAACCCCTAAACCCAAATCTAAACCTAACGCTAAATCTAAACCTAACCTCAACCCCTAACCCCAAATCTAAACCTACTCCCAAAACTAAACCTAATCCCAACCCCTAACCCCAAATCTAAGCCTAACACCAACCCCTAACCCCAAACCCAACCCCAAATCTAAACCTAATCCCAAATCTAAACTTGACCCCAAGCCCTAACCCCAAATCTAAACCTACTCCCAAATCTAAACCTAATCCCAACCCCTAACCCCAACCCCGAACCCCAACCCCTAACCCCAAATCTAAACCTAACCCCAACCCCTAACCCCAACCCCTAACCCCAAATCTAAACCTAAACCCAACCCCTAACCCCAACCCCAACCCTAAATCTAAACCTAACCCCAACCCCTAACCCCAAATCTAAACCTAACGCTAAATCTAAACCTAACCTCAACCCCTAACCCCAAATCTAAACCTAACCCCAAATCTAAACCTAACCCCAACTCCTAACCCCAAATCTAAACCTAACCCCAAATTTAAACCTAACCCCAACCCCTAACCCCGAATCTAAACCTAATCCCAAATCCAAACCTATCCCCAAATCAAACCTAACCCCAACCCCTAACCCCAACCCCTAACCCCAACCCTTAACCCCAAATATAAACCTAACCCCAAATCTAAACCTAACCCCAAATCTAAAGCTAACCCAAACCCCTGACGCCAACCCCTAACCCCAACCCCTAACCCCAAATCTAAACCTAACCCTAACCCCTAACCCCAACCCCTAAACCCAAATCTAAACCTACTCCCAAATCTAAACCTAACCCCAAATCTAAACCCCAAATCTAAACCTAACCCCAAATCTAAACCTAACCCCAAAACCTAACCCTAAATCTAAACCTAACCCTAAATCTAAACCTAACCCCAAATCTAAACCTAACCCCAAATCTAAACCTAACTCCAGCCCCTAACCCCAAATCTAAACCTAACCCCAAATCTAAACCTAACCCCAACACCTAAACCCAAACCTAAAACTAACCTCAACCCCTAACCCCAAATCAAAACCTAATCCCAAATCTAAACCTAACCCCAACCCCTAAACCCAAACCTAAACCTAAACCCAAATCTAAACCTTATCCCAACCCCTAACCCCAAATCTAAACCTAACCCCAAATATAAACCTAACCCCAACCCCTAACCCCAAATCGAAATCTAAACCCAAATCTAAACCTAACCCCAAACCCTAACCCCAACCCCTAACCCCAAATCTAAACCTAACCCCAACCCCTAACCCCAACCCCGAACCCCAAGCCCTAACCCCAAATCTAAACCTAACCCCAACCCCTAACCCCAACCCCTAACCCCAAATCTAAACCTAACCCCAACCCCTAACCCCAACCCCAACCCTAAATCTAAACCTAACCCCAAATCTAAACCTAACCCCAAGCCCTAACCCCAAATCTAAACCTAACCCCAACCCCTAACCCCAAATCTAAACCTAACGCTAAATCTAAACCTAACCTCAACCCCTAACCCCAAATCTAAACCTAACCCCAAATCTAAACCTAACCCCAACTCCTAACCCCAAATCTAAACCTAACCCCAAGTCTAAACCTAACACCAACCCCTAACCCTGAATCTAAATCTAATCCCAAATCTAAACCTAACCCCAAACCCTAACCCCAAATTTAAACATAACCCCAAATCTAAACAAAACCCCAACCCCTAACCCCAAATCCAAACCTAACCCCAAATCACACCTAACCCCAACCCCTAATCCCAACCCCTAACCCCAAACCTTATCCCCAAATATAAACCTAACCCCAAATCTAAACCTAACCCCAACTCCTAACCCCAAATCTAAACCTAACCCCAAATCTAAACCTAACCCCAACCCCTAACCCCGAATCTAAACCTAATCCCAAATCCAAACCTAACCCCAAATCAAACCTAACCCCAACCCCTAACCCCAACCCCTAACCCCAACCCTTAACCCGAAATATAAACGTAACCCCAAATCTAAACCTAACCCCAAATCTAAAGCTAACCCAAACCCCTGACCCCAACCCCTAACCCCAACCCCTAACCCCAAATCTAAACCTAACCCTAACCCCTAACCCCAACCCCTAAACCCAAATCTAAACCTAACCCCAAATCTAAACCTACTCCCAAATCTAAACCTAATCCCAACCCCTAACCCCAAATCTAAACCTAACCCCAACCCCTAACCCCAACCCCGAACCCCAACCCCTAACCCCAAATGTAACCTAACCCCAAACCCTAACCCCAACCCCAACCCCAAATCTAACCTAACCCCAAGCCCTAAGCCCAAATCTAAACCTACTCCCAAATCTAAACCTAACGCTAAATCTAAACCTAACCTCAACCCCTAACCCCAAATCTAAACCTACTCCCAAATCTAAACCTAACCCCAACCCCTAACCCCAAATCTAAACCTAACCCCAACCCCTAACCCCAACCCCAACCCCAAATCTAAACCTAACCCCAAATCTAAACCTAACCCCAAGCCCTAACCCCAAATCTAAACCTACTCCCAAATCTAAACCTAATCCCAATCCCTAACCCCAACCCCGAACCCCAACCCCTAACCCCAAATCTAAACCTAACCCCAACCCCTAACCCCAACCCCTAACCCCAAATCTAAACCTAACCCCAACCCCTAACCCCAACCCCAACCCTAAATCTAAACCTAACCCCAAATCTAAACCTAACCCCAAGCCCTAACCCCAAATCTAAATCTAACCCCAAGCCCTAACCCCAAATCTAAACCTAACGCTTAATCTAAACCTAACCACAACCCCTAACCCCAAATCTAAACCTAACGCTAAATCTAAACCTAACCTCAACCCCTAACCCCAAATCTAAACCTAACCCCAAATCTAAACCTAACCCCAACTCCTAACCCCAAATCTAAACCTAACCCCAAATCTAAACCTAACCCCAACCCCTAACCCCGAATCTAAACCTAATCCCAAATCCAAACCTAACCCCAAATCAAACCTAACCCTAACCCTAACCCCAACCCCTAACCCTAACCCTTAACCCCAAATCTAAACCTAACCCCAAATCTAAAGCTAACCCAAACCCCTGACCCCAACCCCTAACCCCAACCCCTAACCCCAAATCTAAACCTAACCCTAACCCCTAACCCCAACCCCTAAACCCAAATCTAAACCTAACCCCAAATCTAAACCTAACCCCAAATCTAAACCCCAAATCTAAACCTAACCCCAAATCTAAACCTAACCCCAACACCTAACCCTAAATCTAAACCTAACCCTAAATCTAAACCTAACCCCAAATCTAAACCTAACCCCAAATCTAAACCTAACTCCAACCCCTAACCCAAATCTAAACCTAACCCCAAATCTAAACCTAACCCCAACACCTAAACCCAAATCTAAACCTAACCTCAACCCCTAACCCCAAATCAAAACCTAACCCCAAATCTAAACCTAACCCCAACCCCTAAACCCAAACCTAAACCTACACCCAAATCTAAACCTTATCCCAACCCCTAACCCCAAATCTAAACCTAACCCCAAATATAAACCTAACCCCAACCCCTAACCCCAAATCTAAACCTAACCCCAACCCCTAACCCCAACCCCTAACCTTAACCCCTACCCCAAATCAAAACCTAACCCCAACCCCTAACCCCTACCCCTAAACCCAAATCTAAACCTAATCCCAAATCTAAACCTAATCCCAACCCCTAACCCCAAATCTAAACCTAACCCCAACCCCTAACCCCAACCCCGAACCCCAAATCTAAACCTAACCCCAACCCCTAACCCCAAACCCAACCCTAAATCTAAACCTAACCCCAAATCTAAACCTAACCCCAAGCCCTAACCCCAAATCTAAACCTAACCCCAACCCCTAACCCCAAATCTAAACCTAACGCTAAATCTAAACCTAACCTCAACCCCTAACCCCAATTCTAAACCTAACCCCAAATCTAAACCTAATCCCAACTCCTAACCCCAAATCTAAACCTAACCCCAAGTCTAAACCTAACACCAACCCCTAACCCTGAATCTAAATCTAATCCCAAAACTAAACCTAACCCCAACCCCTAACCCCAAATCCAAACCTAACCCCAAATCACACCTAACCCCAACCCCTAACCCCAACCCCTAACCCCAACCCTTATCCCCAAATATAAACCTAACCCCAAATCTAAACCTAACGCCAAATCTAAAGCTAACCCAAACCCCTGACCCCAACCCCTAACCCCAACCCCTAAGCCCAAATCTAAACCTAACCCCAACCCCTAACCCTGAATCTAAATCTAATCCCAAATCTAAACCTAACCCCAAACCCTAACCCCAAATTTAAACATAACCCCAAATCTAAACAAAACCCCAACCCCTAACCCCAAATCCAAACCTAACCCCAAATCACACCTAACCCCAACCCCTAACCCCAACCCCTAACCCCAACCCTTATCCCCAAATATAAACCTAACCCCAAATCTAAACCTAACCCCAACTCCTAACCCCAAATCTAAACCTAACCCCAAATCTAAACCTAACCCCAACCCCTAACCCCGAATCTAAACCTAATCCCAAATCCAAACCTAACCCCAAATCAAACCTAACCCCAACCCCTAACCCCAACCCCTAACCCCAACCCTTAACCCCAAATATAAACGTAACCCCAAATCTAAACCTAACCCCAAATCTAAAGCTAACCCAAACCCCTGACCCCAACCCCTAACCCCAACCCCTAACCCCAAATCTAAACCTAACCCTAACCCCTAACCCCAACCCCTAACCCCAACCCTTATTCCCAAATATAAACCTAACCCCAAATCTAAACCTAACCCCAACTCCTAACCCCAAATCTAAACCTACTCCCAAATGTAAACCTAATCCCAACCCCTAACCCCAAATCTAAACCTAACCCCAACCCCTAACCCCAACCCCGAACCCCAACCCCTAACCCCAAATGTAACCTCACCCCAACCCCTAACCCCAACCCCTAACCCCATATCTAAACCTAACGCTAAATCTAAACCTAACCTCAACCCCTAACCCCAAATCTAAACCTACTCCCAAATCTAAACCTAACCCCAACCCCTAACCCCAAATCTAAACCTAACCCCAACCCCTAACCCCAACCCCAACCCCAAATCTAAACCTAACCCCAAATCTAAACCTAACCCCAAGCCCTAACCCCAAATCTAAACCTACTCCCAAATCTAAACCTAATCCCAATCCCTAACCCCAACCCCGAACCCCAACCCCTAACCCCAAATCTAAACCTAACCCCAACCCCTAACCCCAACCCCTAACCCCAAATCTAAACCTAACCCCAACCCCTAACCCCAACCCCAACCCTAAATCTAAACCTAACCCCAAATCTAAACCTAACCCCAAGCCCTAACCCCAAATCTAAATCTAACCCCAAGCCCTAACCCCAAATCTAAACCTAACGCTTAATCTAAACCTAACCACAACCCCTAACCCCAAATCTAAACCTAACGCTAAATCTAAACCTAACCTCAACCCCTAACCCCAAATCTAAACCTAACCCCAAATCTAAACCTAACCCCAACTCCTAACCCCAAATCTAAACCTAACCCCAAATCTAAACCTAACCCCAACCCCTAACCCCGAATCTAAACCTAATCCCAAATCCAAACCTAACCCCAAATCAAACCTAACCCTAACCCTAACCCCAACCCCTAACCCTAACCCTTAACCCCAAATCTAAACCTAACCCCAAATCTAAAGCTAACCCAAACCCCTGACCCCAACCCCTAACCCCAACCCCTAACCCCAAATCTAAACCTAACCCTAACCCCTAACCCCAACCCCTAAACCCAAATCTAAACCTAACCCCAAATCTAAACCTAACCCCAAATCTAAACCCCAAATCTAAACCTAACCCCAAATCTAAACCTAACCCCAACACCTAACCCTAAATCTAAACCTAACCCTAAATCTAAACCTAACCCCAAATCTAAACCTAACCCCAAATCTAAACCTAACTCCAACCCCTAACCCAAATCTAAACCTAACCCCAAATCTAAACCTAACCCCAACACCTAAACCCAAATCTAAACCTAACCTCAACCCCTAACCCCAAATCAAAACCTAACCCCAAATCTAAACCTAACCCCAAATATAAACCTAACCCCAACCCCTAACCCCAAATCTAAACCTAACCCCAACCCCTAACCCCAACCCCTAACCCCAACCCCTACCCCAAATCAAAACCTAACCCCAACCCCTAACCCCTACCCCTAAACCCAAATCTAAACCTAATCCCAAATCTAAACCTAATCCCAACCCCTAACCCCAAATCTAAACCTAACCCCAACCCCTAACCCCAACCCCGAACCCCAAATCTAAACCTAACCCCAACCCCTAACCCCAAACCCAACCCTAAATCTAAACCTAACCCCAAATCTAAACCTAACCCCAAGCCCTAACCCCAAATCTAAACCTAACCCCAACCCCTAACCCCAAATCTAAACCTAACGCTAAATCTAAACCTAACCTCAACCCCTAACCCCAATTCTAAACCTAACCCCAAATCTAAACCTAATCCCAACTCCTAACCCCAAATCTAAACCTAACCCCAAGTCTAAACCTAACACCAACCCCTAACCCTGAATCTAAATCTAATCCCAAATCTAAACCTAACCCCAACCCCTAACCCCAAATCCAAACCTAACCCCAAATCACACCTAACCCCAACCCCTAACCCCAACCCCTAACCCCAACCCTTATCCCCAAATATAAACCTAACCCCAAATCTAAACCTAACGCCAAATCTAAAGCTAACCCAAACCCCTGACCCCAACCCCTAACCCCAACCCCTAAGCCCAAATCTAAACCTAACCCCAACCCCTAACCCTGAATCTAAATCTAATCCCAAATCTAAACCTAACCCCAAACCCTAACCCCAAATTTAAACATAACCCCAAATCTAAACAAAACCCCAACCCCTAACCCCAAATCCAAACCTAACCCCAAATCACACCTAACCCCAACCCCTAACCCCAACCCTTATCCCCAAATATAAACCTAACCCCAAATCTAAACCTAACCCCAACTCCTAACCCCAAATCTAAACCTAACCCCAAATCTAAACCTAACCCCAACCCCTAACCCCGAATCTAAACCTAATCCCAAATCCAAACCTAACCCCAAATCAAACCTAACCCCAACCCCTAACCCCAACCCCTAACCCCAACCCTTAACCCCAAATATAAACGTAACCCCAAATCTAAACCTAACCCCAAATCTAAAGCTAACCCAAACCCCTGACCCCAACCCCTAACCCCAACCCCTAACCCCAAATCTAAACCTAACCCTAACCCCTAACCCCAAACCCTAACCCCAACCCTTATTCCCAAATATAAACGTAACCCCAAATCTAAACCTAACCCCAACTCCTAACCCCAAATCTAAACCTACTCCCAAATGTAAACCTAATCCCAACCCCTAACCCCAAATCTAAACCTAACCCCAACCCCTAACCCCAACCCCGAACCCCAACCCCTAACCCCAAATGTAACCTCACCCCAACCCCTAACCCCAACCCCTAACCCCATATCTAAACCTAACGCTAAATCTAAACCTAACCTCAACCCCTAACCCCAAATCTAAACCTACTCCCAAATCTAAACCTAATCCCAACCCCTAACCCCAAATCTAAACCTAACCCCAACCCCTAACCCCAACCCCAACCCCAAATCTAAACCTAACCCCAAATCTAAACCTAACCGCAAGCCCTAACCCCAAATCTAAACCTACTCCCAAATCTAAACCTAATCCCAATCCCTAACCCCAACCCCGAACCCCAACCCCTAACCCCAAATCTAAACCTAACCCCAACCCCTAACCCCAACCCCTAACCCCAAATCTAAACCTAACCCCAACCCCTAACCCCAACCCCAACCATAAATCTAAACCTAACCCCAAATATAAACCTAACCCCAAGCCCTAACCCCAACCCCAACCCTAAATCTAAACCTAACCCCAAATATAAACCTAACCCCAAGCCCTAACCCCAAATCTAAACCTAACCCCAACCCCTAACCCCAAATCTAAACCTAACGCTAAATCTAAACCTAACCTCAACCCCTAACCCCAAATCTAAACCTAACCCCAAATCTAAACCTAACCCCAACTCCTAACCCCAAATCTAAAACTAACCCCAAATCTAAACCTAACCCCAACCCCTAACCCCGAATCTAAACCTAATCCCAAATCCAAACCTAACCCCAAATCAAACCTAACCCCAACCCCTAAACCCAACCCCTAACCCCAATCCTTAACCCCAAATATAAACGTAACCCCAAATCTAAAGCTAACCCAAACCCCTGACCCCAACCCCTAACCCCAACCCCTAACCCCAAATCTAAACCTAACCCTAATCCCTAACCCCAACCCCTAAACCCAAATCTAAACCTAACCCCAAATCTAAACCCCAAATCTAAACCTAACCCCAAATCTAAACCTAACCCCAACACCTAACCCCAAATCTAAACCTAACCCCAAATCTAAACCTAACTCCAACCCCTAACCCAAATCTAAACCTAACCCCAAATCTAAACCTAACCCCAACACCTAAACCCAAATCTAAACCTAACCTCAACCCCTAAACCCAAACCTAAACCTACACCCAAATCTAAACCTTATCCCAACCCCTAAACCCAAATCTAAACCTAACCCCAACCCCTAAACCCAAACCTAAACCTACACCCAAATCTAAACCTTATCCCAACCCCTAACCCCAAATCTAAACCTAAGCCCAAATATAAACCTAACCCCAACCCCTAACCCCAAATCTAAACCTAACCCCAAATCTAAACCTAACCCCAACCCCTAACCCCAACCCCTAACCCCAACCCCTAACCCCAACCCCTAACCCCAAATCTAAACCTAACCCCAACCCCTAACCCCTACCCCTAAACCCAAATCTAAACCTAATCCCAAATCTAAACCTAATCCCAACCCCTAACCCCAAATCTAAACCTAACCCCAACCCCTAACCCCAACCCCGAACCCCAACCCCTAACCCCTAATGTAAACCTAACCCCAACCCCTAACCCCAAGCCCTAACCCCAAATCTAAACCTAACCCCAACCCCTAACCCCAAATCTAAACCTAACGCTAAATCTAAACCTAACCTCAACCCCTAACCCCAATTCTAAACCTAACCCCAAATCTAAACCTAACCCCAACTCCTAACCCCAAACCTAAACCTAACCCCAAGTCTACACCTAACACCAACCCCTAACCCTGAATCTAAATCTAATCCCAAATCTAAACCTAACCTCAAACCCTAACCCCAAATTTAAACATAACCCCAAATCTAAACAAAACCCCAACCCCTAACCCCAAATCTAAACCTAACGCTAAATCTAAACCTAACCTCAACCCCTAACCCCAATTCTAAACCTAACCCCAAATCTAAACCTAACCCCAACTCCTAACCCCAAATCTAAACCTAACCCCAAGTCTACACCTAACCCCAACCCCTAACCCCAAATCCAAACCTAACCCCAAATCACACCTAACCCCAACCCCTAACCCCAACCCCTAACCCCAACCCTTATCCCCAAATATAAACCTAACCCCAAAACTAAACCTAACCCCAAATCTAAAGCTAACCCAAACCCCTGACCCCAACCCCTAACCCCAACCCCTAACCCCAAATCTAAACCTAACCCTAACCCCTAACCCCAACCCCAAAACCCAAATCTAAACCTAACCCCAAATCTAAAGCTAACCCAAACCCCTGACCCCAACCCCTAACCCCAACCCCTAACCCCAAATCTAAACCTAACCCTAACCCCTAACCCCAACCCCTAAACCCAAATCTAAACCTAACCCCAAATCTAAACCTACTCCCAAATCTAAACCTAATCCCAACCCCTAACCCCAAATCTAAACCTAACCCCAACCCCTAACCCCTACCCCTAAACCCAAATCTAAACCTAATCCCAAATCTAAACCTAATCCCAACCCCTAACCCCAAATCTAAACCTAACCCCAACCCCTAACCCCAACCCCGAACCCCAACCCCTAACCCCTAATGTAAACCTAACCCCAACCCCTAACCCCAAGCCCTAACCCCAAATCTAAACCTAACCCCAACCCCTAACCCCAAATCTAAACCTAACGCTAAATCTAAACCTAACCTCAACCCCTAACCCCAATTCTAAACCTAACCCCAAATCTAAACCTAACCCCAACTCCTAACCCCAAATCTAAACCTAACCCCAAGTCTACACCTAACACCAACCCCTAACCCTGAATCTAAATCTAATCCCAAATCTAAACCTAACCTCAAACCCTAACCCCAAATTTAAACATAACCCCAAATCTAAACAAAACCCCAACCCCTAACCCCAAATCTAAACCTAACGCTAAATCTAAACCTAACCTCAACCCCTAACCCCAATTCTAAACCTAACCCCAAATCTAAACCTAACCCCAACTCCTAACCCCAAATCTAAACCTAACCCCAAGTCTACACCTAACCCCAACCCCTAACCCCAAATCCAAACCTAACCCCAAATCACACCTAACCCCAACCCCTAACCCCAACCCCTAACCCCAACCCTTATCCCCAAATATAAACCTAACCCCAAAACTAAACCTAACCCCAAATCTAAAGCTAACCCAAACCCCTGACCCCAACCCCTAACCCCAACCCCTAACCCCAAATCTAAACCTAACCCTAACCCCTAACCCCAACCCCAAAACCCAAATCTAAACCTAACCCCAAATCTAAAGCTAACCCAAACCCCTGACCCCAACCCCTAACCCCAACCCCTAACCCCAAATCTAAACCTAACCCTAACCCCTAACCCCAACCCCTAAACCCAAATCTAAACCTAACCCCAAATCTAAACCTACTCCCAAATCTAAACCTAATCCCAACCCCTAACCCCAAATCTAAACCTAACCCCAACCCCTAACCCCAACCCCGAACCCCAACCCCTAACCCCAAATGTAACCTAACCCCAACCCCTAATCCCAAACCCTAACCCCAAATCTAAACCTAACGCTAAATCTAAACCTAACCTCAACCCCTAACGCCAAATCTAAACCTACTCCCAAACCTAACCTAATCCCAACCCCTAACCCAAATCTAAACCTAACCCCAAATCTAAACCTAACCCCAACACCTAACCCCAAATCTAAACCTAACCCCAAATCTAAACCTAACTCCAACCCCTAACCCAAATCTAAACCTAACCCCAAATCTAAACCTAACCCCAACACCTAAACCCAAATCTAAACCTAACCTCAACCCCTAACCCCAAATCAAAACCTAACCCCAAATCTAAACCTAACCCCAACCCCTAAACCCAAACCTAAACCTACACCCAAATCTAAACCTTATCCCAACCCCTAACCCCAAATCTAAACCTAACCCCAAATATAAAACTAACCCCAACCCCTAACCCCAAATCTAAACCTAACCCCAACCCCTAACCCCAACCCCTAACCCCAACCCCTAACCCCAACCCCTAACCCCAAATCTAAACCTAACCCCAACCCCTAACCCCTACCCCTAAACCCAAATCTAAACCTAATCCCAAATCTAAACCTAATCCCAACCCCTAACCCCAAATCTAAACCTAACCCCAACCCCTAACCCCAACCCCGAACCCCAACCCCTAACCCCTAATGTAAACCTAACCCCAACCCCTAACCCCAACCCCTAACCCCAAATCTAAACCTAACCCCAACCCCTAACCCCAACCCCAACCCTAAATCTAAACCTAACCCCAAATCTAAACCTAACCCCAAGCCCTAACCCCAAATCTAAACCTAACCCCAAACCCTAACCCCAAATATAAACCTAACGCTAAATCTAAACCTAACCCCAACCCCTAACCCCAACCCCAACCCTAAATCTAAACCTAACCCCAAATCTAAACCTAACCCCAAGCCCTAACCCCAAATCTAAACCTAACCCCAAACCCTAACCCCAAATATAAACCTAACGCTAAATCTAAACCTAACCCCAACCCCTAACCCCAATTCTAAACCTAACCCCAAATCTAAACCTAACCCCAACTCCTAACCCCAAATCTAAACCTAACCCCAAGTCTAAACCTAACACCAACCCCTAACCCTGAATCTAAATCTAATCCCAAATCTAAACCTAACCCCAAACCCTAACCCCAAATTTAAACATAACCCCAAATCTAAACAAAACGCCAACCCCTAACCCCAAATCCAAACCTAACCCCAAATCACACCTAACCCCAACCCCTAACCCCAACCCCTAACCCCAACCCTTATCCCCAAATATAAACCTAACCCCAAATCTAAACCTAACCCCAAATCTAAAGCTAACCCAAACCCCTGACCCCAACCCCTAACCCCAACCCCTAACCCCAAATCTAAACCTAACCCTAACCCCTAACCCCAACCCCAAAACCCAAATCTAAACCTAACCCCAAATCTAAAGCTAACCCAAACCCCTGACCCCAACCCCTAACCCCAACCCCTAACCCCAAATCTAAACCTAACCCTAACCCCTAACCCCAACCCCTAAACCCAAATCTAAACCTAACCCCAAATCTAAACCTACTCCAAATCTAAACCTAATCCCAACCCCTAACCCCAAATCTAAACCTAACCCCAACCCCTAACCCCAACCCCGAACCCCAACCCCTAACCCCAAATGTAACCTAACCCCAACCCCTAACCCCAACCCCTAACCCCAAATCTAAACCTACTCCCAAATCTAAACCTAATCCCAACCCCTAACCCCAAATCTAAACCTAACCCCAACCCATAACCCCAACCCCAACCCCAAATCTAAACCTAACCTCAAATCTAAACCTAACCCCAAGCCCTAACCCCAAATCTAAACCTAACCCCAACCCCTAACCCCAAATCTAAACCTAACCCCAACCCCTAACCCCAACCCCTAAACCCAAATCTAAACCTAACCCCAAATCGAAACCCCAAATATAAATCTAACCCCAAATTTAAACCTAACCCCAAGCCCTAACCCCAAATCTAAACCTAACCCCAACCCCTAACCCCAAATCTAAACCTAACGCTAAATCTAAACCTAACCTCAACCCCTAACCCCAAATCTAAACCTAACCCCAAATCTAAACCTAACCCCAAATCCTAACCCCAAATCTAAACCTAATCCCAAATCTAAACCTAACCCCAACCCCTAACCCCGAATCTAAACCTAATCCCAAATCCAAACCTAACCCCAAATCAAACCTAACCCCAACCCTTAACCCCAAATATAAACCTAACCCCAAATCTAAACCTAACCCCAAATCTAAAGCTAACCCAAACCCCTGACCCCAACCCCTAACCCCAACCCCTAACCCCAAATCTAAACCTAACCCTAACCCCTAACCCCAACTCCTAAACCCAAATCTAAACCTAACCCCAAATCTAAACCTACTCCCAAATCTAAACCTAATCCCAACCCCTAACCCCAAATCTAAACCTAACCCCAACCCCTAACCCCAACCCCGAACCCCAACCCCTAACCCTAAATGTAACCTAACCCCAACCCCTAACCCCAACCCCTAACCCCAAATCTAAACCTAACGCTAAATCTAAACCTAACCTCAACCCCTAACCCCAAATCTAAACCTAACCCCAAATCTAAACCTAACCCCAACTCCTAACCCCAAATCTAAACCTAACCCCAAATCTAAACCTAACCCCAACCCCTAACCCCGAATCTAAACCTAATCCCAAATCCAAACCTAACCCCAAATCAAACCTAACCCCAACCCCTAACCCCAACCCCTAACCCCAACCCTTAACCCCAAATATAAACGTAACCCCAAATCTAAAGCTAACCCAAACCCCTGACCCCAACCCCTAACCCTAACCCCTAACCCCAAATCTAAACCTAACCCTAATCCCTAACCCCAACCCCTAAACCCAAATCTAAACCTAACCCCAAATCTAAACCTAACCCCAAATCTAAACCCCAAATCTAAACCTAACCCCAAATCTAAACCTAACCCCAACACCTAACCCCAAATCTAAACCTAACCCCAAATCTAAACCTAACTCCAACCCCTAACACAAATCTAAACCTAACCCCAAATCTAAACCTAGCCCCAACACCTAAACCCAAATCTAAACCTAACCTCAACCCCTAACCCCAAATCAAAACCTAACCCCAAATCTAAACCTAACCCCAACCCCTAAACCCAAACCTAAACCTACACCCAAATCTAAACCTTATCCCAACCCCTAACCCCAAATCTAAACCTAACCCCAAATATAAACCTAACCCCAACCCCTAACCCCAAATCTAAACCTAACCCCAAATCTAAACCTAACCCCAACCCCTAACCCCAACCCCTAACCCCAAATCTAAATCTAACCCCAACCCCTAACCCCTACCCCTAAACCCAAATCTAAACCTAATCCCAAATCTAAACCTAATCCCAACCCCTAACCCCAAATCTAAACCTAACCCCAACCCCTAACCCCAACCCCGAACCCCAACCCCTAACCCCTAATGTAAACCTAACCCCAACCCCTAACCCCAACCCCTAACCCCAAATCTAAACCTAACCCCAACCCCTAACCCCAACCCCAACCCTAAATCTAAACCTAACCCCAAATCTAAACCTAACCCCAAGCCCTAACCCCAAATCTAAACCTAACCCCAACCCCTAACCCCAAATCTAAACCTAACGCTAAATCTAAACCTAACCTCAACCCCTAACCCCAATTCTAAACCTAACCCCAAATCTAAACCTAACCCCAACTCCTAACCCCAAATCTAAACCTAACCCCAAGTCTAAACCTAACACCAACCCCTAACCCTGAATCTAAATCTAATCCCAAATCTAAACCTAACCCCAAACCCTAACCCCAAATTTAAACATAACCCCAAATCTAAACAAAACCCCAACCCCTAACCCCAAATCCAAACCTAACCTCAAATCACACCTAACCCCAACCCCTAACCCCAACCCCTAACCCCAACCCTTATCCCCAAATATAAACCTAACCCCAAATCTAAACCTAACCCCAAATCTAAAGCTAACCCAAACCCCTGACCCCAACCCCTAACCCCAACCCCTAACCCCAAATCTAAACCTAACCCTAACCCCTAACCCGAACTCCAAAACCCAAATCTAAACCTAACCCCAAATCTAAAGCTAACCCAAACCCCTGACCCCAACCCCTAACCCCAACCCCTAACCCCAAATCTAAACCTAACCCTAACCCCTAACCCCAACCCCTAAACCCAAATCTAAACCTAACCCCAAATCTAAACCTACTCCCAAATCTAAACCTAATCCCAACCCCTAACCCCAAATCTAAACCTAACCCCAACCCCTAACCCCAACCCCGAACCCCAACCCCTAACCCCAAATGTAACCTAACCCCAACACCTAACCCCAACCCCTAACCCCAAATCTAAACCTAACGCTAAATCTAAACCTAACCTCAACCCCTAACCCCAAATCTAAACCTACTCCCAAATCTAAACCTAATCCCAACCCCTAACCCCAAATCTAAACCTAACCCCAACCCATAACCCCAACCCCAACCCCAAATCTAAACCTAACCTCAAATCTAAACCTAACCCCAAGCCCTAACCCCAAATCTAAACCTAACCCCAAACCCTAACCCCAAATCTAAACCTAACCCCAACCCCTAACCCCAACCCCTAAACCCAAATCTAAACCTAACCCCAAATCGAAACCCCAAATATAAATCTAACCCCAAATTTAAACCTAACCCCAAGCCCTAACCCCAAATCTAAACCTAACCCCAACCCCTAACCCCAAATCTAAACCTAACGCTAAATCTAAACCTAACCTCAACCCCTAACCCCAAATCTAAACCTAACCCCAAATCTAAACCTAACCCCAACTCCTAACCCCTTATCTAAACCTAACCCCAAATCTAAACCTAACCCCAACCCCTAACCCCGAATCTAAACCTAATCCCAAATCCAAACCTAACCCCAAATCAAACCTAACCCCAACCCCTAACCCCAACCCCTACCCCAACCCTTAACCCCAAATATAAACCTAACCCCAAATCTAAACCTAACCCCAAATCTAAAGCTAACCCAAACCCCTGACCCCAACCCCTAACCCCAACCCCTGACCCCAAATCTAAACCTAACCCTAACCCCTAACCCCAACTCCTAAACCCAAATCTAAACCTAACCCCAAATCTAAACCTACTCCCAAATCTAAACCTAATCCCAACCCCTAACCCAAATCTAAACCTAACCCCAACCCCTAACCCCAACCCCGAACCCCAACCCCTAACCCTAAATGTAACCTAACCCCAACCCCTAACCCCAACCCCTAACCCCAAATCTAAATCTAACGCTAAATCTAAACCTAACCTCAACCCCTAACCCCAAATCTAAACCTAACCCCAAATCTAAACCTAACCCCAACTCCTAACCCCAAATCTAAACCTAACCTCAAGTCTAAACCTAACCCCAACCCCTAACCCTGAATCTAAATCTAATCCCAAATCTAAACCTAACCCCAAACCCTAACCCCAAATTTAAACATAACCCCAAATCTAAACAAAACCCCAACCCCTAACCCCAAATCCAAACCTAACCCCAAATCACACCTAACCCCAACCCCTAACCCTAACCCCTAACCCCAACCCTTATCCCCAAATATAAACCTAACCCCAAATCTAAACCTAACCCCAACTCCTAACCCCAAATCTAAACCTAACCCCAAATCTAAACCTAACCCCAACCCCTAACCCCGAATCTAAACCTAATCCCAAATCCAAACCTAACCCCAAATCAAACCTAACCCCAACCCCTAACCCCAACCCCTAACCCCAACCCTTAACCCCAAATATAAATGTAACCCCAAATCTAAACCTAACCCCAAATCTAAAGCTAACCCAAACCCCTGACCCCAACCCCTAACCCCAACCCCTAACCCCAAATCTAAACCTAACCCTAACCCCTAACCCCAACCCCTAAACCCAAATCTAAACCTAACCCCAAATCTAAACCTACTCCCAAATCTAAACCTAATCCCAACCCCTAACCCCAAATCTAAACCTAACCCCAACCCCTAACCCCAACCCCGAACCCCAACCCCTAACCCCAAATGTAACCTAACCCCAACCCCTAACCCCAACCCCTAACCCCAAATCTAAACCTAATGCTAAATCTAAACCTAACCTCAACCCCTAACCCCAAATCTAAACCTACTCCCAAATCTAAACCTAATCCCAACCCCTAACCCCAAATCTAAACCTAACCCCAACCCCTAACCCCAACCCCAACCCCAAATCTAAACCTAACCCCAAATCTAAACCTAACCCCAAGCCCTAACCCCAAATCTAAACCTACTCCCAAATCTAAACCTAATCCCAAGCCCTAACCCCAACCCCGAAGCCCAACCCCTAACCCCAAATCTAAACCTAACCCCAACCCCTAACCCCAACCCCTAACCCCAAATCTAAACCTAACCCCAACCCTTAACCCCAACCCCAACCCTAAATCTAAACCTAACCCCAAATCTAAACCTAACCCCAAGCCCTAACCTCAAATCTAAACCTAACCCCAACCCCTAACCCCAAATCTAAACCTAACGCTAAATCTAAACCTAACCTCAACCCCTAACCCCAAATCTAAACCTAACCCCAAATCTAAACCTAACCCCAACTCCTAACCCCAAATCTAAACCTAACCCCAAATCTAAACCTAACCCCAACCCCTAACCCCAACCCCTAACCCCAACCCTTAACCCCAAATATAAACCTAACCCCAAATCTAAACCTAACCCCAAATCTAAAGCTACCCAAACCCCTGACCCCAACCCCTAACCCCAACCCCTAACCCCAAATCTAAACCTAACCCTAACCCCTAACCCCAACCCCTAAACCCAAATCTAAACCTAACCCCAAATCTAAACCTAACCCCAAATCTAAACCCCAAATCTAAACCTAACCCCAAATCACACCTAACCACAACCCCTAACCCCAACCCCTAACCCCAACCCTTGTCCCCAAATATAAACCTAACCCCAAATCTAAACCTAACCCCAAATCTAAAGCTAACCCAAACCCCTGACCCCAACCCCTAACCCCAACCCTAACCCCAACCCCAACCCAAAATCTTTAGGGAAAGACGGACGAGCAACGTCCTGACAGGCTTGAGGGGAAAAACGTCCGTTGATGGTTGGCGTACTGCACGCCCGCCTACGGGGCTGCAGGGGAATCCACATTTGGAAGGTACCTGAAGATGTGTGCCTGTTCTTGGAGCTCCGCTAGTAGGGTAGCAAAGACACTCGTAGGCAGTACTGAATGCTGCTCCGTGCTACTTCTCCTCCGCTGGCAAATGCTTCACAGTCGCCCTAGGAAAGACGTTTAACAATCAATCTCCAAGAGGAACGAAACACATGATGCCATAAGGCGAAAGAATAGCAGGGCATCTCTTCACAAGCTTGTCTCTGATCTATAGCTGAGGGCAAACACTTGTGTGCTTGTGGGAGAGCGTGTGTCTTTCCTGGAAGCGTTTGGGAGTTTTGCTCAGACGCGTGTTTCCTCAAGTTCAAGAATCAAGATCTAGGATACCTGCAGACAGGTGCCTGTTTGTGTGGAGACAGTCTGTTTGAAACTGTGTTCCTCAGCGCCCGCTCTTTCTCCCCGTCGCTCCACACGCCTGGGAGTCCCTTTCTTTCTCTCCACAAGCACGTGTGTTGACTTCGTCGCACATGTGCATCTGCACAAGCGTTGAGCTCAGCAGAGCGTGTCTCTTGACACTTGATGTGCGTTGGCTGTGTCTGCGTGCTCCAGTGAAGAGAGAAACGGGAAATCATCTTGGTAGAGGCAACAAAGCAAAAGCGAGGCAGGATTGACACCTGCTCAACAGAGACGGATTCCCTGCGCTGACACAGTTCACAGTTACACGAGTAGCAATCTGAGCGGTCCATCGACCGGAGACGTGTTTCCCAAGAGGTCGTTTAGCGAGTGAACAGCAGTGTGCGCGACTTTCAGGAGTGTGCCTGGAAAGTGCCAGAATCACCAGAGCATCTGTGCAAAAGCTGCTGCCTCTGTGACCGCATTGAGGCACGTTCCCGTGTCTGCGAGTACATAGACGGCTCTTCGCGTTCACTCCGAGGGAAACGGTCTGCTATTGCTTCTGTGCGTACAGACGCGATTCCCTTGTCTCTTGCGAACACAGGGAACTCTGTGCATCCAAATCTACAGGCTAAGGACGCGTCTGCATATGTTTTGGTGAACAATCGAGTGTGCGTGTTCTGACAGCTGCCTCTATGCAGACGTCTCCACAGAGCCACTTCTGAATGCCCCGCAGCCCAGGACTGAATGGATACACTAACAAGTGCACCGGTGTGAGCAACCACATATGCAGAAGGACGTCTTTCATCTCACAGAAGCGCGAACGTCTTGGCGTTCAAGCACATGGCAGAAACAAGGTGTGAACAGATGAGCTGCTGCTATTTTGTCCGTTCGGCATGCTTCGTTGTAGCTCTCTTGCCGGTCGCCGGCTTAGCGGCTTGCTTTGCGTGACTAGGTCTGCGGAGAGAAGGAGATAGCGCCGGAAACCTTGCCTTTTGCCTTCTTCGGCGCTGGAACCTGGTTGCTGCGCCTTCTCTTTGTCCATGTGCACACACACGATTCCTCAGCGAAAACCATGCAGAAACCTTCCCACGAGCACCCAGGGATGTGCACCCAGCACCACGTGCACGCACACGCAGCTAGAGAAAAGCACCTACCTTTTCACACACTGATGCCTAAGCAAACGCGTGGCCACACACACGCACACATCCGCAAGCGCGCCTACTCCCATCTATTGAGGGAAAGACGGACGAGCAACGTCCTGACAGGCTTGAGGGGAAAAACGTCCGTTGATGGTTGGCGTACTGCACGCCCGCCTACGGGGCTGCAGGGGAATCCACATTTGGAAGGTACCTGAAGATGTGTGCCTGTTCTTGGAGCTCCGCTAGTAGGGTAGCAAAGACACTCGTAGGCAGTACTGAATGCTGCTCCGTGCTACTTCTCCTCCGCTGGCAAATGCTTCACAGTCGCCCTAGGAAAGACGTTTAACAATCGATCTCCAAGAGGAACGAAACACATGATGCCATAAGGCGAAAGAATAGCAGGGCATCTCTTCACAAGCTTGTCCCTGATCTATAGCTGAGGGCAAACACTTGTGTGCTTGTGGGAGAGCGTGTGTCTTTCCTGGAAGCGTTTGGGAGTTTTGCTCAGACGCGTGTTTCCTCAAGTTCAAGAATCAAGATCTAGGATACCTGCAGACAGGTGCCTGTTTGTGTGGAGACAGTCTGTTTGAAACTGTGTTCCTCAGCGCCCGCTCTTTCTCCCCGTCGCTCCACACGCCTGGGAGTCCCTTTCTTTCTCTCCACAAGCACGTGTGTTGACTTCGTCGCACATGTGCATCTGTACAAGCGTTGAGCTCAGCAGAGCGTGTCTCTTGACACTTGATGTGCGTTGGCTGTGTCTGCCTGCTCCAGTGAAGAGAGAAACGGGAAATCATCTTGGTAGAGGCAACAAAGCAAAAGCGAGGCAGGATTGACATCTGCTCAACAGAGACGGATTCCCTGCGCTGACACAGTTCACAGTTACACGAGAAGCAATCTGAGCGGTCCATCGACCGGAGACGTGTTTCCCAAGAGGTCGTTTAGCGAGTGAACAGCAGTGTGCGCGACTTTCAGGAGTGTGCCTGGAAAGTGCCAGAATCACCAGAGCATCTGTGCAAAAGCTGCTGCCTCTGTGACCGCATTGAGGCACGTTCCCGTGTCTGCGAGTACATAGACGGCTCTTCGCGTTCACTCCGAGGGAAACGGTCCGCTATTGCTTCTGTGCGTACAGACGCGATTCCCTTGTCTCTTGCGAACACAGGGAACTCTGTGCATCCAAATCTACAGGCTAAGGACGCGTCTGCATATGTTTTGGTGAACAATCGAGTGTGCGTGTTCTGACAGCTGCCTCTATGCAGACGTCTCCACAGAGCCACTTCTGAATGCCCCGCAGCCCAGGACTGATTGGATACACTAACAAGTGCACCGGTGTGAGCAACCACATATGCAGAAGGACGTCTTTCATCTCACAGAAGCGCGAACGTCTTGGCGTTCAAGCACATGGCAGAAACAAGGTGTGAACAGATGAGCTGCTGCTATTTTCTCCGTTCGGCATGCTTCGTTGTAGCTCTCTTGCCGGTCGCCGGCTTAGCGGCTTGCTTTGCGCGACTAGGTCTGCGGAGAGAAGGAGATAGCGCCGGAAACCTTGCCTTTTGCCTTCTTCGGCGCTGGAACCTGGTTGCTGCGCCTTCTCTTTGTCCATGTGCACACACACGATTCCTCAGCGAAAACCATGCAGAAACCTTCCCACGAGCACCCAGGGATGTGCACCCAGCACCACGTGCACGCACACGCAGCTAGAGAAAAGCACCTACCTTTTCACACACTGATGCCTAAGCAAACGCGTGGCCACACACACGCACACATCCGCAAGCGCGCCTACTCCCATCTATTGAGGGAAAGACGGACGAGCAACGTCCTGACAGGCTTGAGGGGAAAAACGTCCGTTGATGGTTGGCGTACTGCACGCCCGCCTACGGGGCTGCAGGGGAATCCACATTTGGAAGGTACCTGAAGATGTGTGCCTGTTCTTGGAGCTCCGCTAGTAGGGTAGCAAAGACACTCGTAGGCAGTACTGAATGCTGCTCCGTGCTACTTCTCCTCCGCTGGCAAATGCTTCACAGTCGCCCTAGGAAAGACGTTTAACAATCGATCTCCAAGAGGAACGAAACACATGATGCCATAAGGCGAAAGAATAGCAGGGCATCTCTTCACAAGCTTGTCCCTGATCTATAGCTGAGGGCAAACACTTGTGTGCTTGTGG
The DNA here is from genome assembly GCF_037038585.1 of Patagioenas fasciata. NCBI lineage: Eukaryota > Metazoa > Chordata > Aves > Columbiformes > Columbidae > Patagioenas > Patagioenas fasciata. The sequence continues at coordinate 8,298,204 of NC_092559.1, read as the reverse complement.
GAGAGCCTGTGTCTTTCCTGGAAGCGTTTGGGAGTTTTGCTCAGACGCGTGTTTCCTCAAGTTCAAGAATCAAGATCTAGGATACCTGCAGACAGGTGCCTGTTTGTGTGGAGACAGTCTGTTTGAAACTGTGTTCCTCAGCGCCCGCTCTTTCTCCCCGTCGCTCCACACGCCTGGGAGTCCCTTTCTTTCTCTCCACAAGCACGTGTGTTGACTTCGTCGCACATGTGCATCTGCACAAGCGTTGAGCTCAGCAGAGCGTGTCTCTTGACACTTGATGTGCGTTGGCTGTGTCTGCCTGCTCCAGTGAAGAGAGAAACGGGAAATCATCTTGGTAGAGGCAACAAAGCAAAAGCGAGGCAGGATTGACATCTGCTCAACAGAGACGGATTCCCTGCGCTGACACAGTTCACAGTTACACGAGAAGCAATCTGAGCGGTCCATCGACCGGAGACGTGTTTTCCAAGAGGTCGTTTAGCGAGTGAACAGCAGTGTGCGCGACTTTCAGGAGTGTGCCTGGAAAGTGCCAGAATCACCAGAGCATCTGTGCAAAAGCTGCTGCCTCTGTGACCGCATTGAGGCACGTTCCCGTGTCTGCGAGTACATAGACGGCTCTTCGCGTTCACTCCGAGGGAAACGGTCCGCTATTGCTTCTGTGCGTACAGACGCGATTCCCTTGTCTCTTGCGAACACAGGGAACTCTGTGCATCCAAATCTACAGGCTAAGGACGCGTCTGCATATGTTTTGGTGAACAATCGAGTGTGCGTGTTCTGACAGCTGCCTCTATGCAGACGTCTCCACAGAGCCACTTCTGAATGCCCCGCAGCCCAGGACTGAATGGATACACTAACAAGTGCACCGGTGTGAGCAACCACATATGCAGAAGGACGTCTTTCATCTCACAGAAGCGCGAACGTCTTGGCGTTCAAGCACATGGCAGAAACAAGGTGTGAACAGATGAGCTGCTGCTATTTTCTCCGTTCGGCATGCTTCGTTGTAGCTCTCTTGCCGGTCGCCGGCTTAGCGGCTTGCTTTGCGCGACTAGGTCTGCGGAGAGAAGGAGATAGCGCCGGAAACCTTGCCTTTTGCCTTCTTCGGCGCTGGAACCTGGTTGCTGCGCCTTCTCTTTGTCCATGTGCACACACACGATTCCTCAGCGAAAACCATGCAGAAACCTTCCCACGAGCACCCAGGGATGTGCACCCAGCACCACGTGCACGCACACGCAGCTAGAGAAAAGCACCTACCTTTTCACACACTGATGCCTAAGCAAACGCGTGGCCACACACACGCACACATCCGCAAGCGCGCCTACTCCCATCTATTGAGGGAAAGACGGACGAGCAACGTCCTGACAGGCTTGAGGGGAAAAACGTCCGTTGATGGTTGGCGTACTGCACGCCCGCCTACGGGGCTGCAGGGGAATCCACATTTGGAAGGTACCTGAAGATGTGTGCCTGTTCTTGGAGCTCCGCTAGTAGGGTAGCAAAGACACTCGTAGGCAGTACTGAATGCTGCTCCGTGCTACTTCTCCTCCGCTGGCAAATGCTTCACAGTCGCCCTAGGAAAGACGTTTAACAATCAATCTCCAAGAGGAACGAAACACATGATGCCATAAGGCGAAAGAATAGCAGGGCATCTCTTCACAAGCTTGTCTCTGATCTATAGCTGAGGGCAAACACTTGTGTGCTTGTGGGAGAGCGTGTGTCTTTCCTGGAAGCGTTTGGGAGTTTTGCTCAGACGCGTGTTTCCTCAAGTTCAAGAATCAAGATCTAGGATACCTGCAGACAGGTGCCTGTTTGTGTGGAGACAGTCTGTTTGAAACTGTGTTCCTCAGCGCCCGCTCTTTCTCCCCGTCGCTCCACACGCCTGGGAGTCCCTTTCTTTCTCTCCACAAGCACGTGTGTTGACTTCGTCGCACATGTGCATCTGCACAAGCGTTGAGCTCAGCAGAGCGTGTCTCTTGACACTTGATGTGCGTTGGCTGTGTCTGCGTGCTCCAGTGAAGAGAGAAACGGGAAATCATCTTGGTAGAGGCAACAAAGCAAAAGCGAGGCAGGATTGACACCTGCTCAACAGAGACGGATTCCCTGCGCTGACACAGTTCACAGTTACACGAGTAGCAATCTGAGCGGTCCATCGACCGGAGACGTGTTTCCCAAGAGGTCGTTTAGCGAGTGAACAGCAGTGTGCGCGACTTTCAGGAGTGTGCCTGGAAAGTGCCAGAATCACCAGAGCATCTGTGCAAAAGCTGCTGCCTCTGTGACCGCATTGAGGCACGTTCCCGTGTCTGCGAGTACATAGACGGCTCTTCGCGTTCACTCCGAGGGAAACGGTCCGCTATTGCTTCTGTGCGTACAGACGCGATTCCCGTGTCTCTTGCAAACACAGGGAACTCTGTGCATCCAAATCTACAGGCTAAGGACGCGTCTGCATATGTTTTGGTGAACAATCGAGTGTGCGTGTTCTGACAGCTGCCTCTATGCAGACGTCTCCACAGAGCCACTTCTGAATGCCCCGCAGCCCAGGACTGAATGGATACACTAACAAGTGCACCGGTGTGAGCAACCACATATGCAGGAGGACGTCTTTCATCTCACAGAAGCGCGAACGTCTTGGCGTTCAAGCACATGGCAGAAACAAGGTGTGAACAGATGAGCTGCTGCTATTTTCTCCGTTCGGCATGCTTCGTTGTAGCTCTCTTGCCGGTCGCCGGCTTAGCGGCTTGCTTTGCGCGACTAGGTCTGCGGAGAGAAGGAGATAGCGCCGGAAACCTTGCCTTTTGCCTTCTTCGGCGCTGGAACCTGGTTGCTGCGCCTTCTCTTTGTCCATGTGCACACACACGATTCCTCAGCGAAAACCATGCAGAAACCTTCCCACGAGCACCCAGGGATGTGCACCCAGCACCACGTGCACGCACACGCAGCTAGAGAAAAGCACCTACCTTTTCACACACTGATGCCTAAGCAAACGCGTGGCCACACACACGCACACATCCGCAAGCGCGCCTACTCCCATCTATTGAGGGAAAGACGGACGAGCAACGTCCTGACAGGCTTGAGGGGAAAAACGTCCGTTGATGGTTGGCGTACTGCACGCCCGCCTACGGGGCTGCAGGGGAATCCACATTTGGAAGGTACCTGAAGATGTGTGCCTGTTCTTGGAGCTCCGCTAGTAGGGTAGCAAAGACACTCGTAGGCAGTACTGAATGCTGCTCCGTGCTACTTCTCCTCCGCTGGCAAATGCTTCACAGTCGCCCTAGGAAAGACGTTTAACAATCGATCTCCAAGAGGAACGAAACACATGATGCCATAAGGCGAAAGAATAGCAGGGCATCTCTTCACAAGCTTGTCTCTGATCTATAGCTGAGGGCAAACACTTGTGTGCTTGTGGGAGAGCGTGTGTCTTTCCTGGAAGCGTTTGGGAGTTTTGCTCAGACGCGTGTTTCCTCAAGTTCAAGTATCAAGATCTAGGATACCTGCAGACAGGTGCCTGTTTGTGTGGAGACAGTCTGTTTGAAACTGTGTTCCTCAGCGCCCGCTCTTTCTCCCCGTCGCTCCACACGCCTGGGAGTCCCTTTCTTTCTCTCCACAAGCACGTGTGTTGACTTCGTCGCACATGTGCATCTGCACAAGCGTTGAGCTCAGCAGAGCGTGTCTCTTGACACTTGATGTGCGTTGGCTGTGTCTGCGTGCTCCAGTGAAGAGAGAAACGGGAAATCATCTTGGTAGAGGCAACAAAGCAAAAGCGAGGCAGGATTGACACCTGCTCAACAGAGACGGATTCCCTGCGCTGACACAGTTCACAGTTACACGAGTAGCAATCTGAGCGGTCCATCGACCGGAGACGTGTTTCCCAAGAGGTCGTTTAGCGAGTGAACAGCAGTGTGCGCGACTTTCAGGAGTGTGCCTGGAAAGTGCCAGAATCACCAGAGCATCTGTGCAAAAGCTGCTGCCTCTGTGACCGCATTGAGGCACGTTCCCGTGTCTGCGAGTACATAGACGGCTCTTCGCGTTCACTCCGAGGGAAACGGTCCGCTATTGCTTCTGTGCGTACAGACGCGATTCCCTTGTCTCTTGCGAACACAGGGAACTCTGTGCATCCAAATCTACAGGCTAAGGACGCGTCTGCATATGTTTTGGTGAACAATCGAGTGTGCGTGTTCTGACAGCTGCCTCTATGCAGACGTCTCCACAGAGCCACTTCTGAATGCCCCGCAGCCCAGGACTGAATGGATACACTAACAAGTGCACCGGTGTGAGCAACCACATATGCAGGAGGACGTCTTTAATCTCACAGAAGCGCGAACGTCTTGGCGTTCAAGCACATGGCAGAAACAAGGTGTGAACAGATGAGCTGCTGCTATTTTCTCCGTTCGGCATGCTTCGTTGTAGCTCTCTTGCCGGTCGCCGGCTTAGCGGCTTGCTTTGCGCGACTAGGTCTGCGGAGAGAAGGAGATAGCGCCGGAAACCTTGCCTTTTGCCTTCTTCGGCGCTGGAACCTGGTTGCTGCGCCTTCTCTTTGTCCATGTGCACACACACGATTCCTCAGCGAAAACCATGCAGAAACCTTTCCACGAACACCCAGGGATGTGCACCCAGCACCACGTGCACGCACACGCAGCTAGAGAAAAGCACCTACCTTTTCACACACTGATGCCTAAGCAAACGCGTGGCCACACACACGCACACATCCGCAAGCGCGCCTACTCCCATCTATTGAGGGAAAGACGGACGAGCAACGTCCTGACAGGCTTGAGGGGAAAAACGTCCGTTGATGGTTGGCGTACTGCACGCCCGCCTACGGGGCTGCAGGGGAATCCACATTTGGAAGGTACCTGAAGATGTGTGCCTGTTCTTGGAGCTCCGCTAGTAGGGTAGCAAAGACACTCGTAGGCAGTACTGAATGCTGCTCCGTGCTACTTCTCCTCCGCTGGCAAATGCTTCACAGTCGCCCTAGGAAAGACGTTTAACAATCGATCTCCAAGAGGAACGAAACACATGATGCCATAAGGCGAAAGAATAGCAGGGCATCTCTTCACAAGCTTGTCCCTGATCTATAGCTGAGGGCAAACACTTGTGTGCTTGTGGGAGAGCGTGTGTCTTTCCTGGAAGCGTTTGGGAGTTTTGCTCAGACGCGTGTTTCCTCAAGTTCAAGAATCAAGATCTAGGATACCTGCAGACAGGTGCCTGTTTGTGTGGAGACAGTCTGTTTGAAACTGTGTTCCTCAGCGCCCGCTCTTTCTCCCCGTCGCTCCACACGCCTGGGAGTCCCTTTCTTTCTCTCCACAAGCACGTGTGTTGACTTCGTCGCACATGTGCATCTGCACAAGCGTTGAGCTCAGCAGAGCGTGTCTCTTGACACTTGATGTGCGTTGGCTGTGTCTGCCTGCTCCAGTGAAGAGAGAAACGGGAAATCATCTTGGTAGAGGCAACAAAGCAAAAGCGAGGCAGGATTGACATCTGCTCAACAGAGACGGATTCCCTGCGCTGACACAGTTCACAGTTACACGAGAAGCAATCTGAGCGGTCCATCGACCGGAGACGTGTTTCCCAAGAGGTCGTTTAGCGAGTGAACAGCAGTGTGCGCGACTTTCAGGAGTGTGCCTGGAAAGTGCCAGAATCACCAGAGCATCTGTGCAAAAGCTGCTGCCTCTGTGACCGCATTGAGGCACGTTCCCGTGTCTGCGAGTACATAGACGGCTCTTCGCGTTCACTCCGAGGGAAACGGTCCGCCATTGCTTCTGTGCGTACAGACGCGATTCCCTTGTCTCTTGCGAACACAGGGAACTCTGTGCATCCAAATCTACAGGCTAAGGACGCGTCTGCATATGTTTTGGTGAACAATCGAGTGTGCGTGTTCTGACAGCTGCCTCTATGCAGACGTCTCCACAGAGCCACTTCTGAATGCCCCGCAGCCCAGGACTGAATGGATACACTAACAAGTGCACCGGTGTGAGCAACCACATATGCAGAAGGACGTCTTTCATCTCACAGAAGCGCGAACGTCTTGGCGTTCAAGCACATGGCAGAAACAAGGTGTGAACAGATGAGCTGCTGCTATTTTCTCCGTTCGGCATGCTTCGTTGTAGCTCTCTTGCCGGTCGCCGGCTTAGCGGCTTGCTTTGCGCGACTAGGTCTGCGGAGAGAAGGAGATAGCGCCGGAAACCTTGCCTTTTGCCTTCTTCGGCGCTGGAACCTGGTTGCTGCGCCTTCTCTTTGTCCATGTGCACACACACGATTCCTCAGCGAAAACCATGCAGAAACCTTCCCACGAGCACCCAGGGATGTGCACCCAGCCCCACGTGCACGCACACGCAGCTAGAGAAAAGCACCTACCTTTTCACACACTGATGCCTAAGCAAACGCGTGGCCACACACACGCACACATCCGCAAGCGCGCCTACTCCCATCTATTGAGGGAAAGACGGACGAGCAACGTCCTGACAGGCTTGAGGGGAAAAACGTCCGTTGATGGTTGGCGTACTGCACGCCCGCCTACGGGGCTGCAGGGGAATCCACATTTGGAAGGTACCTGAAGATGTGTGCCTGTTCTTGGAGCTCCGCTAGTAGGGTAGCAAAGACACTCGTAGGCAGTACTGAATGCTGCTCCGTGCTACTTCTCCTCCGCTGGCAAATGCTTCACAGTCGCCCTAGGAAAGACGTTTAACAATCGATCTCCAAGAGGAACGAAACACATGATGCCATAAGGCGAAAGAATAGCAGGGCATCTCTTCACAAGCTTGTCCCTGATCTATAGCTGAGGGCAAACACTTGTGTGCTTGTGGGAGAGCGTGTGTCTTTCCTGGAAGCGTTTGGGAGTTTTGCTCAGACGCGTGTTTCCTCAAGTTCAAGAATCAAGATCTAGGATACCTGCAGACAGGTGCCTGTTTGTGTGGAGACAGTCTGTTTGAAACTGTGTTCCTCAGCGCCCGCTCTTTCTCCCCGTCGCTCCACACGCCTGGGAGTCCCTTTCTTTCTCTCCACAAGCACGTGTGTTGACTTCGTCGCACATGTGCATCTGCACAAGCGTTGAGCTCAGCAGAGCGTGTCTCTTGACACTTGATGTGCGTTGGCTGTGTCTGCGTGCTCCAGTGAAGAGAGAAACGGGAAATCATCTTGGTAGAGGCAACAAAGCAAAAGCGAGGCAGGATTGACATCTGCTCAACAGAGACGGATTCCCTGCGCTGACACAGTTCACAGTTACACGAGAAGCAATCTGAGCAGTCCATCGACCAGAGACGTGTTTCCCAAGAGGTCGTTTAGCGAGTGAACAGCAGTGTGCGCGACTTTCAGGAGTGTGCCTGGAAAGTGCCAGAATCACCAGAGCATCTGTGCAAAAGCTGCTGCCTCTGTGACCGCATTGAGGCACGTTCCCGTGTCTGCGAGTACATAGACGGCTCTTCGCGTTCACTCCGAGGGAAACGGTCCGCTATTGCTTCTGTGCGTACAGACGCGATTCCCTTGTCTCTTGCGAACACAGGGAACTCTGTGCATCCAAATCTACAGGCTAAGGACGCGTCTGCATATGTTTTGGTGAACAATCGAGTGTGCGTGTTCTGACAGCTGCCTCTATGCAGACGTCTCCACAGAGCCACTTCTGAATGCCCCGCAGCCCAGGACTGAATGGATACACTAACAAGTGCACCGGTGTGAGCAACCACATATGCAGAAGGACGTCTTTCATCTCACAGAAGCGCGAACGTCTTGGCGTTCAAGCACATGGCAGAAACAAGGTGTGAACAGATGAGCTGCTGCTATTTTCTCCGTTCGGCATGCTTCGTTGTAGCTCTCTTGCCGGTCGCCGGCTTAGCGGCTTGCTTTGCGCGACTAGGTCTGCGGAGAGAAGGAGATAGCGCCGGAAACCTTGCCTTTTGCCTTCTTCGGCGCTGGAACCTGGTTGCTGCGCCTTCTCTTTGTCCATGTGCACACACACGATTCCTCAGCGAAAACCATGCAGAAACCTTTCCACGAGCACCCAGGGATGTGCACCCAGCACCACGTGCACGCACACGCAGCTAGAGAAAAGCACCTACCTTTTCACACACTGATGCCTAAGCAAACGCGTGGCCACACACACGCACACATCCGCAAGCGCGCCTACTCCCATGTATTGAGGGAAAGACGGACGAGCAACGTCCTGACAGGCTTGAGGGGAAAAACGTCCGTTGATGGTTGGCGTACTGCACGCCCGCCTACGGGGCTGCAGGGGAATCCACATTTGGAAGGTACCTGAAGATGTGTGCCTGTTCTTGGAGCTCCGCTAGTAGGGTAGCAAAGACACTCGTAGGCAGTACTGAATGCTGCTTCGTGCTCCTTCTCCTCCGCTGGCAAATGCTTCACAGTCGCCCTAGGAAAGACGTTTAACAATCGATCTCCAAGAGGAACGAAACACATGATGCCATAAGGCGAAAGAATAGCAGGGCATCTCTTCACGAGCTTGTCCCTTCTCTCTGCAGACCTAGTCGCGCAAAGCAAACCCCAACCCCGAACCCCAAATCTAAACCTAACCCCAACCTCTAACCCCCACCCCTAACCCCAAATCTAAACCTAACCCCAACCCCTAACCCTAAATCTAAACCTAACCCCAACCCCTAACCCCAACCCCTAACCCCAAATCTAAACCTAACCTTAAATCTAAAACTAACCCCAAATCAAAACCCCAAATCTAAACCTAACCCCAACCCCTAACCCCAACCCCTAACCCCAAATCTAAACCTAACCTTAAATCTAAACCTAACCCCAACCCCTAACCCTAAATCTAAACCTAACCCCAACCCCTAACCCCAACCCCTAACCCCAAATCTAAACCTAACCTTAAATCTAAAACTAACCCCAACCCCTAACCCCAAATCTAAACCTAACCCCAACCCCTAACCCCAACCCCTAACCCCAAATCTAAACCTAACCCCAAGCCCTAACCCCAAATCTAAACCTAACCCCAACCCCTAACCCCAAATCTAAACCTAACGCTAAATCTAAACCTAACCTCAACCCCTAACCCCAAATCTAAACCTAACCCCAAATCTAAACCTAACCCCAACTCCTAACCCCAAATCTAAACCTAACCCCAAGTCTACACCTAACCCCAACCCCTAACCCTGAATCTAAATCTAATCCCAAATCTAAACCTAACCCCAAACCCTAACCCCAAATTTAAACATAACCCCAAATCTAAACAAAACCCCAACCCCTAACCCCAAATCCAAACCTAACCCCAAATCACACCTAACCCCAACCCCTAACCCCAACCCCTAACCCCAACCCTTATCCCCAAATATAAACCTAACCCCAAATCTAAACCAAACCCCAAATCTAAAGCTAACCCAAACCCCTGACCCCAACCCCTAACCCCAACCCCTAACCCCAAATCTAAACCTAACCATAACCCCTAACCCCAACCCCTAAACCCAAATCTAAACCTAACCCCAAATCTAAACCTACTCCCAAATCTAAATCTAACCCCAACCCCTAACCCCAAATGTAACCTAACCCCAACCCCTAACCCCAACCCCTAACCCCAAATCTAAACCTAACGCTAAATCTAAACCTAACCTCAACCCCTAACCCCAAATCTAAACCTAACCCCAAATCTAAACCTAACCCCAACTCCTAACCCCAAATCTAAACCTAACCCCAAGTCTACACCTAACCCCAACCCCTAACCCTGAATCTAAATCTAATCCCAAATCTAAACCTAACCCCAAACCCTAACCCCAAATTTAAACATAACCCCAAATCTAAACAAAACCCCAACCCCTAACCCCAAATCCAAACCTAACCCCAAATCACACCTAACCCCAACCCCTAACCCCAACCCCTAACCCCAACCCTTATCCCCAAATATAAACCTAACCCCAAATCTAAACCAAACCCCAAATCTAAAGCTAACCCAAACCCCTGACCCCAACCCCTAACCCCAACCCCTAACCCCAAATCTAAACCTAACCATAACCCCTAACCCCAACCCCTAAACCCAAATCTAAACCTAACCCCAAATCTAAACCTACTCCCAAATCTAAATCTAACCCCAACCCCTAACCCCAAATGTAACCTAACCCCAACCCCTAACCCCAACCCCTAACCCCAAATCTAAACCTAACCCCAAATCTAAACCTACTCCCAAATCTAAACCTAATCCCAACCCCTAACCCCAAATCTAAACCTAACCCCAACCCCTAACCCCAACCCCTAAACCCAAATCTAAACCTAATCCCAACCCCTAACCCCAAATCTAAACCTAACGCCAACCCCTAACCCCAACCCCGAACCCCAACACCTAACCCCAAATCTAAACCTAACCCCAACCCCTAACCCCAACCCCCAACCCCAAATCTAAACCTAACCCCAACCCCTAACCCCAACCCCAACCCTAAATCTAAACCGAACCCCAAATATAAACCTAACCCCAAGCCCTAACCCCAAATCTAAACCTAACCTCAACCCCTAACCCCAAATCTAAACCTAACCCCAACCCCTAACCCCAAATCTAAACCTAACCCCAAATCTAAACCTAACCCCAACCACTAACCCCGAATCTAAACCTAATCCCAAATCCAAACCTAAATCCAAATCAAACCTAACCCCAACCCCCAACCCCAACCCCTAAACCCAACCCTTAACCCCAAATATAAACCTAACCCCAAATCTAAACCTAACCCCAAATCTAAAGCTAACCCAAACCCCTGACCCCAACTCCTAACCCCAACCCCTAACCCCAAATCTAAACCTAACCCTAACCCCTAACCCCAACCCCTAAACCCAAATCTAAACCTAACCCCAAATCTAAACCTACTCCCAAATCTAAACCTAATCCCAACCCCTAACCCCAAATCTAAACCTAACCCCAACCCCTAACCCCAAGCCCGAACCCCAACCCCTAACCCCGAATGTAACCTAACCCCAACCCCTAACCCCAACCCCTAACCCTAAATCTAAACCTAACGCTAAATCTAAACCTAATCTCAACCCCTAACCCCAAATCTAAACCTACTCCCAAATCTAAACCTAATCCCAACCCCTAACCCCAAATCTAAACCTAACCCCAACCCCTAACCCCAACCCCAACCCCAAATCTAAACCTAACCCCAAATCTAAACCTAACCCCAAGCCCTAACCCCAAATCTAAACTTAACCCCAACCCCTAACCTCAGTCCCTAACCGCAAATCTAAACCTAACGGTAAATCTAAACCTAACCTCAAACCCTAACCCCAAATCTAAACCTAAACCCAAATCTAAACCTAACCCCAACTCCTAACCCCCAATCTAAACCTAACCCCAAATCCAAACCTAACCCCAACCCCTAACCCCAAATTTCAACATAACCCCAAATCTAAACCCTAACCCCAACCCCTAACCCCAACCCCTAACCCCAAATCTAAACCTAACCCCAAACCCTAACCCCAACCCCATCCCTAAATCTAAACCTAACCCCAAATCTAAACCTAACCCCAAGCCCTAACCCCAAATCTAAACGTAACCCCAACCCCTAACCCCAAATCTAAACCTAACCCCAAATCTAAACCTAACCCCAACCCCTAACCCCGAATCTAAACCTAATCCCAAATCTAAACCTAACCCCAAACCCTAACCCCAAATTTAAACATAACCCCAAATTTAAACAAAACCCCAACCCCTAACCCCAATTCCAAACCTAACCCCAAATCACACCTAACCCCAACCCCTAACCCCAACCCCTAACCCCAACCCTTATCCCCAAATATAAACCTAACCCCAAATCTAAACCTAACCCCAAATCTAAAGCTAACCCAATCCCCTGACCCCAACCCCTAACCCCAATCCCTAACCCCAAATCTAAACCTAACCCTAACCCCTAACCCCAACCCCTAAACCCAAATCTAAACCTAACCCCAAATCTAAACCTACTCCCAAATCTAAACCTAATCCCAACCCCTAACCCCAAATCTAAACCTAACCCCAACCCTTAACCCCAACCCCGAACCCCAACCCCTAACCCCAAATGTAACCTAACCCCAACCCCTAACCCCAACCCCTAACCCCAAATATAAACCTAACGCTAAATCTAAACCTAACCTCAACCCCTAACCCCAAATCTAAACCTACTCCCAAATCTAAACCGAATCCCAACCCCTAACCCCAAATCTAAACCTAAGCCCAACCCATAACCCCAACCCCAACCCCAAATCTAAACCTAACCTCAAATCTAAACCTAACCCCAAGCCCTAACCCCAAATCTAAACCTAACCCCAACCCCTAACCCCAAATCTAAACCTAACCCCAACCCCTAACCCCAACCCCTAAACCCAAATCTAAAAATAACCCCAAATCTAAACCCCAAATCTAAACCTAACCCCAAATCTAAACCTAACCCCAAGCCCTAACCCCAAATCTAAACCTAACCCCAACCCCTAACCCCAAATCTAAACCTAACCCCAAATCTAAACCTAACCCCAACTCCTAACCCCAAATCTAAACCTAACCCCAAATCTAAACCTAACCCCAACCCCTAACCCCGAATCTAAACCTAATCCCAAATCCAAACCTAACCCCAAATCAAACCTAACCCCAACCCCTAACCCCAACCCCTAACCCCAACCCTTAACCCCAAATATAAACCTAACCCCAAATCTAAACCTAACCCCAAATCTAAAGCTAACCCAAACCCCTGACCCCAACCCCTAACCCCAACCCCTAACCCCAAATCTAAACCTAACCCTAACCCCTAACCCCAACCCCTAAACCCAAATCTAAACCTAAACCCAAATCTAAACCTACTCCCAAATCTAAACCTAATCCCAACCCCTAACCCCAAATCTAAACCTAACCCCAACCCCTAACCCCAACCCCGAACCCCAACCCCTAACCCCAAATGTAACCTAACCCCAACCCCTAACCCCAACCCCTAACCCCAAATCTAAACCTAACGCTAAATCTAAACCTAACCTCAACCCCTAACCCCAAATCTAAACCTACTCCCAAAACTAAACCTAACCCCAAGCCCTAACCCCAAATCTAACCCTAACACCAACCCCTAACACCAACCCCAACCCCAAATCTAAACCTAATCCCAAATCTAAACCTGACCCCAAGCCCTAACCCCAAATCTAAACCTACTCCCAAATCTAAACCTAATCCCAACCCCTAACCCCAACCCCGAACCCCAACCCCTAACCCCAAATTAAACCTAACCCCAACCCCTAACCCCAACCCCGAACCCCAAATCTAAACCTAACGCTAAATCTAAACCTAACCTCAACCCCTAACCCCAAATCTAAACCTAACCCCAAATCTAAACCTAACCCCAACTCCTAACCCCAAATCTAAACCTAACCCCAAATCTAAACCTAACCCCAACCCCTAACCCCGAATCTAAACCTAATCCCAAATCCAAACCTATCCCCAAATCAAACCTAACCCCAACCCCTAACCCCAACCCCTAACCCCAACCCTTAACCCCAAATATAAACCTAACCCCAAATCTAAACGTAACCCCAAATCTAAAGCTAACCCAAACCCCTGACGCCAACCCCTAACCCCAACCCCTAACCCCAAATCTAAACCTAACCCTAACCCCTAACCTTAACCCCTAAACCCAAATCTAAACCTAACCCCAAATCTAAACCTAACCCCAAATCTAAACCCCAAATCTAAACCTAACCCCAAATCTAAACCTAACCCCAAAACCTAACCCTAAATCTAAACCTAACCCTAAATCTAAACCTAACCCCAAATCTAAACCTAACCCCAAATCTAAACCTAACTCCAGCCCCTAACCCCAAATCTAAACCTAACCCCAAATCTAAACCTAACCCCAACACCTAAACCCAAACCTAAAACTAACCTCAACCCCTAACCCCAAATCAAAACCTAATCCCAAATCTAAACCTAACCCCAACCCCTAAACCCAAACCTAAACCTAAACCCAAATCTAAACCTTATCCCAACCCCTAACCCCAAATCTAAACCTAACCCCAAATATAAACCTAACCCCAACCCCTAACCCCAAATCGAAATCTAACCCCAAATCTAAACCTAACCCCAACCCCTAACCCCAACCCCTAACCCCATATCTAAACCTAACCCAACCCCTAACCCCTACCCCTAAACCCAAATCTAAACCTAACTCCAAATCTAAACCCCAAATATAAACCTAATCCCAAATCTAAACCTAATCCCAACCCCTAACCCCAAATCTAAACCTAACCCCAACCCCTAACCCCAACCCCTAACCCCAAATCTAAACCTAAACCCAACCCCTAACCCCAACCCCAACCCTAAATCTAAACCTAACCCCAAATCTAAACCTAACCCCAAGCCCTAACCCCAAATCTAAACCTAACCCCAACCCCTAACCCCAAATCTAAACCTAACGCTAAATCTAAACCTAACCTCAACCCCTAACCCCAAATCTAAACCTAACCCCAAATCTAAACCTAACCCCAACTCCTAACCCCAAATCTAAACCTAACCCCAAGTCTAAACCTAACCCCAACCCCTAACCCTGAATCTAAATCTAATCCCAAATCTAAACCTAACCCCAAACCCTAACCCCAAATTTAAACATAACCCCAAATCTAAACAAAACCCCAACCCCTAACCCCAAATCCAAACCTAACCCCAAATCACACCTAACCCCAACCCCTAACCCCAACCCCTAACCCCAACCCTTATCCTCAAATATAAACCTAACCCCAAATCTAAACCTAACCCCAACTCCTAACCCCAAATCTAAACCTAACCCCAAATCTAAACCTAACCCCAACCCCTAACCCCGAATCTAAACCTAATCCCAAATCCAAACCTAACCCCAAATCAAACCTAACCCCAACCCCTAACCCCAACCCCTAACCCCAACGCTTAACCCGAAATATAAACGTAACCCCAAATCTAAACCTAACCCCAAATCTAAAGCTAACCCAAACCCCTGACCCCAACCCCTAACCCCAACCCCTAACCCCAAATCTAAACCTAACCCTAACCCCTAACCCCAACCCCTAAACCCAAATCTAAACCTAACCCCAAATCTAAACCTACTCCCAAATCTAAACCTAATCCCAACCCCTAACCCCAAATCTAAACCTAACCCCAACCCCTAACCCCAACCCCGAACCCCAACCCCTAACCCCAAATCTAAACCTACTCCCAAATCTAAACCTAACCCCAACCCCTAACCCCAAATCTAAACCTAACCCCAACCCCTAACCCCAACCCCAACCCCAAATCTAAACCTAACCCCAAATCTAAACCTAACCCCAAGCCCTAACCCCAAATCTAAACCTACTCCCAAATCTAAACCTAATCCCAATCCCTAACCCCAACCCCGAAACCCAACCCCTAACCCCAAATCTAAACCTAACCCCAACCCCTAACCCCAACCCCTAACCCCAAATCTAAACCTAACCCCAACCCCTAACCCCAACCCCAACCCTAAATCTAAACCTAACCCCAAATCTAAACCTAACCCCAAGCCCTAACCCCAAATCTAAACCTAACCCCAACCCCTAACCCCAAATCTAAACCTAACGCTAAATCTAAACCAAACCTCAACCCCTAACCCCAAATCTAAACCTAACACTAAATCTAAACCTAACCTCAACCCCTAACCCCAAATCTAAACCTAACCCCAACTCCTAACCCCAAATCTAAACCTAACCCCAAATCTAAACCTAACCCCAACCCCTAACCCCGAATCTAAACCTAATCCCAAATCCAAACCTAACCCCAAATCAAACCTAACCCCAACCCCTAACCCCAACCCCTAACCCCAACCCTTAACCCCAAATATAAACCTAACCCCAAATCTAAACCTAACCCCAAATCTAAAGCTAACCCAAACCCCTGACCCCAACCCCTAACCCCAACCCCTAACCCCAAATCTAAACCTAACCCTAACCCCTAACCCCAACCCCTAAACCCAAATCTAAACCTAACCCCAAATCTAAACCTACTCCCAAAACTAAACCCCAAATCTAAACCTAACCCCAAATCTAAACCTAACCCCAACACCTAACCCTAAATCTAAACCTAACCCTAAATCTAAACCTAATCCCAAATCTAAACCTAACCCCAACACCTAAACCCAAATCTAAACCTAACCTCAACCCCTAACCCCAAATCAAATCCTAACCCCAAATCTAAACCTAACCCCAACCCCTAAACCCAAACCTAAACCTACACCCAAATCTAAACCTTATCCCAACCCCTAACCCCAAATCTAAACCTAACCCCAAATATAAACCTAACCCCAACCCCTAACCCCAAATCTAAACCTAACCCCAAAACTAAACCTAACCCCAACCCCTAACCCCAACCCCTAACCCCAAATCTAAACCTAACCCCAACCCCTAACCCCTACCCCTAAACCCAAATCTAAACCTAACCCCAAACCTAAACCCCAAATATAAACCTAATCCCAAATCTAAACCTAATCCCAACCCCTAACCCCAAATCTAAACCTAACCCCAACCCCTAACCCCAACCCCGAACCCCAACCCCTAACCCCTAATGTAAACCTAACCCCAACCCCTAATCCCAACCCCTAACCCCGAATCTAAACCTAATTCCAAATCCAAACCTAACCCCAAATCAAACCTAACCCCAACCCCTAACCCCAACCCCTAACCCCAACCCTTAACCCCAAATATAAACGTAACCCCAAATCTAAACCTAACCCCAAATCTAAAGCTAACCCTAACCCCTGACCCCAACCCCTAACCCCAACCCCTAACCCCAAATCTAAACCTAACCCTAACCCCTAACCCCAACCCCTAAACCCAAATCTAAACCTAACCCCAAATCTAAACCTACTCCCAAATCTAAACCTAATCCCAACCCCTAACCCCAAATCTAAACCTAACCCCAACCCCTAACCCCAAATCTAAACCTAACCCCAAATCTAAACCTAACCCCAACCCCTAACCCCGAATCTAAACCTAATCCCAAATCTAAACCTAACCCCAAACCCTAACCCCAAATTTAAACATAACCCCAAATTTAAACAAAACCCCAACCCCTAACCCCAATTCCAAACCTAACCCCAAATCACACCTAACCCCAACCCCTAACCCCAACCCCTAACCCCAACCCTTATCCCCAAATATAAACCTAACCCCAAATCTAAACCTAACCCCAAATCTAAAGCTAACCCAATCCCCTGACCCCAACCCCTAACCCCAATCCCTAACCCCAAATCTAAACCTAACCCTAACCCCTAACCCCAACCCCTAAACCCAAATCTAAACCTAACCCCAAATCTAAACCTACTCCCAAATCTAAACCTAATCCCAACCCCTAACCCCAAATCTAAACCTAACCCCAACCCTTAACCCCAACCCCGAACCCCAACCCCTAACCCCAAATGTAACCTAACCCCAACCCCTAACCCCAACCCCTAACCCCAAATATAAACCTAACGCTAAATCTAAACCTAACCTCAACCCCTAACCCCAAATCTAAACCTACTCCCAAATCTAAACCGAATCCCAACCCCTAACCCCAAATCTAAACCTAAGCCCAACCCATAACCCCAACCCCAACCCCAAATCTAAACCTAACCTCAAATCTAAACCTAACCCCAAGCCCTAACCCCAAATCTAAACCTAACCCCAACCCCTAACCCCAAATCTAAACCTAACCCCAACCCCTAACCCCAACCCCTAAACCCAAATCTAAAAATAACCCCAAATCTAAACCCCAAATCTAAACCTAACCCCAAATCTAAACCTAACCCCAAGCCCTAACCCCAAATCTAAACCTAACCCCAACCCCTAACCCCAAATCTAAACCTAACCCCAAATCTAAACCTAACCCCAACTCCTAACCCCAAATCTAAACCTAACCCCAAATCTAAACCTAACCCCAACCCCTAACCCCGAATCTAAACCTAATCCCAAATCCAAACCTAACCCCAAATCAAACCTAACCCCAACCCCTAACCCCAACCCCTAACCCCAACCCTTAACCCCAAATATAAACCTAACCCCAAATCTAAACCTAACCCCAAATCTAAAGCTAACCCAAACCCCTGACCCCAACCCCTAACCCCAACCCCTAACCCCAAATCTAAACCTAACCCTAACCCCTAACCCCAACCCCTAAACCCAAATCTAAACCTAAACCCAAATCTAAACCTACTCCCAAATCTAAACCTAATCCCAACCCCTAACCCCAAATCTAAACCTAACCCCAACCCCTAACCCCAACCCCGAACCCCAACCCCTAACCCCAAATGTAACCTAACCCCAACCCCTAACCCCAACCCCTAACCCCAAATCTAAACCTAACGCTAAATCTAAACCTAACCTCAACCCCTAACCCCAAATCTAAACCTACTCCCAAAACTAAACCTAACCCCAAGCCCTAACCCCAAATCTAACCCTAACACCAACCCCTAACACCAACCCCAACCCCAAATCTAAACCTAATCCCAAATCTAAACCTGACCCCAAGCCCTAACCCCAAATCTAAACCTACTCCCAAATCTAAACCTAATCCCAACCCCTAACCCCAACCCCGAACCCCAACCCCTAACCCCAAATTAAACCTAACCCCAACCCCTAACCCCAACCCCGAACCCCAAATCTAAACCTAACGCTAAATCTAAACCTAACCTCAACCCCTAACCCCAAATCTAAACCTAACCCCAAATCTAAACCTAACCCCAACTCCTAACCCCAAATCTAAACCTAACCCCAAATCTAAACCTAACCCCAACCCCTAACCCCGAATCTAAACCTAATCCCAAATCCAAACCTATCCCCAAATCAAACCTAACCCCAACCCCTAACCCCAACCCCTAACCCCAACCCTTAACCCCAAATATAAACCTAACCCCAAATCTAAACGTAACCCCAAATCTAAAGCTAACCCAAACCCCTGACGCCAACCCCTAACCCCAACCCCTAACCCCAAATCTAAACCTAACCCTAACCCCTAACCTTAACCCCTAAACCCAAATCTAAACCTAACCCCAAATCTAAACCTAACCCCAAATCTAAACCCCAAATCTAAACCTAACCCCAAATCTAAACCTAACCCCAAAACCTAACCCTAAATCTAAACCTAACCCTAAATCTAAACCTAACCCCAAATCTAAACCTAACCCCAAATCTAAACCTAACTCCAGCCCCTAACCCCAAATCTAAACCTAACCCCAAATCTAAACCTAACCCCAACACCTAAACCCAAACCTAAAACTAACCTCAACCCCTAACCCCAAATCAAAACCTAATCCCAAATCTAAACCTAACCCCAACCCCTAAACCCAAACCTAAACCTAAACCCAAATCTAAACCTTATCCCAACCCCTAACCCCAAATCTAAACCTAACCCCAAATATAAACCTAACCCCAACCCCTAACCCCAAATCGAAATCTAACCCCAAATCTAAACCTAACCCCAACCCCTAACCCCAACCCCTAACCCCATATCTAAACCTAACCCAACCCCTAACCCCTACCCCTAAACCCAAATCTAAACCTAACTCCAAATCTAAACCCCAAATATAAACCTAATCCCAAATCTAAACCTAATCCCAACCCCTAACCCCAAATCTAAACCTAACCCCAACCCCTAACCCCAACCCCTAACCCCAAATCTAAACCTAAACCCAACCCCTAACCCCAACCCCAACCCTAAATCTAAACCTAACCCCAAATCTAAACCTAACCCCAAGCCCTAACCCCAAATCTAAACCTAACCCCAACCCCTAACCCCAAATCTAAACCTAACGCTAAATCTAAACCTAACCTCAACCCCTAACCCCAAATCTAAACCTAACCCCAAATCTAAACCTAACCCCAACTCCTAACCCCAAATCTAAACCTAACCCCAAGTCTAAACCTAACCCCAACCCCTAACCCTGAATCTAAATCTAATCCCAAATCTAAACCTAACCCCAAACCCTAACCCCAAATTTAAACATAACCCCAAATCTAAACAAAACCCCAACCCCTAACCCCAAATCCAAACCTAACCCCAAATCACACCTAACCCCAACCCCTAACCCCAACCCCTAACCCCAACCCTTATCCTCAAATATAAACCTAACCCCAAATCTAAACCTAACCCCAACTCCTAACCCCAAATCTAAACCTAACCCCAAATCTAAACCTAACCCCAACCCCTAACCCCGAATCTAAACCTAATCCCAAATCCAAACCTAACCCCAAATCAAACCTAACCCCAACCCCTAACCCCAACCCCTAACCCCAACGCTTAACCCGAAATATAAACGTAACCCCAAATCTAAACCTAACCCCAAATCTAAAGCTAACCCAAACCCCTGACCCCAACCCCTAACCCCAACCCCTAACCCCAAATCTAAACCTAACCCTAACCCCTAACCCCAACCCCTAAACCCAAATCTAAACCTAACCCCAAATCTAAACCTACTCCCAAATCTAAACCTAATCCCAACCCCTAACCCCAAATCTAAACCTAACCCCAACCCCTAACCCCAACCCCGAACCCCAACCCCTAACCCCAAATCTAAACCTACTCCCAAATCTAAACCTAACCCCAACCCCTAACCCCAAATCTAAACCTAACCCCAACCCCTAACCCCAACCCCAACCCCAAATCTAAACCTAACCCCAAATCTAAACCTAACCCCAAGCCCTAACCCCAAATCTAAACCTACTCCCAAATCTAAACCTAATCCCAATCCCTAACCCCAACCCCGAAACCCAACCCCTAACCCCAAATCTAAACCTAACCCCAACCCCTAACCCCAACCCCTAACCCCAAATCTAAACCTAACCCCAACCCCTAACCCCAACCCCAACCCTAAATCTAAACCTAACCCCAAATCTAAACCTAACCCCAAGCCCTAACCCCAAATCTAAACCTAACCCCAACCCCTAACCCCAAATCTAAACCTAACGCTAAATCTAAACCAAACCTCAACCCCTAACCCCAAATCTAAACCTAACACTAAATCTAAACCTAACCTCAACCCCTAACCCCAAATCTAAACCTAACCCCAACTCCTAACCCCAAATCTAAACCTAACCCCAAATCTAAACCTAACCCCAACCCCTAACCCCGAATCTAAACCTAATCCCAAATCCAAACCTAACCCCAAATCAAACCTAACCCCAACCCCTAACCCCAACCCCTAACCCCAACCCTTAACCCCAAATATAAACCTAACCCCAAATCTAAACCTAACCCCAAATCTAAAGCTAACCCAAACCCCTGACCCCAACCCCTAACCCCAACCCCTAACCCCAAATCTAAACCTAACCCTAACCCCTAACCCCAACCCCTAAACCCAAATCTAAACCTAACCCCAAATCTAAACCTACTCCCAAAACTAAACCCCAAATCTAAACCTAACCCCAAATCTAAACCTAACCCCAACACCTAACCCTAAATCTAAACCTAACCCTAAATCTAAACCTAATCCCAAATCTAAACCTAACCCCAACACCTAAACCCAAATCTAAACCTAACCTCAACCCCTAACCCCAAATCAAATCCTAACCCCAAATCTAAACCTAACCCCAACCCCTAAACCCAAACCTAAACCTACACCCAAATCTAAACCTTATCCCAACCCCTAACCCCAAATCTAAACCTAACCCCAAATATAAACCTAACCCCAACCCCTAACCCCAAATCTAAACCTAACCCCAAAACTAAACCTAACCCCAACCCCTAACCCCAACCCCTAACCCCAAATCTAAACCTAACCCCAACCCCTAACCCCTACCCCTAAACCCAAATCTAAACCTAACCCCAAACCTAAACCCCAAATATAAACCTAATCCCAAATCTAAACCTAATCCCAACCCCTAACCCCAAATCTAAACCTAACCCCAACCCCTAACCCCAACCCCGAACCCCAACCCCTAACCCCTAATGTAAACCTAACCCCAACCCCTAATCCCAACCCCTAACCCCGAATCTAAACCTAATTCCAAATCCAAACCTAACCCCAAATCAAACCTAACCCCAACCCCTAACCCCAACCCCTAACCCCAACCCTTAACCCCAAATATAAACGTAACCCCAAATCTAAACCTAACCCCAAATCTAAAGCTAACCCTAACCCCTGACCCCAACCCCTAACCCCAACCCCTAACCCCAAATCTAAACCTAACCCTAACCCCTAACCCCAACCCCTAAACCCAAATCTAAACCTAACCCCAAATCTAAACCTACTCCCAAATCTAAACCTAATCCCAACCCCTAACCCCAAATCTAAACCTAACCCCAACCCCTAACCCCAACCCCGAACCCCAACCCCTAACCCCAAATGTAACCTAACCCCAACCCCTAACCCCAACCCCTAACCCCAAATCTAAACCTAACGCTAAATCTAAACCTAACCCCAAGCCCTAACCCCAAATCTAAACCTAACCCCAACCCCTAACCCCAAATCTAAACCTAACGCTAAATCTAAACCTAACCTCAACCCCTAACCCCAAATCTAAACCTAACCCCAAATCTAAACCTAACCCCAACTCCTAACCCCAAATCTAAACCTAACCCCAAGTCTAAACCTAACCCCAACCCCTAACCCTGAATCTAAATCTAATCCCAAATCTAAACCTAACCCCAAACGCTAACCCCAAATTTAAACATAACCCCAAATCTAAACAAAACCCCAACCCCTAACCCCAAATCCAAACCTAACCCCAAATCACACCTAACCCCAACCCCTAACCCCAACCCCTAACCCCAACCCTTATCCCCAAATATAAACCTAACCCCAAATCTAAACCTAACCCCAACTCCTAACCCCAAATCTAAACCTAACCCCAAATCTAAACCTAACCCCAACCCCTAACCGCGAATCTAAACCTAATCCCAAATCCAAACCTAACCCCAAATCAAACCTAACCCCAACCCCTAACCCCAACCCCTAACCCCAACGCTTAACCCGAAATATAAACGTAACCCCAAATCTAAACCTAACCCCAAATCTAAAGCTAACCCAAACCCCTGACCCCAACCCCTAACCCCAACCCCTAACCCCAAATCTAAACCTAACCCTAACCCCTAACCCCAACCCCTAAACCCAAATCTAAACCTAACCCCAAATCTAAACCTACTCCCAAATCTAAACCTAATCCCAACCCCTAACCCCAAATCTAAACCTAACCCCAACCCCTAACCCCAACCCCGAACCCCAACCCCTAACCCCAAATGTAACCTAACCCCAACCCCTAACCCCAACCCCAACCCCAAATCTAAACCTAACCCCAAATCTAAACCTAACCCCAAGCCCTAACCCCAAATCTAAACCTACTCCCAAATCTAAACCTAACGCTAAATCTAAACCTAACCCCAACCCCTAACCCCAACCCCAACCCCAAATCTAAACCTAACCCCAAATCTAAACCTAACCCCAAGCCCTAACCCCAAATCTAAACCTACTCCCAAATCTAAACCTAATCCCAATCCCTAACCCTAACCCCGAACCCCAACCCCTAACCCCAAATCTAAACCTAACCCCAACCCCTAACCCCAACCCCTAACCCCAAATCTAAACCTAACCCCAACCCCTAACCCCAACCCCAACCCTAAATCTAAACCTAACCCCAAATATAAACCTAACCCCAAGCCCTAACACCAAATCTAAACCTAACCCCAACCCCTAACCCCAAATCTAAACCTAACGCTAAATCTAAACCTAACCTCAACCCCTAACCCCAAATCTAAACCTAACGCTAAATCTAAACCTAACCTCAACCCCTAACCCCAAATCTAAACCTAACCCCAACTCCTAACCCCAAATCTAAACCTAACCCCAAGTCTAAACCTAACCCCAACCCCTAACCCCGAATCTAAACCTAATCCCAAATCCAAACCTAACCCCAAACCCTAACCCCAAATTTAAACATAACCCCAAATTTAAACAAAACCCCAACCCCTAACCCCAATTCCAAACCTAACCCCAAATCACACCTAACCCCAACCCCTAACCCCAACCCCTAACCCCAACCCTTATCCCCAAATATAAACCTAACCCCAAATCTAAACCTAACCCCAAATCTAAAGCTAACCCAATCCCCTGACCCCAACCCCTAACCCCAATCCCTAACCCCAAATCTAAACCTAACCCTAACCCCTAACCCCAACCCCTAAACCCAAATCTAAACCTAACCCCAAATCTAAACCTACTCCCAAATCTAAACCTAATCCCAACCCCTAACCCCAAATCTAAACCTAACCCCAACCCTTAACCCCAACCCCGAACCCCAACCCCTAACCCCAAATGTAACCTAACCCCAACCCCTAACCCCAACCCCTAACCCCAAATATAAACCTAACGCTAAATCTAAACCTAACCTCAACCCCTAACCCCAAATCTAAACCTACTCCCAAATCTAAACCGAATCCCAACCCCTAACCCCAAATCTAAACCTAAGCCCAACCCATAACCCCAACCCCAACCCCAAATCTAAACCTAACCTCAAATCTAAACCTAACCCCAAGCCCTAACCCCAAATCTAAACCTAACCCCAACCCCTAACCCCAAATCTAAACCTAACCCCAACCCCTAACCCCAACCCCTAAACCCAAATCTAAAAATAACCCCAAATCTAAACCCCAAATCTAAACCTAACCCCAAATCTAAACCTAACCCCAAGCCCTAACCCCAAATCTAAACCTAACCCCAACCCCTAACCCCAAATCTAAACCTAACCCCAAATCTAAACCTAACCCCAACTCCTAACCCCAAATCTAAACCTAACCCCAAATCTAAACCTAACCCCAACCCCTAACCCCGAATCTAAACCTAATCCCAAATCCAAACCTAACCCCAAATCAAACCTAACCCCAACCCCTAACCCCAACCCCTAACCCCAACCCTTAACCCCAAATATAAACCTAACCCCAAATCTAAACCTAACCCCAAATCTAAAGCTAACCCAAACCCCTGACCCCAACCCCTAACCCCAACCCCTAACCCCAAATCTAAACCTAACCCTAACCCCTAACCCCAACCCCTAAACCCAAATCTAAACCTAAACCCAAATCTAAACCTACTCCCAAATCTAAACCTAATCCCAACCCCTAACCCCAAATCTAAACCTAACCCCAACCCCTAACCCCAACCCCGAACCCCAACCCCTAACCCCAAATGTAACCTAACCCCAACCCCTAACCCCAACCCCTAACCCCAAATCTAAACCTAACGCTAAATCTAAACCTAACCTCAACCCCTAACCCCAAATCTAAACCTACTCCCAAAACTAAACCTAATCCCAACCCCTAACCCCAAATCTAACCCTAACACCAACCCCTAACACCAACCCCAACCCCAAATCTAAACCTAATCCCAAATCTAAACCTGACCCCAAGCCCTAACCCCAAATCTAAACCTACTCCCAAATCTAAACCTAATCCCAACCCCTAACCCCAACCCCGAACCCCAACCCCTAACCCCAAATTAAACCTAACCCCAACCCCTAACCCCAACCCCGAACCCCAAATCTAAACCTAACGCTAAATCTAAACCTAACCTCAACCCCTAACCCCAAATCTAAACCTAACCCCAAATCTAAACCTAACCCCAACTCCTAACCCCAAATCTAAACCTAACCCCAAATCTAAACCTAACCCCAACCCCTAACCCCGAATCTAAACCTAATCCCAAATCCAAACCTATCCCCAAATCAAACCTAACCCCAACCCCTAACCCCAACCCCTAACCCCAACCCTTAACCCCAAATATAAACCTAACCCCAAATCTAAACGTAACCCCAAATCTAAAGCTAACCCAAACCCCTGACGCCAACCCCTAACCCCAACCCCTAACCCCAAATCTAAACCTAACCCTAACCCCTAACCCCAACCCCTAAACCCAAATCTAAACCTAACCCCAAATCTAAACCTAACCCCAAATCTAAACCCCAAATCTAAACCTAACCCCAAATCTAAACCTAACCCCAAAACCTAACCCTAAATCTAAACCTAACCCTAAAGCTAAACCTAACCCCAAATCTAAACCTAACCCCAAAACCTAACCCTAAATCTAAACCTAACCCTAAATCTAAACCTAACCCCAAATCTAAACCTAACCCCAAATCTAAACCTAACTCCAGCCCCTAACCCCAAATCTAAACCTAACCCCAAATCTAAACCTAACCCCAACACCTAAACCCAAACCTAAAACTAACCTCAACCCCTAACCCCAAATCAAAACCTAATCCCAAATCTAAACCTAACCCCAACCCCTAAACCCAAACCTAAACCTAAACCCAAATCTAAACCTTATCCCAACCCCTAACCCCAAATCTAAACCTAACCCCAAATATAAACCTAACCCCAACCCCTAACCCCAAATCGAAATCTAACCCCAAATCTAAACCTAACCCCAACCCCTAATCCCAACCCCTAACCCCATATCTAAACCTAACCCAACCCCTAACCCCTACCCCTAAACCCAAATCTAAACCTAACTCCAAATCTAAACCCCAAATATAAACCTAAACCCAAATCTAAACCTAATCCCAACCCCTAACCCCAAATCTAAACCTAACCCCAACCCCTAACCCCAACCCCTAACCCCAAATCTAAACCTAAACCCAACCCCTAACCCCAACCCCAACCCTAAATCTAAACCTAACCCCAAATCTAAACCTAACCCCAAGCCCTAACCCCAAATCTAAACCTAACCCCAACCCCTAACCCCAAATCTAAACCTAACGCTAAATCTAAACCTAACCTCAACCCCTAACCCCAAATCTAAACCTAACCCCAAGTCTAAACCTAACCCCAACCCCTAACCCTGAATCTAAATCTAATCCCAAATCTAAACCTAACCCCAAACCCTAACCCCAAATTTAAACATAACCCCAAATCTAAACAAAACCCCAACCCCTAACCCCAAATCCAAACCTAACCCCAAATCACACCTAACCCCAACCCCTAACCCCAACCCCTAACCCCAACCCTTATCCCCAAATATAAACCTAACCCCAAATCTAAACCTAACCCCAACTCCTAACCCCAAATCTAAACCTAACCCCAAATCTAAACCTAACCCCAACCCCTAACCCCGAATCTAAACCTAATCCCAAATCCAAACCTAACCCCAAATCAAACCTAACCCCAACCCCTAACCCCAACCCCTAACCCCAACGCTTAACCCGAAATATAAACGTAACCCCAAATCTAAACCTAACCCCAAATCTAAAGCTAACCCAAACCCCTGACCCCAACCCCTAACCCCAACCCCTAACCCCAAATCTAAACCTAACCCTAACCCCTAACCCCAACCCCTAAACCCAAATCTAAACCTAACCCCAAATCTAAACCTACTCCCAAATCTAAACCTAATCCCAACCCCTAACCCCAAATCTAAACCTAACCCCAACCCCTAACCCCAACCCCGAACCCCAACCCCTAACCCCAAATCTAAACCTACTCCCAAATCTAAACCTAACCCCAACCCCTAACCCCAAATCTAAACCTAACCCCAACCCCTAACCCCAACCCCAACCCCAAATCTAAACCTAACCCCAAATCTAAACCTAACCCCAAGCCCTAACCCCAAATCTAAACCTACTCCCAAATCTAAACCTAATCCCAATCCCTAACCCCAACCCCGAAACCCAACCCCTAACCCCAAATCTAAACCTAACCCCAACCCCTAACCCCAACCCCTAGCCCCAAATCTAAACCTAACCCCAACCCCTAACCCCAACCCCAACCCTAAATCTAAACCTAACCCCAAATCTAAACCTAACCCCAAGCCCTAACCCCAAATCTAAACCTAACCCCAACCCCTAACCCCAAATCTAAACCTAACGCTAAATCTAAACCTAACCTCAACCCCTAACCCCAAATCTAAACCTAACACTAAATCTAAACCTAACCTCAACCCCTAACCCCAAATCTAAACCTAACCCCAACTCCTAACCCCAAATCTAAACCTAACCCCAAATCTAAACCTAACCCCAACCCCTAACCCCGAATCTAAACCTAATCCCAAATCCAAACCTAACCCCAAATCAAACCTAACCCCAACCCCTAACCCCAACCCCTAACCCCAACCCTTAACCCCAAATATAAACCTAACCCCAAATCTAAACCTAACCCCAAATCTAAAGCTAACCCAAACCCCTGACCCCAACCCCTAACACCAACCCCTAACCCCAAATCTAAACCTAACCCTAACCCCTAACCCCAACCCCTAAACCAAAATCTAAACCTAACCCCAAATCTAAACCTACTCCCAAAACTAAACCCCAAATCTAAACCTAACCCCAAATCTAAACCTAACCCCAACACCTAACCCTAAATCTAAACCTAACCCTAAATCTAAACCTAACCCCAAATCTAAACCTAACCCCAACACCTAAACCCAAATCTAAACCTAACCTCAACCCCTAACCCCAAATCAAAACCTAACCCCAAATCTAAACCTAACCCCAACCCCTAAACCCAAACCTAAACCTACACCCAAATCTAAACCTTATCCCAACCCCTAACCCCAAATCTAAACCTAACCCCAAATATAAACCTAACCCCAACCCCTAACCCCAAATCTAAACCTAACCCCAAATCTAAACCTAACCCCAACCCCTAAGCCCAACCCCTAACCCCAACCCCTAACCCCAACCCCTAACCCCAAATATAAACCTAACCCCAACCCCTAACCCCTACCCCTAAACCCAAATCTAAACCTAACCCCAAATCTAAACCCCAAATATAAACCTAATCCCAAATCTAAACCTAATCCCAACCCCTAACCCCAAATCTAAACCTAACCCCAACCTCTAACCCCAACCCCGAACCCCAACCCCTAACCCCTAATGTAAACCTAACCCCAACCCCTAACCCCAACCCCTAACCCCAAATCTAAACCTAACCCCAACTCCTAACCCCAACCCCAACCCTAAATCTAAACCTAACCCCAAATCTAAACCTAACCCCAAGCCCTAACCCCAAATCTAAACCTAACCCCAACCTCTAACCCCAAATCTAAACCTAACGCTAAATCTAAACCTAACCTCAACCCCTAACCCCAAATCTAAACCTAACCCCAAATCTAAACCTAACCCCAACTCCTAACCCCAAATCTAAACCTAACCCCAAGTCTAAACCTAACCCCAACCCCTAACCCTGAATCTAAATCTAATCCCAAATCTAAACCTAACCCCAAACCCTAACCCCAAATTTAAACATAACCCCAAATCTAAACAAAACCCCAACCCCTAACCCCAAATCCAAACCTAACCCCAAATCACACCTAACCCCAACCCCTAACCCCAACCCCTAACCCCAACCCTTATCCCCAAATATAAACCTAACCCCAAATATAAACCTAACCCCAAATCTAAAGCTAACCCAAACCCCTGACCCCAACCCCTAACCCCAACCCCTAACCCCAAATCTAAACCTAACCCTAACCCCTAACCACAACCCCAAAACCCAAATCTAAACCTAACCCCAAATCTAAACCTAACCCAAACCCCTGACCCCAACCCCGAACCCCAACCACTAACCCCAAATCTAAACCTAACCCTAACCCCTAACCCCAACCCCTAAACCCAAATCTAAACCTAACCCCAAATCTAAACCTACTCCCAAATCTAAACCTAATCCCAAACCCTAACCCCAAATCTAAACCTAACCCCAACCCCTAACCCCAACCCCGAACCCCAACCCCTAACCCCAAATGTAACCTAACCCCACCCCTAACCCCAACCCCTAACCCCAAATCTAAACCTAACGCTAAATCTAAACCTAACCTCAACCCCTAACCCCAAATCTAAACCTACTCCCAAATCTAAACCTAATCCCAACCCCTAACCCCAAATCTAAACCTAACCCCAACCCCTAACCCCAACCCCAACCCCAAATCTAAACCTAACCCTAAATCTAAACCTAACCCCAAGCCCTAACCCCAAATCTAAACCTACTCCCAAATCTAAACCTAATCCCAATCCCTAACCCCAACCCCGAACCCCAACCCCTAACCCCAAATCTAAACCTAACCCCAACCCCTAACCCCAACCCCAACCCTAAATCTAAACCTAACCCCAAATATAAACCTAACCCCAAGCCCTAACCCCAAATCTAAACCTAACGCTAAATCTAAACCTAACCTCAACCCCTAACCCCAAATCTAAACCTAACCCCAAATCTAAACCTAACCCCAACTCCTAACCCCAAATCTAAACCTAACCCCAAATATAAACCTAACCCCAACCCCTAACCCCGAATCTAAACCTAATCCCAAATCGAAACCTAACCCCAAATCAAACCTAACCCCAACCCCTAACCCCAACCCCTAACCCCAACCCTTAACCCCAAATATAAACCTAACCCCAAATCTAAAGCTAACCCAAACCCCTGACCCCAACCCCTAACCCCAACCCCTAACCCCAAATCTAAACCTAACCCTAACCCCTAACCCCAACCCCTAAACCCAAATCTAAACCTAACCCCAAATCTAAACCTAACCCCAAATCTAAACCCCAAATCTAAACCTAACCCCAAATCTAAACCTAACCCCAACACCTAACCCTAAATCTAAACCTAACCCTAAATCTAAACCTAACCCCAAATCTAAACCTAACCCCAAATCTAAACCTAACTCCAACCCCTAACCCAAATCTAAACCTAACCCCAACACCTAAACCCAAATCTAAACCTAACCTCAACCCCTAACCCCAAATCAAAACCTAAACCCAAATCTAAACCTAACCCCAAATCTAAACCTAACCCCAAACCCTAAACCCAAACCTAAACCTACACCCAAATCTAAACCTTATCCCAACCCCTAACCCCAAATCTAAACCTAACCCCAAATATAAACCTAACCCCAACCCCTAACCCCAAATCTAAACCTAACCCCATCCCCTAAACCCTACCCCTAAACCCAAATCTAAACCTAATCCCAAATCTAAACCTAATCCCAACCCCTAACCCCAAATCTAAACCTAACCCCAACCCCTAACCCCAACCCCGAACCCCAACCCCTAACCCCTAATGTAAACCTAACCCCAACCCCTAACCCCAACCCCTAACCCCAAATCTAAACCTAACCCCAACCCCTAACCCCAACCCCAACCCTAAATCTAAACCTAACCCCAAATCTAAACCTAACCCCAAGCCCTAACCCCAAATCTAAACCTAACCCCAACCCCTAACCCCAAATCTAAACCTAACGCTAAATCTAAACCTAACCTCAACCCCTAACCCCAAATCTAAACCTAACCCCAAATCTAAACCTAACCCCAACTCCTAACCCCAAATCTAAACCTAACCCCAAATCTAAACCTAACCCCAACCCCTAACCCCGAATCTAAACCTAATCCCAAATCCAAACCTATCCCCAAATCAAACCTAACCCCAACCCCTAACCCCAACCCCTAACCCCAACCCTTAACCCCAAATCTAAACCTAACCCCAAATCTAAAGCTAACCCAATCCCCTGACCCCAACCCCTAACCCCAACCCCTAACCCCAAATCTAAACCTAACCCCAACCCCTAACCCTGAATCTAAATCTAATCCCAAATCTAAACCTAACCCCAAACCTTATCCCCAAATATAAACCTAACCCCAAATCTAAACCTAACCCCAACCCCTAACCCCAAATCCAAACCTAACCCCAAATCTAAACCTAACCCCAACCCCTAACCCCGAATCTAAACCTAATCCCAAATCCAAACCTAACCCCAAATCAAACCTAACCCCAACCCCTAACCCCAACCCCTAACCCCAACCCTTAACCCCAAATATAAACCTAACCCCAAATCTAAACCTAACCCCAAATCTAAAGCTAACCCAAACCCCTGACCCCAACCCCTAACCCCAACCCCTAACCCCAAATCTAAACCTAACCCTAACCCCTAACCCCAACCCCTAAACCCAAATCTAAACCTAACCCCAAATCTAAACCTACTCCCAAATCTAAACCTAATCCCAACCCCTAACCCCAAATCTAAACCTAACCCCAACCCCTAACCCCAACCCCGAACCCCAACCCCTAAACCCAAATGTAACCTCACCCCAACCCCTAACCCCAACCCCTAACCCCAAATCTAAACCTAACGCTAAATCTAAACCTAACCTCAACCCCTAACCCCAAATCTAAACCTACTCCCAAATCTAAACCTAATCCCAACCCCTAACCCCAAATCTAAACCTAACCCCAACCCCTAACCCCAACCTCAACCCCAAATCTAAACCTAACCCCAAATCTAAACCTAACCCCAAGCCCTAACCCCAAATCTAAACCTACTCCCAAATCTAAACCTAATCCCAATCCCTAACCCCAACCCCGAACCCCAACCCCTAACCCCAAATCTAAACCTAACCCCAACCCCTAACCCCAACCTCAACCCCAAATCTAAACCTAACCCCAAATCTAAACCTAACCCCTACCCCTAAACCCAAATCTAAACCTAATCCCAAATCTAAACCTAATCCCAACCCCTAACCCCAAATCTAAACCTAACCCCAACCCCTAACCCCAACCCCGAACCCCAACCCCTAACCCCTAATGTAAACCTAACCCCAACCCCTAACCCCAACCCCTAACCCCAAATCTAAACCTAACCCCAACCCCTAACTCCAACCCCAACCCTAAATCTAAACCTAACCCCAAATCTAAACCTAACCCCAAGCCCTAACCCCAAATCTAAACCTAACCCCAACCCCTAACCCCAAATCTAAACCTAACGCTAAATCTAAACCTAACCTCAACCCCTAACCCCAATTCTAAACCTAACCCCAAATCTAAACCTAACCCCAACTCCTAACCCCAAATCTAAACCTAACCCCAAGTCTAAACCTAACACCAACCCCTAACCCTGAATCTAAATCTAATCCCAAATCTAAACCTAACCCCAAACCCTAACCCCAAATTTAAACATAACCCCAAATCTAAACAAAACCCCAACCCCTAACCCCAAATCCAAACCTAACCCCAAATCACACCTAACCCCAACCCCTAACCCCAACCCCTAACCCCAACCCTTATCCCCAAATATAAACCTAACCCCAAATCTAAACCTAACCCCAAATCTAAAGCTAACCCAAACCCCTGACCCCAACCCCTAACCCCAACCCCTAACCCCAAATCTAAACCTAACCCTAACCCCTAACCCCAACCCCAAAACCCAAATCTAAACCTAACCCCAAATCTAAAGCTAACCCAAACCCCTGACCCCAACCCCTAACCCCAACCCCTAACCCCAAATCTAAACCTAACCCTAACCCCTAACCCCAACCCCTAAACCCAAATCTAAACCTAACCCCAACCCCTAACCCCAACCCCGAACCCCAACCCCTAACCCCAAATGTAACCTAACCCCAACCCCTAACCCCAACACCTAACACCAAATCTAAACCTAACGCTAAATCTAAACCTAACCTCAACCCCTAACCCCAAATCTAAACCTACTCCCAAATCTAAACCTAATCCCAACCCCTAACCCCAAATCTAAACCTAACCCCAACCCATAACCCCAACCCCAACCCCAAATCTAAACCTAACCTCAAATCTAAACCTAACCCCAAGCCCTAACCCCAAATCTAAACCTAACCCCAACCCCTAACCCCAAATCTAAACCTAACCCCAACCCCTAACCCCAACCCCTAAACCCAAATCTAAACCTAACCCCAAATCTAAACCCCAAATATAAATCTAACCCCAAATCTAAACCTAACCCCAAGCCCTAACCCCAAATCTAAACCTAACCCCAACCCCTAACCCCAAATCTAAACCTAACGCTAAATCTAAACCTAACCTCAACCCCTAACCCCAAATCTAAACCTAACCCCAAATCTAAACCTAACCCCAACTCCTAACCCCAAATCTAAACCTAACCCCAAATCTAAACCTAAACCCAACCCCTAACTCCCAAATCTAAACCTAATCCCAACCCCTAACCCCAAATCTAAACCTAACCCCAACCCCTAACCCCAACCCCGAACCCCAACCCCTAACCCCAAATGTAACCTAACCCCAACCCCTAACCCCAACACCTAACCCCAAATCTAAACCTAACGCTAAATCTAAACCTAACCTCAACCCCTAACCCCAAATCTAAACCTACTCCCAAATCTAAACCTAATCCCAACCCCTAACCCCAAATCTAAACCTAACCCCAACCCATAACCCCAACCCCAACCCCAAATCTAAACCTAACCTCAAATCTAAACCTAACCCCAAGCCCTAACCCCAAATCTAAACCTAACCCCAACCCCTAACCCCAAATCTAAACCTAACCCCAACCCCTAACCCCAACCCCTAAACCCAAATCTAAACCTAACCCCAAATCTAAACCCCAAATATAAATCTAACCCCAAATCTAAACCTAACCCCAAGCCCTAACCCCAAATCTAAACCTAACCCCAACCCCTAACCCCAAATCTAAACCTAACGCTAAATCTAAACCTAACCTCAACCCCTAACCCCAAATCTAAACCTAACCCCAAATCTAAACCTAACCCCAACTCCTAACCCCAAATCTAAACCTAACCCCAAATCTAAACCTAAACCCAACCCCTAACCCCGAATCTAAACCTAATCCCAAATCCAAACCTAACCCCAAATCAAACCTAACCCCAACCCCTAACCCCAACCCCTAACCCCAACCCTTAACCCCAAATATAAACCTAACCCCAAATCTAAACCTAACCCCAAATCTAAAGCTAACCCAAACCCCTGACCCCAACCCCTAACCCCAACCCCTAACCCCAAATCTAAACCTAACCCCAACCCCTAACCCTGAATCTAAATCTAATCCCAAATCTAAACCTAACCCCAAGCCCTAACCCCAAATCTAAACCTAACCCCAACCCCTAACCCCAAATCTAAACCTAACGCTAAATCTAAACCTAACCTCAACCCTAACCCCAATTCTAAACCTAACCCCAAATCTAAACCTAACCCCAACTCCTAAACCCAAATCTAAACCTAACCCCAAGTCTAAACCTAACACCAACCCCTAACCCTGAATCTAAATCTAATCCCAAATCTAAACCTAACCCCAACCCCTAACCCCAAATCCAAACCTAACCCCAAATCACACCTAACCCCAACCCCTAACCCCAACCCCTAACCCCAACCCTTATCCCCAAATATAAACCTAACCCCAAATCTAAACCTAACCCCAAATCTAAAGCTAACCCAATCCCCTGACCCCAACCCCTAACCCCAACCCCTAACCCCAAATCTAAACCTAACCCCAACCCCTAACCCTGAATCTAAATCTAATCCCAAATCTAAACCTAACCCCAAACCCTAACCCCAAATTTAAACATAACCCCAAATCTAAACAAAACCCCAACCCCTAACCCCAAATCCAAACCTAACCCCAAATCACACCTAACCCCAACCCCTAATCCCAACCCCTAACCCCAAACCTTATCCCCAAATATAAACCTAACCCCAAATCTAAACCTAACCCCAACTCCTAACCCCAAATCTAAACCTAACCCCAAATCTAAACCTAACCCCAACCCCTAACCCCGAATCTAAACCTAATCCCAAATCCAAACCTAACCCCAAATCAAACCTAACCCCAACCCCTAACCCCAACCCCTAACCCCAACCCTTAACCCCAAATATAAACCTAACCCCAAATCTAAACCTAACCCCAAATCTAAAGCTAACCCAAACCCCTGACCCCAACCCCTAACCCCAACCCCTAACCCCAAATCTAAACCTAACCCTAACCCCTAACCCCAACCCCTAAACCCAAATCTAAACCTAACCCCAAATCTAAACCTACTCCCAAATCTAAACCTAATCCCAACCCCTAACCCCAAATCTAAACCTAACCCCAACCCCTAACCCCAACCCCGAACCCCAACCCCTAAACCCAAATGTAACCTCACCCCAACCCCTAACCCCAACCCCTAACCCCAAATCTAAACCTAACGCTAAATCTAAACCTAACCTCAACCCCTAACCCCAAATCTAAACCTACTCCCAAATCTAAACCTAATCCCAACCCCTAACCCCAAATCTAAACCTAACCCCAACCCCTAACCCCAACCTCAACCCCAAATCTAAACCTAACCCCAAATCTAAACCTAACCCCAAGCCCTAACCCCAAATCTAAACCTACTCCCAAATCTAAACCTAATCCCAATCCCTAACCCAAACCCCGAACCCCAACCCCTAACCCCAAATCTAAACCTAACCCCAACCCCTAACCCCAACCCCTAACCCCAAATCTAAACCTAACCCCAACCCCTAACCCCAACCCCAACCCTAAATCTAAACCTAACCCCAAATATAAACCTAACCCCAAGCCCTAACCCCAAATCTAAACCTAACCCCAAGCCCTAACCCCAAATCTAAACCTAACGCTAAATCTAAACCTAACCTCAACCCCTAACCCCAAATCTAAACCTAACCCCAAATCTAAACCTAACCCCAACTCCTAACCCCAAATCTAAACCTAACCCCAAATCTAAACCTAACCCCAACCCCTAACCCCGAATCTAAACCTAATCCCAAATCCAAAACTAACCCCAAATCAAACCTAACCCCAACCCCTAACCCCAACCACTAACCCCAACCCCTAACCCAAATCTAAACCTAACCCCAACACCTAAACCCAAATCTAAACCTAACCTCAACCCCTAACCCCAAATCAAAACCTACACCCAAATCTAAACCTTATCCCAACCCCTAACCCCAAATCTAAACCTAACCCCAAATATAAACCTAACCCCAACCCCTAACCCCAAATCTAAACCTAACCCCAAATCTAAACCTAACCCCAACCCCTAACCCCAACCCCTAACCCCAACCCCTAACCCCAACCCCTAACCCCAAATCTAAACCTAACCCCAACCCCTAACCCCTACCCCTAAACCCAAATCTAAACCTAATCCCAAATCTAAACCTAATCCCAACCCCTAACCCCAAATCTAAACCTAACCCCAACCCCTAACCCCAACCCCGAACCCCAACCCCTAACCCCTAATGTAAACCTAACCCCAACCCCTAACCCCAACCCCTAACCCCAAATCTAAACCTAACCCCAACCCCTAACCCCAACCCCAACCCTAAATCTAAACCTAACCCCAAATCTAAACCTAACCCCAAGCCCTAACCCCAAATCTAAACCTAACCCCAACCCCTAACCCCAAATCTAAACCTAACGCTA
This sequence comes from Patagioenas fasciata, assembly GCF_037038585.1. NCBI lineage: Eukaryota > Metazoa > Chordata > Aves > Columbiformes > Columbidae > Patagioenas > Patagioenas fasciata. The sequence continues at coordinate 8,261,122 of NC_092559.1, read as the reverse complement.
AATCTAAACCTAACCTCAACCCCTAACCCCAATTCTAAACCTAACCCCAAATCTAAACCTAACCCCAACTCCTAACCCCAAATCTAAACCTAACCCCAAGTCTAAACCTAACACCAACCCCTAACCCTGAATCTAAATCTAATCCCAAATCTAAACCTAACCCCAAACCCTAACCCCAAATTTAAACATAACCCCAAATCTAAACAAAACCCCAACCCCTAACCCCAACCCCTAACCCCAACCCCTAACCCCAACCCCTAACCCCAAATCTAAACCTAACCCCAACCCCTAACCCCTACCCCTAAACCCAAATCTAAACCTAATCCCAAATCTAAACCTAATCCCAACCCCTAACCCCAAATCTAAACCTAACCCCAACCCCTAACCCCAACCCCGAACCCCAACCCCTAACCCCTAATGTAAACCTAACCCCAACCCCTAACCCCAACCCCTAACCCCAAATCTAAACCTAACCCCAACCCCTAACCCCAACCCCAACCCTAAATCTAAACCTAACCCCAAATCTAAACCTAACCCCAAGCCCTAACCCCAAATCTAAACCTAACCCCAACCCCTAACCCCAAATCTAAACCTAACGCTAAATCTAAACCTAACCTCAACCCCTAACCCCAATTCTAAACCTAACCCCAAATCTAAACCTAACCCCAACTCCTAACCCCAAATCTAAACCTAACCCCAAGTCTAAACCTAACACCAACCCCTAACCCTGAATCTAAATCTAATCCCAAATCTAAACCTAACCCCAAACCCTAACCCCAAATTTAAACATAACCCCAAATCTAAACAAAACCCCAACCCCTAACCCCAAATCCAAACCTAACCCCAAATCACACCTAACCCCAAATCTAAACCTAACTCCAACCCCTAACCCAAATCTAAACCTAACCCCAAATCTAAACCTAACCCCAACACCTAAACCCAAATCTAAACCTAACCTCAACCCCTAACCCCAAATCAAAACCTAACCCCAAATCTAAACCTAACCCCAACCCCTAAACCCAAACCTAAACTTACACCCAAATCTAAACCTTATCCCAACCCCTAACCCCAAATCTAAACCTAACCCCAAATATAAACCTAACCCCAACCCCTAACCCCAAATCTAAACCTAACCCCAAATCTAAACCTAACCCCAACCCCTAACCCCAACCCCTAACCCCAAATCTAAACCTAACCCCAAATCTAAACCTAATCCCAACCCCTAACCCCAAATCTAAACCTAACCCCAACCCCTAACCCCAACCCCGAACCCCAACCCCTAACCCCAAATGTAACCTAACCCCAACCCCTAACCCCAACACCTAACCCCAAATCTAAACCTAACGCTAAATCTAAACCTAACCTCAACCCCTAACCCCAAATCTAAACCTACTCCCAAATCTAAACCTAATCCCAACCCCTAACCCCAAATCTAAACCTAACCCCAACACATAACCCCAACCCCAACCCCAAATCTAAACCTAACCTCAAATCTAAACCTAACCCCAAGCCCTAACCCCAAATCTAAACCTAACCCCAAGCCCTAACCCCAAATCTAAACCTAACCCCAACCCCTAACCCCAACCCCTAAACCCAAATCTAAACCTAACCCCAAATCTAAACCCCAAATATAAATCTAACCCCAAATCTAAACCTAACCCCAAGCCCTAACCCCAAATCTAAACCTAACCCCAACCCCTAACCCCAAATCTAAACCTAACGCTAAATCTAAACCTAACCTCAACCCCTAACCCCAAATCTAAACCTAACCCCAAATCTAAACCTAACCCCAACTCCTAACCCCAAATCTAAACCTAACCCCAAATCTAAACCTAAACCCAACCCCTAACCCCGAATCTAAACCTAATCCCAAATCCAAACCTAACCCCAAATCAAACCTAACCCCAACCCCTAACCCCAACCCCTAACCCCAACCCTTAACCCCAAATATAAACCTAACCCCAAATCTAAACCTAACCCCAAATCTAAAGCTAACCCAAACCCCTGACCCCAACCCCTAACCCCAACCCCTAACCCCAAATCTAAACCTAACCCTAACCCCTAACCCCAACTCCTAAACCCAAATCTAAACCTAACCCCAAATCTAAACCTACTCCCAAATCTAAACCTAATCCCAACCCCTAACCCCAAATCTAAACCTAACCCCAACCCCGAACCCCAACCCCTAACCCTAAATGTAACCTAACCCCAACCCCTAACCCCAACCCCTAACCCCAAATCTAAACCTAACCCCAAATCTAAACCTAACCCCAACTCCTAACCCCAAATCTAAACCTAACCCCAAGTCTAAACCTAACCCCAACCCCTAACCCTGAATCTAAATCTAATCCCAAATCTAAACCTAACCCCAAACCCTAACCCCAAATTTAAACATAACCCCAAATCTAAACAAAACCCCAACCCCTAACCCCAAATCCAAACCTAACCCCAAATCACACCTAACCCCAACCCCTAACCCCAACCCCTAACCCCAACCCTTATCCCCAAATATAAACCTAACCCCAAATCTAAACCTAACCCCAACTCCTAACCCCAAATCTAAACCTAACCCCAAATCTAAACCTAACCCCAACCCCTAACCCCGAATCTAAACCTAATCCCAAATCCAAACCTAACCCCAAATCACACCTAACCCCAACCCCTAACCCCAACCCTTATCCCCAAATCTAAACCTAACCCCAAATCTAAACCTAACCCCAACCCCTAACCCCGAATCTAAACCTAATCCCAAATCCAAACCTAACCCCAAATCACACCTAACCCCAACCCCTAACCCCAACCCCTAACCCCAACCCTTATCCCCAAATCTAAACCTAACCCCAAATCTAAACCTAACCCCAACCCCTAACCCCGAATCTAAACCTAATCCCAAATCCAAACCTAACCGCAAATCAAACCTAACCCCAACCCCTAACCCCAACCCCTAACCCCAACCCTTAACCCCAAATATAAACGTAACCCCAAATCTAAACCTAACCCCAAATCTAAAGCTAACCCAAACCCCTGACCCCAACCCCTAACCCCAACCCCTAACCCCAAATCTAAACCTAACCCTAACCCCTAACCCCAACCCCTAAACCCAAATCTAAACCTAAAGCCAAATCTAAACCTACTCCCAAATCTAAACCTAATCCCAACCCCTAACCCCAAATCTAAACCTAACCCCAACCCCTAACCCCAACCCCGAACCCCAACCCCTAACCCCAAATCTAAACCTAACCCTAACCCCTAACCCCAACCCCTAAACCCAAATCTAAACCTAAACCCAAATCTAAACCTACTCCCAAATCTAAACCTAATCCCAACCCCTAACCCCAAATCTAAACCTAACCCCAACCCCTAACCCCAACCCCGAACCCCAACCCCTAACCCCAAATGTAACCTAACCCCAACCCCTAACCCCAACCCCAACCCCAAATCTAAACCTAACCCCAAATCTAAACCTAACCCCGAGCCCTAACCCCAAATCTAAACCTACTCCCAAATCTAAACCTAATCCCAATCCCTAACCCCAACCCCGAACCCCAACCCCTAACCCCAAATCTAAACCTAACCCCAACCCCTAACCCCAACCCCTAACCCCAAATCTAAACCTAACCCCAACCCCTAACCCCAACCCCAACCCTAAATCTAAACCTAACCCCAAATATAAACCTAACCCCAAGCCCTAACCCCAAATCTAAACCTAACGCTAAATCTAAACCTAACCTCAACCCTTAACCCCAAATCTAAACCTAACCCCAAATCTAAACCTAACCCCAACTCCTAACCCCAAATCTAAACCTAACCCCAAATATAAACCTAACCCCAACCCCTAACCCCGAATCTAAACCTAATCCCAAATCCAAACCTAACCCCAAATCAAACCTAACCCCAACCCCTAACCCCAACCCCTAAACCCAACCCTTAACCCCAAATCTAAACCTAACCCCAAATCTAAAGCTAACCCAAACCCCTGACCCCAACCCCTAACCCCAACCCCTAACCCCAAATCTAAACCTAACCCTAACCCCTAACCCCAACCCCTAAACCCAAATCTAAACCTAACCCCAAATCTAAACCTAACCCCAAATCTAAACCCCAAATCTAAACCTAACCCCAAATCTAAACCTAACCCCAACACCTAACCCTAAATCTAAACCTAACCCTAAATCTAAACCTAACCCCAAATCTAAACCTAACCCCAAATCTAAACCTAACTCCAACCCCTAACCCAAATCTAAACCTAACCCCAACACCTAAACCCAAATCTAAACCTAACCTCAACCCCTAACCCCAAATCAAAACCTAAACCCAAATCTAAACCTAACCCCAAATCTAAACCTAACCCCAAACCCTAAACCCAAACCTAAACCTACACCCAAATCTAAACCTTATCCCAACCCCTAACCCCAAATCTAAACCTAACCCCAAATATAAACCTAACCCCAACCCCTAACCCCAAATCTAAACCTAACCCCAAATCTAAACCTAACCCTAACCCCTAACCCCAACCCCTAACCCCAACCCCTAACCCCAACCCCTAACCCCAAATCTAAACCTAACCCCAACCCCTAACCCCAACCCCAACCCTAAATCTAAACCTAACCCCAAATCTAAACCTAACCCCAAGCCCTAACCCCAAATCTAAACCTAACCCCAACCCCTAACCCCAAATCTAAACCTAACGCTAAATCTAAACCTAACCTCAACCCTAACCCCAGTTCTAAACCTAACCCCAAATCTAAACCTAACCCCAACTCCTAAACCCAAATCTAAACCTAACCCCAAGTCTAAACCTAACACCAACCCCTAACCCTGAATCTAAATCTAATCCCAAATCTAAACCTAACCCCAACCCCTAACCCCAAATCCAAACCTAACCCCAAATCACACCTAACCCCAACCCCTAACCCCAACCCTTATCCCCAAATATAAACCTAACCCCAAATCTAAACCTAACCCCAAATCTAAAGCTAACCCAATCCCCTGACCCCAACCCCTAACCCCAACCCCTAACCCCAAATCTAAACCTAACCCCAACCCCTAACCCTGAATCTAAATCTAATCCCAAATCTAAACCTAACCCCAAACCCTAACCCCAAATTTAAACATAACCCCAAATCTAAACAAAACCCCAACCCCTAACCCCAAATCCAAACCTAACCCCAAATCACACCTAACCCCAACCCCTAATCCCAACCCCTAACCCCAACCCCTAACCCTGAATCTAAATCTAATCCCAAATCTAAACCTAACCCCAACCCCTAACCCCGAATCTAAACCTAATCCCAAATCCAAACCTAACCCCAAATCAAACCTAACCCCAACCCCTAACCCCAACCCCTAACCCCAACCCTTAACCCCAAATATAAACCTAACCCCAAATCTAAACCTAACCCCAAATCTAAAGCTAACCCAAACCCCTGACCCCAACCCCTAACCCCAACCCCTAACCCCAAATCTAAACCTAACCCTAACCCCTAACCCCAACCCCTAAACCCAAATCTAAACCTAACCCCAAATCTAAACCTACTCCCAAATCTAAACCTAATCCCAACCCCTAACCCCAAATCTAAACCTAACCCCAACCCCTAACCCCAACCCCGAACCCCAACCCCTAAACCCAAATGTAACCTCACCCCAACCCCTAACCCCAACCCCTAACCCCAAATCTAAACCTAACGCTAAATCTAAACCTAACCTCAACCCCTAACCCCAAATCTAAACCTACTCCCAAATCTAAACCTAATCCCAACCCCTAACCCCAAATCTAAACCTAACCCCAACCCCTAACCCCAACCTCAACCCCAAATCTAAACCTAACCCCAAATCTAAACCTAACCCCAAGCCCTAACCCCAAATCTAAACCTACTCCCAAATCTAAACCTAATCCCAATCCCTAACCCCAACCCCGAACCCCAACCCCTAACCCCAAATCTAAACCTAACCCCAACCCCTAACCCCAACCCCTAACCCCAAATCTAAACCTAACCCCAACCCCTAACCCCAACCCCAACCCTAAATCTAAACCTAACCCCAAATATAAACCTAACCCCAAGCCCTAACCCCAAATCTAAACCTAACCCCAACCCCTAACCCCAAATCTAAACCTAACGCTAAATCTAAACCTAACCTCAACCCCTAACCCCAAATCTAAACCTAACCCCAAATCTAAACCTAACCCCAACTCCTAACCCCAAATCTAAACCTAACCCCAAATCTAAACCTAACCCCAACCCCTAACCCCGAATCTAAACCTAATCCCAAATCCAAACCTAACCCCAAATCAAACCTAACCCCAACCCCTAACCCCAACCACTAACCCCAAACCTTAACCCCAAATATAAACCTAACCCCAAATCTAAAGCTAACCCAAACCCCTGACCCCAACCCCTAACCCCAACCCCTAACCCCAAATCTAAACCTAACCCTAATCCCTAACCCCAACCCCTAAACCCAAATCTAAACCTAAACCCAAAACTAAACCTAACCCCAAATCTAAACCCCAAATCTAAACCTAACCCCAAATCTAAACCTAACCCCAACACCTAACCCTAAATCTAAACCTAACCCCAAATCTAAACCTAACCCCAAATCTAAACCTAACTCCAACCCCTAACCCAAATCTAAACCTAACCCCAAATCTAAACCTAACCCCAACACCTAAACCCAAATCTAAACCTAACCTCAACCCCTAACCCCAAATCAAAACCTAACCCCAAATCTAAACCTAACCCCAACCCCTAAACCCAAACCTAAACCTACACCCAAATCTAAACCTTATCCCAACCCCTAACCCCAAATCTAAACCTAACCCCAAATATAAACCTAACCCCAACCCCTAACCCCAAATCTAAACCTAACCCCAAATCTAAACCTAACCCCAACCCCTAACCCCAACCCCTAACCCCAACCCCTAACCCCAACCCCTAACCCCAAATCTAAACCTAACCCCAACCCCTAACCCCTACCCCTAAACCCAAATCTAAACCTAATCCCAAATCTAAACCTAATCCCAACCCCTAACCCCAAATCTAAACCTAACCCCAACCCCTAACCCCAACCCCGAACCCCAACCCCTAACCCCTAATGTAAACCTAACCCCAACCCCTAACCCCAACCCCTAACCCCAAATCTAAACCTAACCCCAACCCCTAACCCCAACCCCAACCCTAAATCTAAACCTAACCCCAAATCTAAACCTAACCCCAAGCCCTAAGCCCAAATCTAAACCTAACCCCAACCCCTAACCCCAAATCTAAACCTAACGCTAAATCTAAACCTAACCTCAACCCCTAACCCCAATTCTAAACCTAACCCCAAATCTAAACCTAACCCCAACTCCTAACCCCAAATCTAAACCTAACCCCAAGTCTAAAACTAACACCAACCCCTAACCCTGAATCTAAATCTAATCCCAAATCTAAACCTAACCCCAAACCCTAACCCCAAATTTAAACATAACCCCAAATCTAAACAAAACCCCAACCCCTAACCCCAAATCCAAACCTAACCCCAAATCACACCTAACCCCAAATCTAAACCTAACTCCAACCCCTAACCCAAATCTAAACCTAACCCCAAATCTAAACCTAACCCCAACACCTAAACCCAAATCTAAACCTAACCTCAACCCCTAACCCCAAATCAAAACCTAACCCCAAATCTAAACCTAACCCCAACCCCTAAACCCAAATCTAAACCTAACGCTAAATCTAAACCTAACCTCAACCCCTAACCCCAATTCTAAACCTAACCCCAAATCTAAACCTAACCCCAACTCCTAACCCCAAATCTAAACCTAACCCCAAGTCTAAACCTAACACCAACCCCTAACCCTGAATCTAAATCTAATCCCAAATCTAAACCTAACCCCAAACCCTAACCCCAAATTTAAACATAACCCCAAATCTAAACAAAACCCCAACCCCTAACCCCAAATACAAAACTAACCCCAAATCACACCTAACCCCAAACCCTAACCCCAACCCCAACCCCAAATTTAAACATAACCCCAAATCTAAACAAAACCCCAACCCCTAACCCCAAATACAAAACTAACCCCAAATCACACCTAACCCCAACCCCTAACCCCAACCCCTAACCCCAACCCTTATCCCCAAATATAAACCTAACCCCAAATCTAAACCTAACCCCAAATCTAAAGCTAACCCAAACCCCTGACCCCAACCCCTAACCCCAACCCCTAACCCCAAATCTAAACCTAACGCTAAATCTAAACCTAACCTCAACCCCTAACCCCAAATCTAAACCTACTCCCAAATCTAAACCTAACCCCAACCCCAACCCCAAATCTAAACCTAACCTCAAATCTAAACCTAACCCCAAGCCCTAACCCCAAATCTAAACCTAACCCCAACCCCTAACCCCAAATCTAAACCTAACCCCAACCCCTAACCCCAACCCCTAAACCCAAATCTAAACCTAACCCCAAATCTAAACCCCAAATATAAATCTAACCCCAAATCTAAACCTAACCCCAAGCCCTAACCCCAAATCTAAACCTAACCCCAACCCCTAACCCCAAATCTAAACCTAACGCTAAATCTAAACCTAACCTCAACCCCTAACCCCAAATCTAAACCTAACGCCAAATCTAAACCTAACCCCAACTCCTAATCCCAAATCTAAACCTAACCCCAAATCTATACCTAACCCCAACCCCTAACCCCGAATCTAAACCTAATCCCAAATCCAAACCTAACCCCAAATCAAACCTAACCCCAACCCCTAACCCCAACCCCTAACCCCAACCCTTAACCCGAAATATAAACCTAACCCCAAATCTAAACCTAACCCCAAATCTAAAGCTAACCCAAACCCCTGACCCCAACCCCTAACCCCAACCCCTAACCCCAAATCTAAACCTAACCCTAACCCCTAACCCCAACTCCTAAACCCAAATCTAAACCTAACCCCAAATCTAAACCTACTCCGAAATCTAAACCTAATCCCAACCCCTAACCCCAAATCTAAACCTAACCCCAACCCCGAACCCCAACCCCTAACCCTAAATGTAACCTAACCCCAACCCCTAACCCCAACCCCTAACCCCAAATCTAAACCTAACGCTAAATCTAAACCTAACCTCAACCCCTAACTCCAAATCTAAACCTAACCCCAAATCTAAACCTAACCCCAACTCCTAACCCCAAATCTAAACCTAACCCCAAGTCTAAACCTAACCCTAACCCCTAACCCTGAATCTAAATCTAATCCCAAATCTAAACCTAACCCCAAACCCTAACCCCAAATTTAAACATAACCCCAAATCTAAACAAAACCCCAACCCCTAACCCCAAATCCAAACCTAACCCCAAATCACACCTAACCCCAACCCCTAACCCCAACCCCTAACCCCAACCCTTATCCCCAAATATAAACCTAACCCCAAATCTAAACCTAACCCCAACTCCTAACCCCAAATCTAAACCTAACCCCAAATCTAAACCTAACCCCAACCCCTAACCCCGAATCTAAACCTAATCCCAAATCCAAACCTAACCCCAAATCACACCTAACCCCAACCCCTAACCCCAACCCCTAACCCCAACCCTTATCCCCAAATCTAAACCTAACCCCAAATCTAAACCTAACCCCAACCCCTAACCCCGAATCTAAACCTAATCCCAAATCCAAACCTAACCCCAAATCACACCTAACCCCAACCCCTAACCCCAACCCCTAACCCCAACCCTTATCCCCAAATCTAAACCTAACCCCAAATCTAAACCTAACCCCAACCCCTAACCCCGAATCTAAACCTAATCCCAAATCCAAACCTAACCCCAAATCAAACCTAACCCCAACCCCTAACCCCAACCCCTAACCCCAACCCTTAACCCCAAATATAAACGTAACCCCAAATCTAAACCTAACCCCAAATCTAAAGCTAACCCAAACCCCTGACCCCAACCCCTAACCCCAACCCCTAACCCCAAATCTAAACCTAACCCTAACCCCTAACCCCAACCCCTAAACCCAAATCTAAACCTAAACCCAAATCTAAACCTACTCCCAAATCTAAACCTAATCCCAACCCCTAACCCCAAATCTAAACCTAACCCCAACCCCTAACCCCAACCCCGAACCCCAACCCCTAACCCCAAATGTAACCTAACCCCAACCTCTAACCCCAACCCCTAACCCCAAATCTAAACCTAACGCTAAATCTAAACCTAACCTCAACCCCTAACCCCAAATCTAAACCTACTCCCAAATCTAAACCTAATCCCAACCCCTAACCCCAAATCTAAACCTAACCCCAACCCCTAACCCCAACCCCAACCCCAAATCTAAACCTAACCCCAAATCTAAACCTAACCCCAAGCCCTACCCCAAATCTAAACCTACTCCCCAATCTAAACCTAATCCCAATCCCTTACCCCAACCCCGAACCACAACCCCTAACCCCAAATCTAAACCTAACCCCAACCCCTAACCCCAACCCCTAACCCCAAATCTAAACCTAACCCCAACCCCTAACCCCAACCCCAACCCTAAATCTAAACCTAACCCCAAATATAAACCTAACCCCAAGCCCTAACCCCAAATCTAAACCTAACCCCAACCCCTAACCCCAAATCTAAACCTAACGCTAAATCTAAACCTAACCTCAACCCCTAACCCCAAATCTAAACCTAACCCCAACTCCTAACCCCAAATCTAAACCTAACCCCAAATCTAAACCTAACCCCAACCCCTAACCCCGAATCTAAACCTAATCCCAAATCCAAACCTAACCCCAAATCAAACCTAACCCCAACCCCTAACCCCAACCCCTAACCCCAACCCTTAACCCCAAATATAAACCTAACCCCAAATCTAAACCTAACCCCAAATCTAAAGCTAACCCAAACCCCTGACCCCAACCCCTAACCCCAACCCCTAACCCCAAATCTAAACCTAACCCTAAGCCCTAACCCCAACCCCTAAACCCAAATCTAAACCTAACCCCAAATCTAAACCTAACCCCAAATCTAAACCCCAAATCTAAACCTAACCCCAAATCACACCTAACCACAACCCCTAACCCCAACCCCTAACCCCAACCCTTGTCCCCAAATATAAACCTAACACCAAATCTAAACCTAACCCCAAATCTAAAGCTAACCCAAACCCCTGACCCCAACCCCTAACCCCAACCCTAACCCCAACCCCAACCCAAAATCTTTAGGGAAAGACGGACGAGCAACGTCCTGACAGGCTTGAGGGGAAAAACGTCCGTTGATGGTTGGCGTACTGCACGCCCGCCTACGGGGCTGCAGGGGAATCCACATTTGGAAGGTACCTGAAGATGTGTGCCTGTTCTTGGAGCTCCGCTAGTAGGGTAGCAAAGACACTCGTAGGCAGTACTGAATGCTGCTCCGTGCTCCTTCTCCTCCGCTGGCAAATGCTTCACAGTCGCCCTAGGAAAGACGTTTAACAATCGATCTCCAAGAGGAACGAAACACATGATGCCATAAGGCGAAAGAATAGCAGGGCATCTCTTCACAAGCTTGTCCCTGATCTATAGCTGAGGGCAAACACTTGTGTGCTTGTGGGAGAGCGTGTGTCTTTCCTGGAAGCGTTTGGGAGTTTTGCTCAGACGCGTGTTTCCTCAAGTTCAAGAATCAAGATCTAGGATACCTGCAGACAGGTGCCTGTTTGTGTGGAGACAGTCTGTTTGAAACTGTGTTCCTCAGCGCCCGCTCTTTCTCCCCGTCGCTCCACACGCCTGGGAGTCCCTTTCTTTCTCTCCACAAGCACGTGTGTTGACTTCGTCGCACATGTGCATCTGCACAAGCGTTGAGCTCAGCAGAGCGTACATGATGCCATAAGGCGAAAGAATAGCAGGGCATCTCTTCACAAGCTTGTCCCTGATCTATAGCTGAGGGCAAACACTTGTGTGCTTGTGGGAGAGCGTGTGTCTTTCCTGGAAGCGTTTGGGAGTTTTGCTCAGACGCGTGTTTCCTCAAGTTCAAGAATCAAGATCTAGGATACCTGCAGACAGGTGCCTGTTTGTGTGGAGACAGTATGTTTGAAACTGTGTTCCTCAGCGCCCGCTCTTTCTCCCCGTCGCTCCACACGCCTGGGAGTCCCTTTCTTTCTCTCCACAAACACGTGTGTTGACTTCTTCGCACATTGTGCATCTGCACAAGCGTTGAGCTCAGCAGAGCGTGTCTCTTGACACTTGACGTGCGTTGGCTGTGTCTGCGTGCTCCAGTGAAGAGAGAAACGGGAAATCGTCTTGGTAGAGGCAACAAAGCAAAAGCGAGGCAGGATTGACACCTGCTCAACAGAGACGGATTCCCTGCGCTGACACAGTTCACAGTTACACGAGAAGCAATCTGAGCGGTCCATCGACCGGAGACGTGTTTCCCAAGAGGTCGTTTAGCGAGTGAACAGCAGTGTGCGCGACTTTCAGGAGTGTGCCTGGAAAGTGCCAGAATCACCAGAGCATCTGTGCAAAAGCTGCTGCCTCTGTGACCGCATTGAGGCACGTTCCCGTGTCTGCGAGTACATAGACGGCTCTTCGCGTTCACTCCGAGGGAAACGGTCCGCTATTGCTTCTGTGCGTACAGACGCGATTCCCTTGTCTCTTGCGAACACAGGGAACTCTGTGCATCCAAATCTACAGGCTAAGGACGCGTCTGCATATGTTTTGGTGAACAATCGAGTGTGCGTGTTCTGACAGCTGCCTCTATGCAGACGTCTCCACAGAGCCACTTCTGAATGCCCCGCAGCCCAGGACTGAATGGATACACTAACAAGTGCACCGGTGTGAGCAACCACATATGCAGAAGGACGTCTTTCATCTCACAGAAGCGCGAACGTCTTGGCGTTCAAGCACATGGCAGAAACAAGGTGTGAACAGATGAGCTGCTGCTATTTTCTCCGTTCGGCATGCTTCGTTGTAGCTCTCTTGCCGGTCGCCGGCTTAGCGGCTTACTTTGCGCGACTAGGTCTGCGGAGAGAAGGAGATAGCGCCGGAAACCTTGCCTTTTGCCTTCTTCGGCGCTGGAACCTGGTTGCTGCGCCTTCTCTTTGTCCATGTGCACACACACGATTCCTCAGCGAAAACCATGCAGAAACCTTCCCACGAGCACCCAGGGATGTGCACCCAGGCCCACATGCACGCACACGCAGCTAAAGAAAAGCACCTACCTTTTCACACACTGATGCCTAAGCAAACGCGTGGCCACACACACGCACACATCCGCAAGCGCGCCTACTCCCATCTATTGAGGGAAAGACGGACCAGTAACGTCCTGACAGGCTTGAGGGGAAAAACGTCCGTTGATGGTTGGCGTACTGCACGCCCGCCTACGGGGCTGCAGGGGAATCCACATTTGGAAGGTACCTGAAGATGTGTGCCTGTTCTTGGAGCTCCGCTAGTAGGGTAGCAAAGACACTCGTAGGCAGTACTGAATGCTGCTCCGTGCTACTTCTCCTCCGCTGGCAAATGCTTCACAGTCGCCCTAGGAAAAACGTTTAACAATCGATCTCCAAGAGGAACGAAACACATGATGCCATAAGGCGAAAGAATAGCAGGGCATCTCTTCACAAGCTTGTCCCTGATCTATAGCTGAGGGCAAACACTTGTGTGCTTGTGGGAGAGCGTGTGTCTTTCCTGGAAGCGTTTGGGAGTTTTGCTCAGACGCGTGTTTCCTCAAGTTCAAGAATCAAGATCTAGGATACCTGCAGACAGGTGCCTGTTTGTGTGGAGACAGTCTGTTTGAAACTGTGTTCCTCAGCGCCCGCTCTTTCTCCCCGTCGCTCCACACGCCTGGGAGTCCCTTTCTTTCTCTCCACAAGCACGTATGTTGACTTCGTCGCACATGTGCATCTGCACAAGCGTTGAGCTCAGCAGAGCGTGTCTCTTGACACTTGATGTGCGTTGGCTGTGTCTGCGTGCTCCAGTGAAGAGAGAAACGGGAAATCATCTTGGTAGAGGCAACAAAGCAAAAGCGAGGCAGGATTGACATCTGCTCAACAGAGACGGATTCCCTGCGCTGACACAGTTCACAGTTACACGAGAAGCAATCTGAGCGGTCCATCGACCGGAGACGTGTTTCCCAAGAGGTCGTTTAGCGAGTGAACAGCAGTGTGCGCGACTTTCAGGAGTGTGCCTGGAAAGTGCCAGAATCACCAGAGCATCTGTGCAAAAGCTGCTGCCTCTGTGACCGCATTGAGGCACGTTCCCGTGTCTGCGAGTACATAGACGGCTCTTCGCGTTCACTCCGAGGGAAACGGTCCGCTATTGCTTCTGTGCATACAGACGCGATTCCCTTGTCTCTTGCGAACACAGGGAACTCTGTGCATCCAAATCTACAGGCTAAGGACGCGTCTGCATATGTTTTGGTGAACAATCGAGTGTGCGTGTTCTGACAGCTGCCTCTATGCAGACGTCTCCACAGAGCCACTTCTGAATGCCCCGCAGCCCAGGACTGAATGGATACACTAACAAGTGCACCGGTGTGAGCAAGCACATATGCAGAAGGACGTCTTTCATCTCACAGAAGCGCGAACGTCTTGGCGTTCAAGCACATGGCAGAAACAAGGTGTGAACAGATGAGCTGCTGCTATTTTCTCCGTTCGGCATGCTTCGTTGTAGCTCTCTTGCCGGTCGCCGGCTTAGCGGCTTGCTTTGCGCGACTAGGTCTGCGGAGAGAAGGAGATAGCGCCGGAAACCTTGCCTTTTGCCTTCTTCGGCGCTGGAACCTGGTTGCTGCGCCTTCTCTTTGTCCATGTGCACACACACGATTCCTCAGCGAAAACCATGCAGAAACCTTTCCACGAACACCCAGGCATGTGCACCCAGCACCACGTGCACGCACACGCAGCTAGAGAAAAGCACCTACCTTTTCACACACTGATGCCTAAGAAAACGCGTGGCCACACACACGCACACATCCGCAAGCGCGCCTACTCCCATCTATTGAGGGAAACACGGACGAGGAACGTCGTGACAGGCTTGAGGGGAAAAACCTCCGTTGATGGTTGGCGTACTGCACGCCCGCCTACGGGGCTGCAGGGGAATCCACATTTGGAAGGTACCTGAAGATGTGTGCCTGTTCTTGGAGCTCCGCTAGTAGGGTAGCAAAGACACTCGTAGGCAGTACTGAATGCTGCTCCGTGCTCCTTCTCCTCCGCTGGCAAATGCTTCACAGTCGCCCTAGGAAAGACGTTTAACAATCGATCTCCAAGAGGAACGAAACACATGATGCCATAAGGCGAAAGAATAGCAGGGCATCTCTTCACAAGCTTGTCCCTGATCTATAGCTGAGGGCAAACACTTGTGTGCTTGTGGGAGAGCGTGTGTCTTTCCTGGAAGCGTTTGAGAGTTTTGCTCAGACGCGTGTTTCCTCAAGTTCAAGAATCAAGATCTAGGATACCTGCAGACAGGTGCCTGTTTGTGTGGAGACAGTCTGTTTGAAACTGTGTTCCTCAGCGCCCGCTCTTTCTCCCCGTCGCTCCACACGCCTGGGAGTCCCTTTCTTTCTCTCCACAAGCACGTGTGTTGACTTCGTCGCACATGTGCATCTGCACAAGCGTTGAGCTCAGCAGAGCGTGTCTCTTGACACTTGATGTGTGTTGGCTGTGTCTGCGTGCTCCAGTGAAGAGAGAAACGGGAAATCATCTTGGTAGAGGCAACAAAGCAAAAGCGAGGCAGGATTGAAAACCTGCTCAACAGAGACGGATTCCCTGCGCTGACACAGTTCACAGTTACACGAGTAGCAATCTGAGCGGTCCGTCGACCGGAGACGTGTTTCCCAAGAGGTCGTTTAGCGAGTGAACAGCAGTGTGCGCGACTTTCAGGAGTGTGCCTGGAAAGTGCCAGAATCACCAGAGCATCTGTGCAAAAGCTGCTGCCTCTGTGACCGCATTGAGGCACGTTCCCGTGTCTGCGAGTACATAGACGGCTCTTCGCGTTCACTCCGAGGGAAACGGTCCGCTATTGCTTCTGTGGGTACAGACGCGATTCCCGTGTCTCTTGCGAACACAGGGAACTCTGTGCATCCAAATCTACAGGCTAAGGACGCGTCTGCATATGTTTTGGTGAACAATCGAGTGTGCGTGTTCTGACAGCTGCCTCTATGCAGACGTCTCCACAGAGCCACTTCTGAATGCCCCGCAGCCCAGGACTGAATGGATACACTAACAAGTGCACCGGTGTGAGCAAGCACATATGCAGAAGGACGTCTTTCATCTCACAGAAGCGCGAACGTCTTGGCGTTCAAGCACATGGCAGAAACAAGGTGTGAACAGATGAGCTGCTGCTATTTTCTCCGTTCGGCATGCTTCGTTGTAGCTCTCTTGCCGGTCGCCGGCTTAGCGGCTTGCTTTGCGCGACTAGGTCTGCGGAGAGAAGGAGATAGCGCCGGAAACCTTGCCTTTTGCCTTCTTCGGCGCTGGAACCTGGTTGCTGCGCCTTCTCTTTGTCCATGTGCACACACACGATTCCTCAGCGAAAACCATGCAGAAACCTTCCCACGAGCACCCAGGGATGTGCACCCAGCACCACGTGCACGCACACGCAGCTAGAGAAAAGCACCTACCTTTTCACACACTGATGCCTAAGCAAACGCGTGGCCACACACACGCACACATCCGCAAGCGCGCCTACTCCCATCTATTGAGGGAAAGACGGACGAGCAACGTCCTGACAGGCTTGAGGGGAAAAACGTCCGTTGATGGTTGGCGTACTGCACGCCCGCCTACGGGGCTGCAGGGGAATCCACATTTGGAAGGTACCTGAAGATGTGTGCCTGTTCTTGGAGCTCCGCTAGTAGGGTAGCAAAGACACTCGTAGGCAGTACTGAATGCTGCTCCGTGCTCCTTCTCCTCCGCTGGCAAATGCTTCACAGTCGCCCTAGGAAAGACGTTTAACAATCGATCTCCAAGAGGAACGAAACACATGATGCCATAAGGCGAAAGAATAGCAGGGCATCTCTTCACAAGCTTGTCCCTGATCTATAGCTGAGGGCAAACACTTGTGTGCTTGTGGGAGAGCGTGTGTCTTTCCTGGAAGCGTTTGGGAGTTTTGCTCAGACGCGTGTTTCCTCAAGTTCAAGAATCAAGATCTAGGATACCTGCAGACAGGTGCCTGTTTGTGTGGAGACAGTCTGTTTGAAACTGTGTTCCTCAGCGCCCGCTCTTTCTCCCCATCGCTCCACACGCCTGGGAGTCCCTTTCTTTCTCTCCACAAGCACGTGTGTTGACTTCGTCGCACATGTGCATCTGCACAAGCGTTGAGCTCAGCAGAGCGTGTCTCTTGACACTTGATGTGCGTTGGCTGTGTCTGCGTGCTCCAGTGAAGAGAGAAACGGGAAATCATCTTGGTAGAGGCAACAAAGCAAAAGCGAGGCAGGATTGACATCTGCTCAACAGAGACGGATTCCCTGCGCTGACACAGTTCACAGTTACACGAGAAGCAATCTGAGCGGTCCATCGACCGGAGACGTGTTTCCCAAGAGGTCGTTTAGCGAGTGAACAGCAGTGTGCGCGACTTTCAGGAGTGTGCCTGGAAAGTGCCAGAATCACCAGAGCATCTGTGCAAAAGCTGCTGCCTCTGTGACCGCATTGAGGCACGTTCCCGTGTCTGCGAGTACATAGACGGCTCTTCGCGTTCACTCCGAGGGAAACGGTCCGCTATTGCTTCTGTGCGTACAGACGCGATTCCCTTGTCTCTTGCGAACACAGGGAACTCTGTGCATCCAAATCTACAGGCTAAGGACGCATCTGCATATGTTTTGGTGAACAATCGAGTGTGCGTGTTCTGACAGCTGCCTCTATGCAGACGTCTCCACAGAGCCACTTCTGAATGCCCCGCAGCCCAGGACTGAATGGATACACTAACAAGTGCACCGGTGTGAGCAACCACATATGCAGAAGGACGTCTTTCATCTCACAGAAGCGCGAACGTCTTGGCGTTCAAGCACATGGCAGAAACAAGGTGTGAACAGATGAGCTGCTGCTATTTTCTCCGTTCGGCATGCTTCGTTGTAGCTCTCTTGCCGGTCGCCGGCTTAGCGGCTTGCTTTGCGCGACTAGGTCTGCGGAGAGAAGGAGATAGCGCCGGAAACCTTGCCTTTTGCCTTCTTCGGCGCTGGAACCTGGTTGCTGCGCCTTCTCTTTGTCCATGTGCACACACACGATTCCTCAGCGAAAACCATGCAGAAACCTTCCCACGAGCACCCAGGGATGTGCACCCAGCCCCACGTGCACGCACACGCAGCTAGAGAAAAGCACCTACCTTTTCACACACTGATGCCTAAGCAAACGCGTGGCCACACACACGCACACATCCGCAAGCGCGCCTACTCCCATCTATTGAGGGAAAGATGGACGAGCAACGTCCTGACAGGCTTGAGGGGAAAAACGTCCGTTGATGGTTGGCGTACTGCACGCCCGCCTACGGGGCTGCAGGGGAATCCACATTTGGAAGGTACCTGAAGATGTGTGCCTGTTCTTGGAGCTCCGCTAGTAGGGTAGCAAAGACACTCGTAGGCAGTACTGAATGCTGCTCCGTGCTCCTTCTCCTCCGCTGGCAAATGCTTCACAGTCGCCCTAGGAAAGACGTTTAACAATCGATCTCCAAGAGGAACGAAACACATGATGCCATAAGGCGAAAGAATAGCAGGGCATCTCTTCACAAGCTTGTCCCTGATCTATAGCTGAGGGCAAACACTTGTGTGCTTGTGGGAGAGCGTGTGTCTTTCCTGGAAGCGTTTGGGAGTTTTGCTCAGACGCGTGTTTCCTCAAGTTCAAGAATCAAGATCTAGGATACCTGCAGACAGGTGCCTGTTTGTGTGGAGACAGTCTGTTTGAAACTGTGTTCCTCAGCGCCCGCTCTTTCTCCCCGTCGCTCCACACGCCTGGGAGTCCCTTTCTTTCTCTCCACAAGCACGTGTGTTGACTTCGTCGCACATGTGCATCTGCACAAGCGTTGAGCTCAGCAGAGCGTGTCTCTTGACACTTGATGTGTGTTGGCTGTGTCTGCGTGCTCCAGTGAAGAGAGAAACGGGAAATCATCTTGGTAGAGGCAACAAAGCAAAAGCGAGGCAGGATTGACATCTGCTCAACAGAGACGGATTCCCTGCGCTGACACAGTTCACAGTTACACGAGAAGCAATCTGAGCGGTCCATCGACCGGAGACGTGTTTCCCAAGAGGTCGTTTAGCGAGTGAACAGCAGTGTGCGCGACTTTCAGGAGTGTGCCTGGAAAGTGCCAGAATCACCAGAGCATCTGTGCAAAAGCTGCTGCCTCTGTGACCGCATTGAGGCACGTTCCCGTGTCTGCGAGTACATAGACGGCTCTTCGCGTTCACTCCGAGGGAAACGGTCCGCTATTGCTTCTGTGCGTACAGACGCGATTCCCTTGTCTCTTGCGAACACAGGGAACTCTGTGCATCCAAATCTACAGGCTAAGGACGCGTCTGCATATGTTTTGGTGAACAATCGAGTGTGCGTGTTCTGACAGCTGCCTCTATGCAGACGTCTCCACAGAGCCACTTCTGAATGCCCCGCAGCCCAGGACTGAATGGATACACTAACAAGTGCACCGGTGTGAGCAAGCACATATGCAGAAGGACGTCTTTCATCTCACAGAAGCGCGAACGTCTTGGCGTTCAAGCACATGGCAGAAACAAGGTGTGAACAGATGAGCTGCTGCTATTTTCTCCGTTCGGCATGCTTCGTTGTAGCTCTCTTGCCGGTCGCCGGCTTAGCGGCTTGCTTTGCGCGACTAGGTCTGCGGAGAGAAGGAGATAGCGCCGGAAACCTTGCCTTTTGCCTTCTTCGGCGCTGGAACCTGGTTGCTGCGCCTTCTCTTTGTCCATGTGCACACACACGATTCCTCAGCGAAAACCATGCAGAAACCTTCCCACGAGCACCCAGGGATGTGCACCCAGCCCCACGTGCACGCACACGCAGCTAGAGAAAAGCACCTACCTTTTCACACACTGATGCCTAAGCAAACGCGTGGCCACACACACGCACACATCCGCAAGCGCGCCTACTCCCATCTATTGAGGGAAAGATGGACGAGCAACGTCCTGACAGGCTTGAGGGGAAAAACGTCCGTTGATGGTTGGCGTACTGCACGCCCGCCTACGGGGCTGCAGGGGAATCCACATTTGGAAGGTACCTGAAGATGTGTGCCTGTTCTTGGAGCTCCGCTAGTAGGGTAGCAAAGACACTCGTAGGCAGTACTGAATGCTGCTCCGTGCTCCTTCTCCTCCGCTGGCAAATGCTTCACAGTCGCCCTAGGAAAGACGTTTAACAATCGATCTCCAAGAGGAACGAAACACATGATGCCATAAGGCGAAAGAATAGCAGGGCATCTCTTCACAAGCTTGTCCCTGATCTATAGCTGAGGGCAAACACTTGTGTGCTTGTGGGAGAGCGTGTGTCTTTCCTGGAAGCGTTTGGGAGTTTTGCTCAGACGCGTGTTTCCTCAAGTTCAAGAATCAAGATCTAGGATACCTGCAGACAGGTGCCTGTTTGTGTGGAGACAGTCTGTTTGAAACTGTGTTCCTCAGCGCCCGCTCTTTCTCCCCGTCGCTCCACACGCCTGGGAGTCCCTTTCTTTCTCTCCACAAGCACGTGTGTTGACTTCGTCGCACATGTGCATCTGCACAAGCGTTGAGCTCAGCAGAGCGTGTCTCTTGACACTTGATGTGCGTTGGCTGTGTCTGCGTGCTCCAGTGAAGAGAGAAACGGGAAATCATCTTGGTAGAGGCAACAAAGCAAAAGCGAGGCAGGATTGACATCTGCTCAACAGAGACGGATTCCCTGCGCTGACACAGTTCACAGTTACACGAGAAGCAATCTGAGCGGTCCATCGACCGGAGACGTGTTTCCCAAGAGGTCGTTTAGCGAGTGAACAGCAGTGTGCGCGACTTTCAGGAGTGTGCCTGGAAAGTGCCAGAATCACCAGAGCATCTGTGCAAAAGCTGCTGCCTCTGTGACCGCATTGAGGCACGTTCCCGTGTCTGCGAGTACATAGACGGCTCTTCGCGTTCACTCCGAGGGAAACGGTCCGCTATTGCTTCTGTGCGTACAGACGCGATTCCCTTGTCTCTTGCGAACACAGTGAACTCTGTGCATCCAAATCTACAGGCTAAGGACGCGTCTGCATATGTTTTGGTGAACAATCGAGTGTGCGTGTTCTGACAGCTGCCTCTATGCAGACGTCTCCACAGAGCCACTTCTGAATGCCCCGCAGCCCAGGACTGAATGGATACACTAACAAGTGCACCGGTGTGAGCAAGCACATATGCAGAAGGACGTCTTTCATCTCACAGAAGCGCGAACGTCTTGGCGTTCAAGCACATGGCAGAAACAAGGTGTGAACAGATGAGCTGCTGCTATTTTCTCCGTTCGGCATGCTTCGTTGTAGCTCTCTTGCCGGTCGCCGGCTTAGCGGCTTGCTTTGCGCGACTAGGTCTGCGGAGAGAAGGAGATAGCGCCGGAAACCTTGCCTTTTGCCTTCTTCGGCGCTGGAACCTGGTTGCTGCGCCTTCTCTTTGTCCATGTGCACACACACGATTCCTCAGCGAAAACCATGCAGAAACCTTCCCACGAGCACCCAGGGATGTGCACCCAGCACCACGTGCACGCACACGCAGCTAGAGAAAAGCACCTACCTTTTCACACACTGATGCCTAAGCAAACGCGTGGCCACACACACGCACACATCCGCAAGCGCGCCTACTCCCATCTATTGAGGGAAAGACGGACGAGCAACGTCCTGACAGGCTTGAGGGGAAAAACGTCCGTTGATGGTTGGCGTACTGCACGCCCGCCTACGGGGCTGCAGGGGAATCCACATTTGGAAGGTACCTGAAGATGTGTGCCTGTTCTTGGAGCTCCGCTAGTAGGGTAGCAAAGACACTCGTAGGCAGTACTGAATGCTGCTCCGTGCTACTTCTCCTCCGCTGGCAAATGCTTCACAGTCGCCCTAGGAAAGACGTTTAACAATCGATCTCCAAGAGGAACGAAACACATGATGCCATAAGGCGAAAGAATAGCAGGGCATCTCTTCACAAGCTTGTCCCTGATCTATAGCTGAGGGCAAACACTTGTGTGCTTGTGGGAGAGCGTGTGTCTTTCCTGGAAGCGTTTGGGAGTTTTGCTCAGACGCGTGTTTCCTCAAGTTCAAGAATCAAGATCTAGGATACCTGCAGACAGGTGCCTGTTTGTGTGGAGACAGTCTGTTTGAAACTGTGTTCCTCAGCGCCCGCTCTTTCTCCCCGTCGCTCCACACGCCTGGGAGTCCCTTTCTTTCTCTCCACAAGCACGTGTGTTGACTTCGTCGCACATGTGCATCTGCACAAGCGTTGAGCTCAGCAGAGCGTGTCTCTTGACACTTGATGTGCGTTGGCTGTGTCTGCGTGCTCCAGTGAAGAGAGAAACGGGAAATCATCTTGGTAGAGGCAACAAAGCAAAAGCGAGGCAGGATTGACATCTGCTCAACAGAGACGGATTCCCTGCGCTGACACAGTTCACAGTTACACGAGAAGCAATCTGAGCGGTCCATCGACCGGAGACGTGTTTCCCAAGAGGTCGTTTAGCGAGTGAACAGCAGTGTGCGCGACTTTCAGGAGTGTGCCTGGAAAGTGCCAGAATCACCAGAGCATCTGTGCAAAAGCTGCTGCCTCTGTGACCGCATTGAGGCACGTTCCCGTGTCTGCGAGTACATAGACGGCTCTTCGCGTTCACTCCGAGGGAAACGGTCCGCTATTGCTTCTGTGCGTACAGACGCGATTCCCTTGTCTCTTGCGAACACAGGGAACTCTGTGCATCCAAATCTACAGGCTAAGGACGCGTCTGCATATGTTTTGGTGAACAATCGAGTGTGCGTGTTCTGACAGCTGCCTCTATGCAGACGTCTCCACAGAGCCACTTCTGAATGCCCCGCAGCCCAGGACTGAATGGATACACCAACAAGTGCACCGGTGTGAGCAACCACATATGCAGAAGGACGTCTTTCATCTCACAGAAGCGCGAACGTCTTGGCGTTCAAGCACATGGCAGAAACAAGGTGTGAACAGATGAGCTGCTGCTATTTTCTCCGTTCGGCATGCTTCGTTGTAGCTCTCTTGCCGGTCGCCGGCTTAGCGGCTTGCTTTGCGCGACTAGGTCTGCGGAGAGAAGGAGATAGCGCCGGAAACCTTGCCTTTTGCCTTCTTCGGCGCTGGAACCTGGTTGCTGCGCCTTCTCTTTGTCCATGTGCACACACACGATTCCTCAGCGAAAACCATGCAGAAACCTTCCCACGAGCACCCAGGGATGTGCACCCAGCACCACGTGCACGCACACGCAGCTAGAGAAAAGCACCTACCTTTTCACACACTGATGCCTAAGCAAACGCGTGGCCACACACACGCACACATCCGCAAGCGCGCCTACTCCCATCTATTGAGGGAAAGACGGACGAGCAACGTCCTGACAGGCTTGAGGGGAAAAACGTCCGTTGATGGTTGGCGTACTGCACGCCCGCCTACGGGGCTGCAGGGGAATCCACATTTGGAAGGTACCTGAAGATGTGTGCCTGTTCTTGGAGCTCCGCTAGTAGGGTAGCAAAGACACTCGTAGGCAGTACTGAATGCTGCTCCGTGCTCCTTCTCCTCCGCTGGCAAATGCTTCACAGTCGCCCTAGGAAAGACGTTTAACAATCGATCTCCAAGAGGAACGAAACACATGATGCCATAAGGCGAAAGAATAGCAGGGCATCTCTTCACAAGCTTGTCCCTGATCTATAGCTGAGGGCAAACACTTGTGTGCTTGTGGGAGAGCGTGTGTCTTTCCTGGAAGCGTTTGGGAGTTTTGCTCAGACGCGTGTTTCCTCAAGTTCAAGAATCAAGATCTAGGATACCTGCAGACAGGTGCCTGTTTGTGTGGAGACAGTCTGTTTGAAACTGTGTTCCTCAGCGCCCGCTCTTTCTCCCCGTCGCTCCACACGCCTGGGAGTCCCTTTCTTTCTCTCCACAAGCACGTGTGTTGACTTCGTCGCACATGTGCATCTGCACAAGCGTTGAGCTCAGCAGAGCGTGTCTCTTGACACTTGATGTGTGTTGGCTGTGTCTGCGTGCTCCAGTGAAGAGAGAAACGGGAAATCATCTTGGTAGAGGCAACAAAGCAAAAGCGAGGCAGGATTGACATCTGCTCAACAGAGACGGATTCCCTGCGCTGACACAGTTCACAGTTACACGAGAAGCAATCTGAGCGGTCCATCGACCGGAGACGTGTTTCCCAAGAGGTCGTTTAGCGAGTGAACAGCAGTGTGCGCGACTTTCAGGAGTGTGCCTGGAAAGTGCCAGAATCACCAGAGCATCTGTGCAAAAGCTGCTGCCTCTGTGACCGCATTGAGGCACGTTCCCGTGTCTGCGAGTACATAGACGGCTCTTCGCGTTCACTCCGAGGGAAACGGTCCGCTATTGCTTCTGTGCGTACAGACGCGATTCCCTTGTCTCTTGCGAACACAGGGAACTCTGTGCATCCAAATCTACAGGCTAAGGACGCCTCTGCATATGTTTTGGTGAACAATCGAGTGTGCGTGTTCTGACAGCTGCCTCTATGCAGACGTCTCCACAGAGCCACTTCTGAATGCCCCGCAGCCCAGGACTGAATGGATACACCAACAAGTGCACCGGTGTGAGCAACCACATATGCAGAAGGACGTCTTTCATCTCACAGAAGCGCGAACGTCTTGGCGTTCAAGCACATGGCAGAAACAAGGTGTGAACAGATGAGCTGCTGCTATTTTCTCCGTTCGGCATGCTTCGTTGTAGCTCTCTTGCCGGTCGCCGGCTTAGCGGCTTGCTTTGCGCGACTAGGTCTGCGGAGAGAAGGAGATAGCGCCGGAAACCTTGCCTTTTGCCTTCTTCGGCGCTGGAACCTGGTTGCTGCGCCTTCTCTTTGTCCATGTGCACACACACGATTCCTCAGCGAAAACCATGCAGAAACCTTTCCACGAGCACCCAGGGATGTGCACCCAGCACCACGTGCACGCACACGCAGCTAGAGAAAAGCACCTACCTTTTCACACACTGATGCCTAAGCAAACGCGTGGCCACACACACGCACACATCCGCAAGCGCGCCTACTCCCATCTATTGAGGGAAAGACGGACGAGCAACGTCCTGACAGGCTTGAGGGGAAAAACGTCCGTTGATGGTTGGCGTACTGCACGCCCGCCTACGGGGCTGCAGGGGAATCCACATTTGGAAGGTACCTGAAGATGTGTGCCTGTTCTTGGAGCTCCGCTAGTAGGGTAGCAAAGACACTCGTAGGCAGTACTGAATGCTGCTCCGTGCTCCTTCTCCTCCGCTGGCAAATGCTTCACAGTCGCCCTAGGAAAGACGTTTAACAATCGATCTCCAAGAGGAACGAAACACATGATGCCATAAGGCGAAAGAATAGCAGGGCATCTCTTCACAAGCTTGTCCCTGATCTATAGCTGAGGGCAAACACTTGTGTGCTTGTGGGAGAGCGTGTGTCTTTCCTGGAAGCGTTTGGGAGTTTTGCTCAGACGCGTGTTTCCTCAAGTTCAAGAATCAAGATCTAGGATACCTGCAGACAGGTGCCTGTTTGTGTGGAGACAGTCTGTTTGAAACTGTGTTCCTCAGCGCCCGCTCTTTCTCCCCGTCGCTCCACACGCCTGGGAGTCCCTTTCTTTCTCTCCACAAGCACGTGTGTTGACTTCGTCGCACATGTGCATCTGCACAAGCGTTGAGCTCAGCAGAGCGTGTCTCTTGACACTTGATGTGCGTTGGCTGTGTCTGCGTGCTCCAGTGAAGAGAGAAACGGGAAATCATCTTGGTAGAGGCAACAAAGCAAAAGCGAGGCAGGATTGACATCTGCTCAACAGAGACGGATTCCCTGCGCTGACACAGTTCACAGTTACACGAGAAGCAATCTGAGCGGTCCATCGACCGGAGACGTGTTTCCCAAGAGGTCGTTTAGCGAGTGAACAGCAGTGTGCGCGACTTTCAGGAGTGTGCCTGGAAAGTGCCAGAATCACCAGAGCATCTGTGCAAAAGCTGCTGCCTCTGTGACCGCATTGAGGCACGTTCCCGTGTCTGCGAGTACATAGACGGCTCTTCGCGTTCACTCCGAGGGAAACGGTCCGCTATTGCTTCTGTGCGTACAGACGCGATTCCCTTGTCTCTTGCGAACACAGGGAACTCTGTGCATCCAAATCTACAGGCTAAGGACGCGTCTGCATATGTTTTGGTGAACAATCGAGTGTGCGTGTTCTGACAGCTGCCTCTATGCAGACGTCTCCACAGAGCCACTTCTGAATGCCCCGCAGCCCAGGACTGAATGGATACACCAACAAGTGCACCGGTGTGAGCAACCACATATGCAGAAGGACGTCTTTCATCTCACAGAAGCGCGAACGTCTTGGCGTTCAAGCACATGGCAGAAACAAGGTGTGAACAGATGAGCTGCTGCTATTTTCTCCGTTCGGCATGCTTCGTTGTAGCTCTCTTGCCGGTCGCCGGCTTAGCGGCTTGCTTTGCGCGACTAGGTCTGCGGAGAGAAGGAGATAGCGCCGGAAACCTTGCCTTTTGCCTTCTTCGGCGCTGGAACCTGGTTGCTGCGCCTTCTCTTTGTCCATGTGCACACACACGATTCCTCAGCGAAAACCATGCAGAAACCTTCCCACGAGCACCCAGGGATGTGCACCCAGCACCACGTGCACGCACACGCAGCTAGAGAAAAGCACCTACCTTTTCACACACTGATGCCTAAGCAAACGCGTGGCCACACACACGCACACATCCGCAAGCGCGCCTACTCCCATCTATTGAGGGAAAGACGGACGAGCAACGTCCTGACAGGCTTGAGGGGAAAAACGTCCGTTGATGGTTGGCGTACTGCACGCCCGCCTACGGGGCTGCAGGGGAATCCACATTTGGAAGGTACCTGAAGATGTGTGCCTGTTCTTGGAGCTCCGCTAGTAGGGTAGCAAAGACACTCGTAGGCAGTACTGAATGCTGCTCCGTGCTCCTTCTCCTCCGCTGGCAAATGCTTCACAGTCGCCCTAGGAAAGACGTTTAACAATCGATCTCCAAGAGGAACGAAACACATGATGCCATAAGGCGAAAGAATAGCAGGGCATCTCTTCACAAGCTTGTCCCTGATCTATAGCTGAGGGCAAACACTTGTGTGCTTGTGGGAGAGCGTGTGTCTTTCCTGGAAGCGTTTGGGAGTTTTGCTCAGACGCGTGTTTCCTCAAGTTCAAGAATCAAGATCTAGGATACCTGCAGACAGGTGCCTGTTTGTGTGGAGACAGTCTGTTTGAAACTGTGTTCCTCAGCGCCCGCTCTTTCTCCCCGTCGCTCCACACGCCTGGGAGTCCCTTTCTTTCTCTCCACAAGCACGTGTGTTGACTTCGTCGCACATGTGCATCTGCACAAGCGTTGAGCTCAGCAGAGCGTGTCTCTTGACACTTGATGTGTGTTGGCTGTGTCTGCGTGCTCCAGTGAAGAGAGAAACGGGAAATCATCTTGGTAGAGGCAACAAAGCAAAAGCGAGGCAGGATTGACATCTGCTCAACAGAGACGGATTCCCTGCGCTGACACAGTTCACAGTTACACGAGAAGCAATCTGAGCGGTCCATCGACCGGAGACGTGTTTCCCAAGAGGTCGTTTAGCGAGTGAACAGCAGTGTGCGCGACTTTCAGGAGTGTGCCTGGAAAGTGCCAGAATCACCAGAGCATCTGTGCAAAAGCTGCTGCCTCTGTGACCGCATTGAGG
Source organism: Patagioenas fasciata (assembly GCF_037038585.1). Lineage (NCBI taxonomy): Eukaryota > Metazoa > Chordata > Aves > Columbiformes > Columbidae > Patagioenas > Patagioenas fasciata. The sequence continues at coordinate 8,233,345 of NC_092559.1, read as the reverse complement.
CACGTTCCCGTGTCTGCGAGTACATAGACGGCTCTTCGCGTTCACTCCGAGGGAAACGGTCCGCTATTGCTTCTGTGCGTACAGACGCGATTCCCTTGTCTCTTGCGAACACAGGGAACTCTGTGCATCCAAATCTACAGGCTAAGGACGCCTCTGCATATGTTTTGGTGAACAATCGAGTGTGCGTGTTCTGACAGCTGCCTCTATGCAGACGTCTCCACAGAGCCACTTCTGAATGCCCCGCAGCCCAGGACTGAATGGATACACCAACAAGTGCACCGGTGTGAGCAACCACATATGCAGAAGGACGTCTTTCATCTCACAGAAGCGCGAACGTCTTGGCGTTCAAGCACATGGCAGAAACAAGGTGTGAACAGATGAGCTGCTGCTATTTTCTCCGTTCGGCATGCTTCGTTGTAGCTCTCTTGCCGGTCGCCGGCTTAGCGGCTTGCTTTGCGCGACTAGGTCTGCGGAGAGAAGGAGATAGCGCCGGAAACCTTGCCTTTTGCCTTCTTCGGCGCTGGAACCTGGTTGCTGCGCCTTCTCTTTGTCCATGTGCACACACACGATTCCTCAGCGAAAACCATGCAGAAACCTTTCCACGAGCACCCAGGGATGTGCACCCAGCACCACGTGCACGCACACGCAGCTAGAGAAAAGCACCTACCTTTTCACACACTGATGCCTAAGCAAACGCGTGGCCACACACACGCACACATCCGCAAGCGCGCCTACTCCCATCTATTGAGGGAAAGACGGACGAGCAACGTCCTGACAGGCTTGAGGGGAAAAACGTCCGTTGATGGTTGGCGTACTGCACGCCCGCCTACGGGGCTGCAGGGGAATCCACATTTGGAAGGTACCTGAAGATGTGTGCCTGTTCTTGGAGCTCCGCTAGTAGGGTAGCAAAGACACTCGTAGGCAGTACTGAATGCTGCTCCGTGCTCCTTCTCCTCCGCTGGCAAATGCTTCACAGTCGCCCTAGGAAAGACGTTTAACAATCGATCTCCAAGAGGAACGAAACACATGATGCCATAAGGCGAAAGAATAGCAGGGCATCTCTTCACAAGCTTGTCCCTGATCTATAGCTGAGGGCAAACACTTGTGTGCTTGTGGGAGAGCGTGTGTCTTTCCTGGAAGCGTTTGGGAGTTTTGCTCAGACGCGTGTTTCCTCAAGTTCAAGAATCAAGATCTAGGATACCTGCAGACAGGTGCCTGTTTGTGTGGAGACAGTCTGTTTGAAACTGTGTTCCTCAGCGCCCGCTCTTTCTCCCCGTCGCTCCACACGCCTGGGAGTCCCTTTCTTTCTCTCCACAAGCACGTGTGTTGACTTCGTCGCACATGTGCATCTGCACAAGCGTTGAGCTCAGCAGAGCGTGTCTCTTGACACTTGATGTGTGTTGGCTGTGTCTGCGTGCTCCAGTGAAGAGAGAAACGGGAAATCATCTTGGTAGAGGCAACAAAGCAAAAGCGAGGCAGGATTGACATCTGCTCAACAGAGACGGATTCCCTGCGCTGACACAGTTCACAGTTACACGAGAAGCAATCTGAGCGGTCCATCGACCGGAGACGTGTTTCCCAAGAGGTCGTTTAGCGAGTGAACAGCAGTGTGTGCGACTTTCAGGAGTGTGCGTGGAAAGTGCCAGAATCACCAGAGCATCTGTGCAAAAGCTGCTGCCTCTGTGACCGCATTGAGGCACGTTCCCGTGTCTGCGAGTACATAGACGGCTCTTCGCGTTCACTCCGAGGGAAACGGTCCGCTATTGCTTCTGTGCGTACAGACGCGATTCCCTTGTCTCTTGCGAACACAGGGAACTCTGTGCATCCAAATCTACAGGCTAAGGACGCGTCTGCATATGTTTTGGTGAACAATCGAGTGTGCGTGTTCTGACAGCTGCCTCTATGCAGACGTCTCCACAGAGCCACTTCTGAATGCCCCGCAGCCCAGGACTGAATGGATACACTAACAAGTGCACCGGTGTGAGCAACCACATATGCAGAAGGACGTCTTTCATCTCACAGAAGCGCGAAAGTCTTGGCGTTCAAGCACATGGCAGAAACAAGGTGTGAACAGATGAGCTGCTGCTATTTTCTCCGTTCGGCATGCTTCGTTGTAGCTCTCTTGCCGGTCGCCGGCTTAGCGGCTTGCTTTGCGCGACTAGGTCTGCGGAGAGAAGGAGATAGCGCCGGAAACCTTGCCTTTTGCCTTCTTCGGCGCTGGAACCTGGTTGCTGCGCCTTCTCTTTGTCCATGTGCACACACACGATTCCTCAGCGAAAACCATGCAGAAACCTTCCCACGAGCACCCAGGGATGTGCACCCAGCCCCACGTGCACGCACACGCAGCTAGAGAAAAGCACCTACCTTTTAACACACTGATGCCTAAGCAAACGCGTGGCCACACACACGCACACATCCGCAAGCGCGCCTACTCCCATCTATTGAGGGAAAGATGGACGAGCAACGTCCTGACAGGCTTGAGGGGAAAAACGTCCGTTGATGGTTGGCGTACTGCACGCCCGCCTACGGGGCTGCAGGGGAATCCACATTTGGAAGGTACATGAAGATGTGTGCCTGTTCTTGGAGCTCCGCTAGTAGGGTAGCAAAGACACTCGTAGGCAGTACTGAATGCTGCTCCGTGCTCCTTCTCCTCCGCTGGCAAATGCTTCACAGTCGCCCTAGGAAAGACGTTTAACAATCGATCTCCAAGAGGAACGAAACACATGATGCCATAAGGCGAAAGAATAGCAGGGCATCTCTTCACAAGCTTGTCCCTGATCTATAGCTGAGGGCAAACACTTGTGTGCTTGTGGGAGAGCGTGTGTCTTTCCTGGAAGCGTTTGGGAGTTTTGCTCAGACGCGTGTTTCCTCAAGTTCAAGAATCAAGATCTAGGATACCTGCAGACAGGTGCCTGTTTGTGTGGAGACAGTCTGTTTGAAACTGTGTTCCTCAGCGCCCGCTCTTTCTCCCCGTCGCTCCACACGCCTGGGAGTCCCTTTCTTTCTCTCCACAAGCACGTGTGTTGACTTCGTCGCACATGTGCATCTGCACAAGCGTTGAGCTCAGCAGAGCGTGTCTCTTGACACTTGATGTGCGTTGGCTGTGTCTGCGTGCTCCAGTGAAGAGAGAAACGGGAAATCATCTTGGTAGAGGCAACAAAGCAAAAGCGAGGCAGGATTGACATCTGCTCAACAGAGACGGATTCCCTGCGCTGACACAGTTCACAGTTACACGAGAAGCAATCTGAGCGGTCCATCGACCGGAGACGTGTTTCCCAAGAGGTCGTTTAGCGAGTGAACAGCAGTGTGCGCGACTTTCAGGAGTGTGCCTGGAAAGTGCCAGAATCACCAGAGCATCTGTGCAAAAGCTGCTGCCTCTGTGACCGCATTGAGGCACGTTCCCGTGTCTGCGAGTACATAGACGGCTCTTCGCGTTCACTCCGAGGGAAACGGTCCGCTATTGCTTCTGTGCGTACAGACGCGATTCCCTTGTCTCTTGCGAACACAGGGAACTCTGTGCATCCAAATCTACAGGCTAAGGACGCGTCTGCATATGTTTTGGTGAACAATCGAGTGTGCGTGTTCTGACAGCTGCCTCTATGCAGACGTCTCCACAGAGCCACTTCTGAATGCCCCGCAGCCCAGGACTGAATGGATACACTAACAAGTGCACCGGTGTGAGCAACCACATCTTCAGAAGGACGTCTTTCATCTCACAGAAGCGCGAACGTCTTGGCGTTCAAGCACATGGCAGAAACAAGGTGTGAACAGATGAGCTGCTGCTATTTTCTCCGTTCGGCATGCTTCGTTGTAGCTCTCTTGCCGGTCGCCGGCTTAGCGGCTTGCTTTGCGCGACTAGGTCTGCGGAGAGAAGGAGATAGCGCCGGAAACCTTGCCTTTTGCCTTCTTCGGCGCTGGAACCTGGTTGCTGCGCCTTCTCTTTGTCCATGTGCACACACACGATTCCTCAGCGAAAACCATGCAGAAACCTTCCCACGAGCACCCAGGGATGTGCACCCAGCACCACGTGCACGCACACGCAGCTAGAGAAAAGCACCTACCTTTTCACACACTGATGCCTAAGCAAACGCGTGGCCACACACACGCACACATCCGCAAGCGCGCCTACTCCCATCTATTGAGGGAAAGACGGACGAGCAACGTCCTGACAGGCTTGAGGGGAAAAACGTCCGTTGATGGTTGGCGTACTGCACGCCCGCCTACGGGGCTGCAGGGGAATCCACATTTGGAAGGTACCTGAAGATGTGTGCCTGTTCTTGGAGCTCCGCTAGTAGGGTAGCAAAGACACTCGTAGGCAGTACTGAATGCTGCTCCGTGCTACTTCTCCTCCGCTGGCAAATGCTTCACAGTCGCCCTAGGAAAGACGTTTAACAATCGATCTCCAAGAGGAACGAAACACATGATGCCATAAGGCGAAAGAATAGCAGGGCATCTCTTCACAAGCTTGTCCCTGATCTATAGCTGAGGGCAAACACTTGTGTGCTTGTGGGAGAGCGTGTGTCTTTCCTGGAAGCGTTTGGGAGTTTTGCTCAGACGCGTGTTTCCTCAAGTTCAAGAATCAAGATCTAGGATACCTGCAGACAGGTGCCTGTTTGTGTGGAGACAGTCTGTTTGAAACTGTGTTCCTCAGCGCCCGCTCTTTCTCCCCGTCGCTCCACACGCCTGGGAGTCCCTTTCTTTCTCTCCACAAGCACGTGTGTTGACTTCGTCGCACATGTGCATCTGCACAAGCGTTGAGCTCAGCAGAGCGTGTCTCTTGACACTTGATGTGCGTTGGCTGTGTCTGCGTGCTCCAGTGAAGAGAGAAACGGGAAATCATCTTGGTAGAGGCAACAAAGCAAAAGCGAGGCAGGATTGACATCTGCTCAACAGAGACGGATTCCCTGCGCTGACACAGTTCACAGTTACACGAGAAGCAATCTGAGCGGTCCATCGACCGGAGACGTGTTTCCCAAGAGGTCGTTTAGCGAGTGAACAGCAGTGTGCGCGACTTTCAGGAGTGTGCCTGGAAAGTGCCAGAATCACCAGAGCATCTGTGCAAAAGCTGCTGCCTCTGTGACCGCATTGAGGCACGTTCCCGTGTCTGCGAGTACATAGACGGCTCTTCGCGTTCACTCCGAGGGAAACGGTCCGCTATTGCTTCTGTGCGTACAGACGCGATTCCCTTGTCTCTTGCGAACACAGGGAACTCTGTGCATCCAAATCTAGAGGCTAAGGACGCGTCTGCATATGTTTTGGTGAACAATCGAGTGTGCGTGTTCTGACAGCTGCCTCTATGCAGACGTCTCCACAGAGCCACTTCTGAATGCCCCGCAGCCCAGGACTGAATGGATACACTAACAAGTGCACCGGTGTGAGCAAGCACATATGCAGAAGGACGTCTTTCATCTCACAGAAGCGCGAACGTCTTGGCGTTCAAGCACATGGCAGAAACAAGGTGTGAACAGATGAGCTGCTGCTATTTTCTCCGTTCGGCATGCTTCGTTGTAGCTCTCTTGCCGGTCGCCGGCTTAGCGGCTTGCTTTGCGCGACTAGGTCTGCGGAGAGAAGGAGATAGCGCCGGAAACCTTGCCTTTTGCCTTCTTCGGCGCTGGAACCTGGTTGCTGCGCCTTCTCTTTGTCCATGTGCACACACACGATTCCTCAGCGAAAACCATGCAGAAACCTTCCCACGAGCACCCAGGGATGTGCACCCAGCACCACGTGCACGCACACGCAGCTAGAGAAAAGCACCTACCTTTTCACACACTGATGCCTAAGCAAACGCGTGGCCACACACACGCACACATCCGCAAGCGCGCCTACTCCCATCTATTGAGGGAAAGACGGACGAGCAACGTCCTGACAGGCTTGAGGGGAAAAACGTCCATTGATGGTTGGCGTACTGCACGCCCGCCTACGGGGCTGCAGGGGAATCCACATTTGGAAGGTACCTGAAGATGTGTGCCTGTTCTTGGAGCTCCGCTAGTAGGATAGCAAAGACACTCGTAGGCAGTACTGAATGCTGCTCCGTGCTACTTCTCCTCCGCTGGCAAATGCTTCACAGTCGCCCTAGGAAAGACGTTTAACAATCGATCTCCAAGAGGAACGAAACACATGATGCCATAAGGCGAAAGAATAGCAGGGCATCTCTTCACCAGCTTGTCCCTTCTCTCCGCAGACCTAGTCGCACAAAGCAAACCCCAACCCCTAACCCCAAATCTAAACCTAACCCCAACCTCTAACCCCAACCCCTAACCCCAAATCTAAACCTAACCCCAACCCCTAACCCCAAATCTAAACCTAAACCCAACCCCTAACCCCAAATCCTAAACCCAAATCTAAACCTAACCTTAAATGTAAACCTAACCCCAAATCAGAACCCCAAATGTAAACCTAACCCCAACACCTAACCCCAAATCTAAACCTAACCCCAACCCCTAACCCCAACCCCTAACCCCAAATCTAAACCTAACATTAAATCTAAAACTAACCCCAAATCAAAACCCCAAATCTAAACCTAACCCCAAATCTAAACGTAACCCCAACCCCTAACCCCAAATCTAAACCTAACCCCGAATCTAAACCTAACCCCAAATTCTAACCCCAAATCTAAACCTAACCCCAAATATAAATCTAACCCCAACCCCTAACCCCAAATCTAAACCTAACCCCAAATCTAAACCTAACCCCAAACCCTAGCCCCAAATCTAAACCTAACCCCAAATCTAAACCTAACCCCAAATCTAAACCCCAAATCTAAACCTAACCCCAAATCTAAACCTAACCCCAACACCTAAACCTAAATCTAAACCTAACCCTAAATCTAAACCTAACCCCAAATCTAAACCTAACCCCAAATCTAAACCTAACCCCAACCCCTAAACCCAAACCTAAACCTAAACCCAAATCTAAACCTTATCCCAACCCCTAACCCCAAATCTAAACCTAACCCCAAATATAAACGTAACGCCAACCCCTAACCCCAAATCGAAATATAACCCCAAATCTAAACCTTATCCCAACCCCTAACCCCAAATCTAAACCTAACCCCAAATATAAACGTAACCCCAAACCCTAACCCCAAATCGAAATCTAACCCCAAATCTAAACCTAACCCCAACCCCTAACCCCAACCCCTAACCCCAAATCTAAACTTAACCCCAAACCCCTAACCCCTACCCCTAAACCCAAATCTAAACCTAACCCCAAATCTAAACCCCAAATATAAACCTAAACCCAAATCTAAACCTAATCCCAACCCCTAACCCCAAATCTAAACCTAACCCCAACCCCTAACCCCAACCCCGAACCCCAACCCCTAACCCCTAATGTAAACCTAACCCCAACCCCTAACCCCAACCCCTAACCCCAAATCTAAACCTAACCCCAACCCCTAACCGCAACCCCAACCCTAAATCTAAACCTAACCCCAAATCTAAACCTAACCCCAAGCCCTAACCCCAAATCTAAACCTAACCCCAACCCCTAACCCCAAATCTAAACCTAACGCTAAATCTAAACCTAACCTCAACCCCTAACCCCAAATCTAAACCTAACCCCAAATCTAAACCTAACCCCAACTCCTAACCCCAAATCTAAACCTAACCCCAAGTCTAAACCTAACACCAACCCCTAACCCTGAATCTAAATCTAATCCCAAATCTAAACCTAACCCCAAACCCTAACCCCAAATTTAAACATAACCCCAAATCTAAACAAAACCCCAACCCCTAACCCCAAATCCAAACCTAACCCCAAATCACACCTAACCCCAACCCCTAACCCCAACCCCTAACCCCAACCCTTATCCCCAAATATAAACCTAACCCCAAATCTAAACCTAACCCCAAATCTAAAGCTAACCCAAACCCCTGACCCCAACCCCTAACCCCAACCCCTAACCCCAAATCTAAACCTAACCCTAACCCCTAACCCCAACCCCTAAACCCAAATCTAAACCTAACCCCAAATCTAAACCTACTCCCAAATCTAAATCTAACCCCAACCCCTAACCCCAACCCCGAACCCCAACCCCTAACCCCAAATGTAACCTAACCCCAACACCTAACCCCAACCCCTAACCCCAAATCTAAACCTAACGCTAAATCTAAACCTAACCTCAACCCCTAACCCCAAATCTAAACCGACTCCCATATCTAAGCCTAATCCCAACCCCTAACCCCAAATCTAAACCTAACCCCAACCCCTAACCCCAACCCCTAAACCCAAATCTAAACCTAATCCCAACCCCTAACCCCAAATCTAAACCTAACCCCAACCCCTAACCCCAACCCCGAACCCCAACCCCTAACCCCAAATCTAAACCTAACCCCAACCCCTAACCCCAACCCCCAACCCCAAATCTAAACCTAACCCCAACCCCTAACCCCAACCCCAACCCTAAATCTAAACCTAACCCCAAATATAAACCTAACCCCAAGCCCTAACCCCAAATCTAAACCTAACCTCAACCCCTAACCCCAAATCTAAACCTAACCCCAAATCTAAACCTAACCCCAACCCCTAACCCCAAATCTAAACCTAACCCCAAATCTAAACCTAACCCCAACCCCTAACCCCGAATCTAAACCTAATCCCAAATCCAAACCTAACCCCAAATCAAACCTAACCCCAACCCCCAACCCCAACCCCTAAACCCAACCCTTAACCCCAAATATAAACCTAACCCCAAATCTAAACCTAACCCCAAATCTAAAGCTAACCCAAACCCCTGACCCCAACCCCTAACCCCAACCCCTAACCCCAAATCTAAACCTAACCCTAACCCCTAACCCCAACCCCTAAACCCAAATCTAAACCTAACCCCAAATCTAAACCTACTCCCAAATCTAAACCTAATCCCAACCCCTAACCCCAAATCTAAACCTAACCCCAACCCCTAACCCCAAGCCCGAACCCCAACCCCTAACCCCGAATGTAACCTAACCCCAACCCCTAACCCCAACCCCTAACCCCAAATCTAAACCTAACGCTAAATCTAAACCTAATCCCAACCCCTAACCCCAAATCTAAACCTAACCCCAAACCCTAACCCCAACCCCAACCCCAAATCTAAACCTAACCCCAAATCTAAACCTAACCCCAAGCCCTAACCCCAAATCTAAACTTAACCCCAACCCCTAACCCCAGTCCCTAACCGCAAATCTAAACCTAACGGTAAATCTAAACCTAACCTCAACCCCTAACCCCAAATCTAAACCTAACCCCAACTCCTAACCCCCAATCTAAACCTAACCCCAAATCTAAACCTAACCCCAACCCCTAACCCCGAATCCAAACCTAATCCCAAATCTAAACCTAACCCCAACCCCTAACCCCAAATTTCAACATAACCCCAAATCTAAACCCTAACCCCAACCCCTAACCCCAACCCCTAACCCCAAATCTAAACCTAACCCCAAACCCTAACCCCAACCCCATCCCTAAATCTAAACCTAACCCCAAATCTAAACCTAACCCCAAGCCCTAACCCCAAATCTAAACCTAACCCCAACCCCTAACCCCAAATCTAAACCTAACCCCAAATCTAAACCTAACCCCAACCCCTAACCCCGAATCTAAACCTAATCCCAAATCTAAACCTAACCCCAAACCCTAACCCCAAATTTAAACATAACCCCAAATTTAAACAAAACCCCAACCCCTAACCCCAATTCCAAACCTAACCCCAAATCACACCTAACCCCAACCCCTAACCCCAACCCCTAACCCCAACCCTTATCCCCAAATATAAACCTAACCCCAAATCTAAACCTAACCCCAAATCTAAAGCTAACCCTAACCCCTAACCCCAACCCCTAAACCCAAATCTAAACCTAACCCCAAATCTAAACCTACTCCCAAATCTAAACCTAATCCCAACCCCTAACCCCAAATCTAAACCTAACCCCAACCCTTAACCCCAACCCCGAACCCCAACCCCTAACTCCAAATGTAACCTAACCCCAACCCCTAACCCCAACCCCTAACCCCAAATCTAAACCTAACGCTAAATCTAAACCTAACCTCAACCCCTAACCCCAAATCTAAACCTACTCCCAAAACTAAACCTAATCCCAACCCCTAACCCCAAATCTAACCCTGACGCCAACCCCTAACCCCAACCCCTAACCCCAAATCTAAACCTAACCCTAACCCCTAACCCCAACCCCTAAACCCAAATCTAAACCTAACCCCAAATCTAAACCTAACCCCAAATCTAAACCCCAAATCTAAACCTAACCCCAAATCTAAACCTAACCCCAAAACCTAACCCTAAATCTAAACCTAACCCTAAATCTAAACCTAACCCCAAATCTAAACCTAACCCCAAATCTAAACCTAACTCTAGCCCCTAACCCCAAATCTAAACCTAACCCCAAATCTAAACCTAACCCCAACACCTAAACCCAAACCTAAACCTAACCTCAACCCCTAACCCCAAATCAAAACCTAATCCCAAATCTAAACCTAACCCCAACCCCTAAACCCAAACCTAAACCTAAACCCAAATCTAAACCTTATCCCAACCCCTAACCCCAAATCTAAACCTAACCCCAAATATAAACCTAACCCAACCCCTAACCCCAAATCGAAAACTAACCCCAAATCTAAACCTAACCCCAACCCCTAACCCCAACCCCTAACCCCAAATCTAAACCTAACCCCAACCCCTAACCCCTATCCCTAAACCCAAATCTAAACCTAACTCCAAATCTAAACCCCAAATATAAACCTAATCCCAAATCTAAACCTAATCCCAACCCCTAACCCCAAATCTAAACCTAACCCCAACCCCTAACCCCAACCCCGAACCCCAAGCCCTAACCCCAAATCTAAACCTAACCCCAACCCCTAACCCCAACCCCTAACCCCAAATCTAAACCTAACCCCAACCCCTAACCCCTACCCCTAAACCCAAATCTAAACCTAACCCCAAATCTAAACCCCAAATATAAACCTAATCCCAAATCTAAACCTAATCCCAACCCCTAACCCCAAATCTAAACCTAACCCCAACCCCTAACCCCAACCCCGAACCCCAACCCCTAACCCCTAATGTAAACCTAACCGCAACCCCTAACCCCAACCCCTAACCCCGAATCTAAACCTAATCCCAAATCCAAACCTAACCCCAAATCAAACCTAACCCCAACCCCTAACCCCAACCCCTAACCCCAACCCTTAACCCCAAATATAAACGTAACCCCAAATCTAAACCTAACCCCAAATCTAAAGCTAACCCAAACCCCTGACCCCAACCCCTAACCCCAACCCCTAACCCCAAATCTAAACCTAACCCTAACCCCTAACCCCAACCCCTAAACCCAAATCTAAACCTAACCCCAAATCTAAACCTACTCCCCAATCTAAACCTAATCCCAACCCCTAACCCCAAATCTAAACCTAACCCCAACCCCTAACCCCAACCCCGAACCCCAACCCCTAACCCCAAATGTAACCTAACCCCAACCCCTAACCCCAACCCCTAACCCCAAATCTAAACCTAACGCTAAATCTAAACCTAACCTCAACCCCTAACCCCAAATCTAAACCTACTCCCAAATCTAAACCTAATCCCAACCCCTAACCCCAAACCTAAACCTAACCCCAACCCCTAACCCCAACCCCAACCCCAAATCTAAACCTAACCCCAAATCTAAACCTAACCCCAAGCCCTAACCCCAAATCTAAACCTAGTCCCAAATCTAAACCTAATTCCAATCCCTAACCCCAACCCCGAACCCCAACCCCTAACCCCAAATCTAAACCTAACCCCAACCCTTAACCCCAACCCCTAACCCCAAATCTAAACCTAACCCCAACCCCTAACCCCAACCCCAACCCTAAATCTAAACCTCACCCCAAATCTAAACCTAACCCCAAGCCCTAACCCCAAATCTAAACCTAACCCCAACCCCTAACCCCAAATCTAAACCTAACGCTAAATCTAAACCTAACCTCAACCCCTAACCCCAAATCTAAACCTAACCCCAAATCTAAACCTAACCCCAACCCCTAACCCCAAATCTAAACCTAACCCCAAATCTAAACCTAACCCCAACCCCTAACCCCGAATCTAAACCTAATCCCAAATCCAAACCTAACCCCAAATCAAACCTAAACCCAACCCCTAACCCCAACCCCTAACCCCAACCCTTAACCCCAAATATAAACCTAACCCCAAATCTAAACCTAACCCCAAATCTAAAGCTAACCCAAACCCCTGACCCCAACCCCTAACCCCAACCCCTAACCCCAAATCTAAACCTAACCCTAACCCCTAACCCCAACCCCTAAACCCAAATCTAAACCTAACCCCAAATCTAAACCCCAAATCTAAACCTAACCCCAAATCTAAACCTATCCCTATCCCCTAACCCCAACCCCTAAACCCAAATCTAAACCTAACCCCAAATCTAAACCCCAAATCTAAACCTAACCCCAAATCTAAACCTAACCCCAACACCTAACCCCAAATCTAAACGTAACCCCAAATCTAAACCTAACTCCAACCCCTAACCCAAATCTAAACCTAACCCCAAATCTAAACCTAACCCCAACACCTAAACCCAAATCTAAACCTAACCTCAACCCCTAACCCCAAATCAAAACCTAACCCCAAATCTAAACCTAACCCCAACCCCTAAACCCAAACCTAAACCTACACCCAAATCTAAACCTTATCCCAACCCCTAACCCCAAATCTAAACCTAACCCCAAATCTAATCCTAACCTCAACCCCTAACCCCAAATCTAAACCTAACCCCAAATCTAAACCTAATCCCAACCCCTAACCCCAAATCTAAACCTAACCCCAACCCCTAACCCCAACCCCGAACCCCAACCCCTAACCCCTAATGTAAACCTAACCCCAACCCCTAACCCCAACCCCTAACCCCAAATCTAAACCTAACCCCAACCCCTAACCCCAACCCCAACCCTAAATCTAAACCTAACCCCAAATATAAACCTAACCCCAAGCCCTAACCCCAAATCTAAACCAAACCCCAACCCCTAACCCCAAATCTAAACCTAACACTAAATCTAAACCTAACCTCAACCCCTAACCCCAATTTTAAACCTAACCCCTAATCTAAACCTAACCCCAACTCCTAACCCCAAATCTAAACCTAACCCCAAGTCTAAACCTAACACCAACCCCTAACCCTGAATCTAAATCTAATCCCAAATCTAAACCTAACCCCAAACCCTAACCCCAAATTTAAACATAACCCCAAATCTAAACAAAACCCCAACCCCTAACCCCAAATCCAAACCTAACCCCAAATCACACCTAACCCCAACCCCTAACCCCAACCCCTAACCCCAACCCTTATCCCCAAATATAAACCTAACCCCAAATCTAAACCTAACCCCAAATCTAAAGCTAACCCAAACCCCTGACCCCAACCCCTAACCCCAACCCCTAACCCCAAATCTAAACCTAACCCTAACCCGTAACCCCAACCCCTAAACCCAAATCTAAACCTAACCCCAAATCTAAACCTAACCCTAACCCCTAACCCCAACCCCTAAACCCAAATCTAAACCTAACCCCAAATCTAAAGCTAACCCAAACCCCTGACCCCAACCCCTAACCCCAGCCCCTAACCCCAAATCTAAACCTAACCCTAACCCCTAACCCCAACCCCTAAACCCAAATCTAAACCTAACCCCAAATCTAAACCTACTCCCAAATCTAAACCTAATCCCAACCCCTAACCCCAAATCTAAACCTAACCCCAACCCCTAACCCCAACCCCGAACCCCAACCCCTAACCCCAAATGTAACCTAACCCCAACCCCTAACCCCAACCCCTAACCCCAAATCTAAACAAAACGCTAGATCTAAACCTAACCTCAACCCCTAACCCCAAATCTAAACCTACTCCCAAATCTAAACCTAATCCCAACCCCTAACCCCAAATCTAAACCTAACCCCAACCCCTAACCCCAACCCCAACCCCAAATCTAAACCTAACCCCAAATCTAAACCTAACCCCAAGCCCTAACCCTAAATCTAAACCTACTCCCAAATCTAAACCTAATCCCAATCCCTAACCCCAACCCCGAACCCCAACCCCTAACCCCAAACCTAAACCTAACCCCAACCCCTAACCCCAACCCCTAACCCCAAATCTAAACCTAACGCTAAATCTAAACCTAACCTCAACCCCTAACCCCAAATCTAAACCTAACCCCAACTCCTAACCCCAAATCTAAACCTAACCCCAAATCTAAACCTAACCCCAACCCCTAACCCCGAATCTAAACCTAATCCCAAATCCAAACCTAACCCCAAATCAAACCTAACCCCAACCCCTAACCCCAACCCCTAACCCCAACCCTTAACCCCAAATATAAACCTAACCCCAAATCTAAACCTAACCCTAACCCCTAACCCCAACCCCTAAACCCAAATCTAAACCTAACCCTAAATATAAACCTAACCCCAAATCTAAACCTAACCCCAAATCTAAACCTAACCCCAAATCTAAACCTAACTCCAACCCCTAACCCAAATCTAAACCTAACCCCAAATCTAAACCTAACACCAACACCTAAACCCAAATCTAAACCTAACCTCAACCCCTAACCCCAAATCAAAACGTAACCCCAAATCTAAACCTAACCCCAACCCCTAAACCCAAACCTAAACCTACACCCAAATCTAAACCTTATCCCAACCCCTAACCCCAAATCTAAACCTAACCCCAAATCTAAACCTAACCCCAACCCCTAACCCCAAATCTAAACCTAACCCCAAATCTAAACCTAACCCCAACCCCTAACCCCAACCCCTAACCCCAAATCTAAACCTAACCCCAACCCCTAACCCCTACCCCTAAACCCAAATCTAAACCTAATCCCAAATCTAAACCTAATCCCAACCCCTAACCCCAAATCTAAACCTAACCCCAACCCCTAACCCCAACCCCGAACCCCAACCCCGAACCCCTAATGTAAACCTAACCCCAACCCCTAACCCCAACCCCTAACCCCAAATCTAAACCTAACCCCAACCCCTAACCCCAACCCCAACCCTAAATCTAAACCTAACCCCAAATCTAAACCTAACCCCAAGCCCTAACCCCAAATCTAAACCTAACCCCAACCCATAACCCCAAATCTAAACCTAACGCTAAATCTAAACCTAACCTCAACCCCTAACCCCAATTCTAAACCTAACCCCAAATCTAAACCTAACCCCAACTCCTAACCCCAAATCTAAACCTAACCCCAAGTCTAAACCTAACACCAACCCCTAACCCCAAATCCAAACCTAACCCCAAATCACACCTAACCCCAAATCAAACCTAACCCCAACCCCTAACCCCAACCCCTAACCCCAAACCTAACCCCAACCCCTAACCCCAACCCCTAACCCCAACCCTTAACCCCAAATATAAACCTAACCCCAAATCTAAAGCTAACCCGAACCCCTGACCCCAACCCCTAACCCCAACCCCTAACCCCAAATCTAAACCTAACCCCAACCCCTAACCTTAACCCCGAACCCCAACCCCTAACCCCTAATGTAAACCTAACCCCAACCCCTAACCCCAACCCCTAACCCCAAATCTAAACCTAACCCCAACCCCTAACCCCAACCCCAACCCTAAATCTAAACCTAACCCCAAATCTAAACCTAACCCCAAGCCCTAACCCCAAATCTAAACCAAACCCCAACCCCTAACCCCAAATCTAAACCTAACGCTAAATCTAAACCTAACCTCAACCCCTAACCCCAATTTTAAACCTAACCCCTAATCTAAACCTAACCCCAACTCCTAACCCCAAATCTAAACCTAACCCCAAGTCTAAACCTAACACCAACCCCTAACCCTGAATCTAAATCTAATCCCAAATCTAAACCTAACCCCAAACCCTAACCCCAAATTTAAACATAACCCCAAATCTAAACAAAACCCCAACCCCTAACCCCAAATCCAAACCTAACCCCAAATCACACCTAACCCCAACCCCTAACCCCAACCCCTAACCCCAACCCTTATCCCCAAATATAAACCTAACCCCAAATCTAAACCTAACCCCAAATCTAAAGCTAACCCAAACCCCTGACCCCAACCCCTAACCCCAACCCCTAACCCCAAATCTAAACCTAACCCTAACCCCTAACCCCAACCCCTAAACCCAAATCTAAACCTAACCCCAAATCTAAACCTAACCCTAACCCCTAACCCCAACCCCTAAACTCAAATCTAAACCTAACCCCAAATCTAAAGCTAACCCAAACCCCTGACCTCAACCCCTAACCCCAGCCCCTAACCCCAAATCTAAACCTAACCCTAACCCCTAACCCCAACCCCTAAACCCAAATCTAAACCTAACCCCAAATCTAAACCTACTCCCAAATCTAAACCTAATCCCAACCCCTAACCCCAAATCTAAACCTAACCCCAACCCCTAACCCCAACCCCGAACCCCAACCCCTAACCCCAAATGTAACCTAACCCCAACCCCTAACCCCAACCCCTAACCCCAAATCTAAACCTACTCCCAAATCTAAACCTAATCCCAACCCCTAACCCCAAATCTAAACCTAACCCCAACCCCTAACCCCAACCCCAACCCCAAATCTAAACCTAACCCCAAATCTAAACCTAACCCCAAGCCCTAACCCCAAATCTAAACCTACTCCCAAATCTAAACCTAATGCCAATCCCTAACCCCAACCCCGAACCCCAACCCCTAACCCCAAATCTAAACCTAACCCCAACCCCTAACCCCAACCCCAACCCTAAATCTAAACCTAACCCCAAATATAAACCTAACCCCAAGCCCTAACCCCAAATCTAAACCTAACGCTAAATCTAAACCTAACCTCAAGCCCTAACCCCAAATCTAAACCTAACCCCAAATCTAAACCTAACCCCAACTCCTAACCCCAAATCTAAACCTAACCCCAAATCTAAACCTAACCCCAACCCCTAACCCCGAATCTAAACCTAATCCCAAATCCAAACCTAACCCCAAATCAAACCTAACCCCAACCCCTAACCCCAACCCCTAACCCCAACCCTTAACCCCAAATATAAACCTAACCCCAAATCTAAACCTAACCCTAACCCCTAACCCCAACCCCTAAACCCAAATCTAAACCTAACCCTAAATCTAAACCTAACCCAAAATCTAAACCCCAAATCTAAACCTAACCCCAAATCTAAACCTAACCCCAACACCTAACCCTAAATCTAAACCTAACCCTAAATCTAAACCTAACCCCAAATCTAAACTTAACCCCAAATCTAAACCTAACTCCAACCCCTAACCCAAATCTAAACCTAACCCCAAATCTAAACCTAACGCCAACACCTAAACCCAAATCTAAACCTAACCTCAACCCCTAACCCCAAATCAAAACCTAACCCCAAATCTAAACCTAACCCCAACCCCTAACCCCAACCCCGAACCCCAACCCCTAACCCCAACCCCTAACCCCAAATCTAAACCTAACGCTAAATCTAAACCTAACCTCAACCCCTAACCCCAAATCTAAACCCACTCCCAAATCTAAACCTAATCCCAACCCCTAACCCCAAATCTAAACCTAACCCCAACCCCTAACCCCAACCCCAACCCCAAATCTAAACCTAACCCCAAATCTAAACCTAACCCCAAGCCCTAACCCCAAATCTAAACCTACTCCCAAATCTAAACCTAATCCCAATCCCTAACCCCAACCCCGAACCCCAACCCCTAACCCCAAATCTAAACCTAACCCCAACCCCTAACCCCAACCCCTAAACCCAAATCTAAACCTAACCCCAACCCCTAACCCCAACCCCAACCCTAAATCTAAACCTAACCCCAAATATAAACCTAACCCCAAGCCCTAACCCCAAATCTAAACCTAACCCCAACCCCTAACCCCAAATCTAAACCTAACGCTAAATCTAAACCTAACCTCAACCCCTAACCCCAAATCTAAACCTAACCCCAAATCTAAACCTAACCCCAACTCCTAACCCCAAATCTAAACCTAACCCCAAATCTAAACCTAACCCCAACCCCTAACCCCGAATCTAAACCTAATCCCAAATCCAAACCTAACCCCAAATCAAACCTAACCCCAACCCCTAACCCCAACCCCTAACCCCAACCCTTAACCCCAAATATAAACCTAACCCCAAATCTAAAGCTAACCCAAACCCCTGACCCCAACCCCTAACCCCAACCCCTAACCCCAAATCTAAACCTAACCCTAATCCCTAACCCCAACCCCTAAACCCAAATCTAAACCTAACCCCAAATCTAAACCCCAAATCTAAACCTAACCCCAAATCTAAACCTAACCCCAACACCTAACCCTAAATCTAAACCTAACCCTAAATCTAAACCTAACCCCAAATCTAAACCTAACCCCAAATCTAAACCTAACTCCAACCCCTAACCCAAATCTAAACCTAACCCCAAATCTAAACCTAACCCCAACACCTAAACCTAAATCTAAACCTAACCTCAACCCCTAACCCCAAATCAAAACCTAACCCCAAATCTAAACCTAACCCCAACCCCTAAACCCAAACCTAAACCTACACCCAAATCTAAACCTTATCCCAACCCCTAACCCCAAATCTAAACCTAACCCCAAATATAAACCCAACCCCAACCCCTAACCCCAAATCTAAACCTAACCCCAAATCTAAACCTAACCCCAACCCCTAACCCCAACCCCTAACCCCAAATCTAAACCTAACCCCAACCCCTAACCCCTACCCCTAAACCCAAATCTAAACCTAATCCCAAATCTAAACCTAATCCCAACCCCTAACCCCAAATCTAAACCTAACCCCAACCCCTAACCCCAAACCCGAACCCCAACCCCTAACCCCTAATGTAAACCTAACCCCAACCCCTAACCCCAACCCCTAACCCTGAATCTAAATCTAATCCCAAATCTAAACCTAACCCCAAACCCTGACCCCAAATTTAAACATAACCCCAAATCTAAACAAAACCCCAACCCCTAACCCCAAATCCAAACCTAACCCCAAATCACACCTAACCCCAACCCCTAACCCCAACCCCTAACCCCAACCCTTATCCCCAAATATAAACCTAACCCCAAATCTAAACCTAACCCCAAATCTAAAGCTAACCCAAACCCCTGACCCCAACCCCTAACCCCAACCCCTAACCCCAAATCTAAACCTAACCCTAACCCCTAACCCCAACCCCTAAACCCAAATCTAAACCTAACCCCAAATCTAAACCTAACCCTAACCCCTAACCCCAACCCCTAAACTCAAATCTAAACCTAACCCCAAATCTAAAGCTAACCCAAACCCCTGACCCCAACCCCTAACCCCAGCCCCTAACCCCAAATCTAAACCTAACCCTAACCCCTAACCCCAACCCCTAAACCCAAATCTAAACCTAACCCCAAATCTAAACCTACTCCCAAATCTAAACCTAATCCCAACCCCTAACCCCAAATCTAAACCTAACCCCAACCCCTAACCCCAACCCCGAACCCCAACCCCTAACCCCAAATGTAACCTAACCCCAACCCCTAACCCCAACCCCTAACCCCAAATCTAAACCTACTCCCAAATCTAAACCTAATCCCAACCCCTAACCCCAAATCTAAACCTAACCCCAACCCCTAACCCCAACCCCAACCCCAAATCTAAACCTAACCCCAAATCTAAACCTAACCCCAAGCCCTAACCCCAAATCTAAACCTACTCCCAAATCTAAACCTAATGCCAATCCCTAACCCCAACCCCGAACCCCAACCCCTAACCCCAAACCTAAACCTAACCCCAACCCCTAACCCCAACCCCTAACCCCAAATCTAAACCTAACCCCAACCCCTAACCCCAACCCCAACCCTAAATCTAAACCTAACCCCAAATATAAACCTAACCCCAAGCCCTAACCCCAAATCTAAACCTAACGCTAAATCTAAACCTAACCTCAAGCCCTAACCCCAAATCTAAACCTAACCCCAAATCTAAACCTAACCCCAACTCCTAACCCCAAATCTAAACCTAACCCCAAATCTAAACCTAACCCCAACCCCTAACCCCGAATCTAAACCTAATCCCAAATCCAAACCTAACCCCAAATCAAACCTAACCCCAACCCCTAACCCCAACCCCTAACCCCAACCCTTAACCCCAAATATAAACCTAACCCCAAATCTAAACCTAACCCTAACCCCTAACCCCAACCCCTAAACCCAAATCTAAACCTAACCCTAAATCTAAACCTAACCCCAAATCTAAACCCCAAATCTAAACCTAACCCCAAATCTAAACCTAACCCCAACACCTAACCCTAAATCTAAACCTAACCCTAAATCTAAACCTAACCCCAAATCTAAACCTAACCCCAAATCTAAACCTAACTCCAACCCCTAACCCAAATCTAAACCTAACCCCAAATCTAAACCTAACGCCAACACCTAAACCCAAATCTAAACCTAACCTCAACCCCTAACCCCAAATCAAAACCTAACCCCAAATCTAAACCTAACCCCAACCCCTAACCCCAACCCCGAACCCCAACCCCTAACCCCAACCCCTAACCCCAAATCTAAACCTAACGCTAAATCTAAACCTAACCTCAACCCCTAACCCCAAATCTAAACCCACTCCCAAATCTAAACCTAATCCCAACCCCTAACCCCAAATCTAAACCTAACCCCAACCCCTAACCCCAACCCCAACCCCAAATCTAAACCTAACCCCAAATCTAAACCTAACCCCAAGCCCTAACCCCAAATCTAAACCTACTCCCAAATCTAAACCTAATCCCAATCCCTAACCCCAACCCCGAACCCCAACCCCTAACCCCAAATCTAAACCTAACCCCAACCCCTAACCCCAACCCCTAAACCCAAATCTAAACCTAACCCCAACCCCTAACCCCAACCCCAACCCTAAATCTAAACCTAACCCCAAATATAAACCTAACCCCAAGCCCTAACCCCAAATCTAAACCTAACCCCAACCCCTAACCCCAAATCTAAACCTAACGCTAAATCTAAACCTAACCTCAACCCCTAACCCCAAATCTAAACCTAACCCCAAATCTAAACCTAACCCCAACTCCTAACCCCAAATCTAAACCTAACCCCAAATCTAAACCTAACCCCAACCCCTAACCCCGAATCTAAACCTAATCCCAAATCCAAACCTAACCCCAAATCAAACCTAACCCCAACCCCTAACCCCAACCCCTAACCCCAACCCTTAACCCCAAATATAAACCTAACCCCAAATCTAAAGCTAACCCAAACCCCTGACCCCAACCCCTAACCCCAACCCCTAACCCCAAATCTAAACCTAACCCTAATCCCTAACCCCAACCCCTAAACCCAAATCTAAACCTAACCCCAAATCTAAACCCCAAATCTAAACCTAACCCCAAATCTAAACCTAACCCCAACACCTAACCCTAAATCTAAACCTAACCCTAAATCTAAACCTAACCCCAAATCTAAACCTAACCCCAAATCTAAACCTAACTCCAACCCCTAACCCAAATCTAAACCTAACCCCAAATCTAAACCTAACCCCAACACCTAAACCTAAATCTAAACCTAACCTCAACCCCTAACCCCAAATCAAAACCTAACCCCAAATCTAAACCTAACCCCAACCCCTAAACCCAAACCTAAACCTACACCCAAATCTAAACCTTATCCCAACCCCTAACCCCAAATCTAAACCTAACCCCAAATATAAACCCAACCCCAACCCCTAACACCAAATCTAAACCTAACCCCAAATCTAAACCTAACCCCAACCCCTAACCCCAACCCCTAACCCCAAATCTAAACCTAACCCCAACCCCTAACCCCTACCCCTAAACCCAAATCTAAACCTAATCCCAAATCTAAACCTAATCCCAACCCCTAACCCCAAATCTAAACCTAACCCCAACCCCTAACCCCAAACCCGAACCCCAACCCCTAACCCCTAATGTAAACCTAACCCCAACCGCTAACCCCAACCCCTAACCCCAAATCTAAACCTAACCCCAACCCCTAACCCCAACCCCAACCCTAAATCTAAACCTAACCCCAAATCTAAACCTAACCCCAAGCCCTAACCCCAAATCTAAACCTAACCCCAATCCCTAACCCCAAATCTAAACCTAACGCTAAATCTAAACCTAACCTCAACCCCTAACCCCAATTCTAAACCTAACCCCAAATCTAAACCTAACCCCAACTCCTAACCCCAAATCTAAACCTAACCCCAAGTCTAAAACTAACACCAACCCCTAACCCTGAATCTAAATCTAATCCCAAATCTAAACCTAACCCCAAACCCTAACCCCAAATTTAAACATAACCCCAAATCTAAACAAAACCCCAACCCCTAACACCAAATCCAAACCTAACCCCAAATCACACCTAACCCCAACCCCTAACCCCAACCCCTAACCCCAACCCTTATCCCCAAATATAAACCTAACCCCAAATCTAAACCTAACCCCAAATCTAAAGCTAACCCAAACCCCTGACCCCAACCCCTAACCCCAACCCCTAACCCCAAATCTAAACCTAACCCTAACCCCTAACCCCAACCCCAAAACCCAAATCTAAACCTAACCCCAAATCTAAAGCTAACCCAAACCCCTGACCCCAACCCCTAACCCCAACCCCTAACCCCAAATCTAAACCTAACCCTAACCCCTAACCCCAACCCCTAAACCCAAATCTAAACCTAACCCCAAATCTAAACCTACTCCCAAGTCTAAACCTAATCCCAACCCCTAACCCCAAATCTAAACCTAACCCCAACCCCTAACCCCAACCCCGAACCCCAACCCCTAACCCCAAATGTAACCTAACCCCAACCCCTAACCCCAACCCCTAACCCCAAATCTAAACCTAACGCTAAATCTAAATCTAACCTCAACCCCTAACCCCAAATCTAAACCTACTCCCAAATCTAAACCTAATCCCAACCCCTAACCCCAAATCTAAACCTAACCCCAACCCATAACCCCAACCCCAACCCCAAATCTAAACCTAACCTCAAATCTAAACCTAACCCCAAGCCCTAACCCCAAATCTAAACCTAACCCCAACCCCTAACCCCAAATCTAAACCTAACCCCAACCCCTAACCCCAACCCCTAAACCCAAATCTAAACCTAACCCCAAATCTAAACCCCAAATATAAATCTAACCCCAAATCTAAACCTTACCCCAACCCCTAACCCCAAATCTAAACCTAACCCCAACCCCTAACCCCAAATCTAAACCTAACGCTAAATCTAAACCTAACCTCAACCCCTAACCCCAAATCTAAACCTAACCCCAAATCTAAACCTAACCCCAACTCCTAACCCCAAATCTAAACCTAACCCCAAATCTAAACATAACCCCAACCCCTAACCCCAAATCTAAACCTAACCCCAAATCTATACCTAACCCCAACTCCTAACCCCAAATCTAAACCTAACCCCAAATCTAAACCTAACCCCAACCCCTAACCCCAAATCTAAACCTAATCCCAAATCCAAACCTAACCCCAAATCAAACCTAACCCCAACCCCTAACCCCAACCCCTAACCCCAACCCCTAACCCCAACCCTTAACCCCAAATATAAACCTAACCCCAAATCTAAACCTAACCCCAAATCTAAAGCTAACCCAAACCCCTGACCCCAACCCCTAACCCCAACCCCTAACCCCAAATCTAAACCTAACCCTAACCCCTAACCCCAACCCCAAAACCCAAATCTAAACCTAACCCCAAATCTAAAGCTAACCCAAACCCCTGACCCCAACCCCTAACCCCAACCCCTAACCCCAAATCTAAACCTAACCCTAACCCCTAACCCCAACCCCTAAACCCAAATCTAAACCTAACCCCAAATCTAAACCTACTCCCAAGTCTAAACCTAATCCCAACCCCTAACCCCAAATCTAAACCTAACCCCAACCCCTAACCCCAACCCCGAACCCCAACCCCTAACCCCAAATGTAACCTAACCCCAACCCCTAACCCCAACCCCTAACCCCAAATCTAAACCTAACGCTAAATCTAAATCTAACCTCAACCCCTAACCCCAAATCTAAACCTACTCCCAAATCTAAACCTAATCCCAACCCCTAACCCCAAATCTAAACCTAACCCCAACCCATAACCCCAACCCCAACCCCAAATCTAAACCTAACCTCAAATCTAAACCTAACCCCAAGCCCTAACCCCAAATCTAAACCTAACCCCAACCCCTAACCCCAAATCTAAACCTAACCCCAACCCCTAACCCCAACCCCTAAACCCAAATCTAAACCTAACCCCAAATCTAAACCCCAAATATAAATCTAACCCCAAATCTAAACCTTACCCCAACCCCTAACCCCAAATCTAAACCTAACCCCAACCCCTAACCCCAAATCTAAACCTAACGCTAAATCTAAACCTAACCTCAACCCCTAACCCCAAATCTAAACCTAACCCCAAATCTAAACCTAACCCCAACTCCTAACCCCAAATCTAAACCTAACCCCAAATCTAAACATAACCCCAACCCCTAACCCCAAATCTAAACCTAACCCCAAATCTATACCTAACCCCAACTCCTAACCCCAAATCTAAACCTAACCCCAAATCTAAACCTAACCCCAACCCCTAACCCCAAATCTAAACCTAATCCCAAATCCAAACCTAACCCCAAATCAAACCTAACCCCAACCCCTAACCCCAACCCCTAACCCCAACCCCTAACCCCAACCCTTAACCCCAAATATAAACCTAACCCCAAATCTAAACCTAACCCCAAATCTAAAGCTAACCCAAACCCCTGACCCCAACCCCTAACCCCAACCCCTAACCCCAAATCTAAACCTAACCCTAACCCCTAACCCCAACTCCTAAACCCAAATCTAAACCTAACCCCAAATCTAAACCTACTCCCAAATCTAAACCTAATCCCAACCCCTAACCCCAAATCTAAACCTAACCCCAACCCCTAACCCTAAATGTAACCTAACCCCAACCCCTAACCCCAACCCCTAACCCCAAATCTAAACCTAACGCTAAATCTAAACCTAACCTCAACCCCTAACCCCAAATCTAAACCTAACCCCAAATCTAAACCTAACCCCAACTCCTAACCCCAAATCTAAACCTAACCCCAAGTCTAAATCTAACCCCAACCCCTAACCCTGAATCTAAATCTAATCCCAAATCTAAACCTAACCCCAAACCCTAACCCCAAATTTAAACATAACCCCAAATCTAAACAAAACCCCAACCCCTAACCCCAAATCCAAACCTAACCCCAAATCACACCTAACCCCAACCCCTAACCCCAACCCCTAACCCCAACCCTTATCCCCAAATATAAACCTAACCCCAAATCTAAACCTAACCCCAACTCCTAACCCCAAATCTAAACCTAACCCCAAATCTAAACCTAACCCCAACCCCTAACCCCGAATCTAAACCTAATCCCAAATCCAAACCTAACCCTAAATCAAACCTAACCCCAACCCCTAACCCCAACCCCTAACCACAACCCTTAACCCCAAATATAAACGTAACCCCAAATCTAAACCTAACCCCAAATCTAAAGCTAACCCAAACCCCTGACCCCAACCCCTAACCCCAACCCCTAACCCCAAATCTAAACCTAACCCTAACCCCTAACCCCAACCCCTAAACCCAAATCTAAACCTATCCCCAAATCTAAACCTAACCCCAAATCTAAACCTAATCCCAACCCCTAACCCCAAATCTAAACCTAACCCCAACCCCTAACCCCAACCCCGAACCCCAACCCCTAACCCCAAATGTAACCTTACCCCAACCCCTAACCCCAACCCCTAACCCCAAATCTAAACCTAACGCTAAATCTAAACCTAACCTCAACCCCTAACCCCAAATCTAAACCTACTCCCAAATCTAAACCTAATCCCAACCCCTAACCCCAAATCTAAACCTAACCCCAACCCCTAACCCCAACCCCAACCCTAAATCTAAACCTAACCCCAAATATAAACCTAACCCCAAGCCCTAACCCCAAATCTAAACCTAACCCCAACCCCTAACCCCAAATCTAAACCTAACGCTAAATCTAAACCTAACCTCAACCCCTAACCCCAAATCTAAACCTAACCCCAAATCTAAACCTAACCCCAACTCCTAACCCCAAATCTAAACCTAACCCCAAATCTAAACCTAACCCCAACCCCTAACCCCGAATCTAAACCTAATCCCAAATCCAAACCTAACCCCAAATCAAACCTAACCCCAACCCCTAACCCCAACCCCTAACCCCAACCCTTATCCCCAAATATAAACCTAACCCCAAATCTAAACCTAACCCCAAATCTAAAGCTAACCCAAACCCCTGACCCCAACCCCTAACCCCAACCCCTAACCCCAAATCTAAACCTAACCCTGACCCCTAACCCCAACCCCTAAACCCAAATCTAAACCTAACCCCAAATCTAAACCTAACCCCAAATCTAAACCCCAAATCTAAACCTAACCCCAAATCACACCTAACCACAACCCCTAACCCCAACCCCTAACCCCAACACTTGTCCCCAAATATAAACCTAACCCCAAATCTAAACCTAACCCCAAATCTAAAGCTAACCCAAACCCCTGACCCCAACCCCTAACCCCAACCCTAACCCCAACCCCAACCCAAAATCTTTAGGGAAAGACGGACGAGCAACGTCCTGACAGGCTTGAGGGGAAAAACGTCCGTTGATGGTTGGCGTACTGCACGCCCGCCTACGGGGCTGCAGGGGAATCCACATTTGGAAGATACCTGAAGATGTGTGCCTGTTCTTGGAGCTCCGCTAGTAGGGTAGCAAAGACACTCGTAGGCAGTACTGAATGCTGCTCCGTGCTACTTCTCCTCCGCTGGCAAATGCTTCACAGTCGCCCTAGGAAAGACGTTTAACAATCGATCTCCAAGAGGAACGAAACACATGATGCCATAAGGCGAAAGAATAGCAGGGCATCTCTTCACAAGCTTGTCCCTGATCTATAGCTGAGGGCAAACACTTGTGTGCTTGTGGGAGAGCGTGTGTCTTTCCTGGAAGCGTTTGAGAGTTTTGCTCAGACGCGTGTTTCCTCAAGTTCAAGAATCAAGATCTAGGATACCTGCAGACAGGTGCCTGTTTGTGTGGAGACAGTCTGTTTGAAACTGTGTTCCTCAGCGCCCGCTCTTTCTCCCCGTCGCTCCACACGCCTGGGAGTCCCTTTCTTTCTCTCCACAAGCACGTGTGTTGACTTCGTCGCACATGTGCATCTGCACAAGCGTTGAGCTCAGCAGAGCGTGTCTCTTGACACTTGATGTGCGTTGGCTGTGTCTGCGTGCTCCAGTGAAGAGAGAAACGGGAAATCGTCTTGGTAGAGGCAACAAAGCAAAAGCGAGGCAGGATTGACACCTGCTCAACAGAGACGGATTCCCTGCGCTGACACAGTTCACAGTTACACGAGAAGCAATCTGAGCGGTCCGTCGACCGGAGACGTGTTTCCCAAGAGGTCGTTTAGCGAGTGAACAGCAGTGTGCGCGACTTTCAGGAGTG
This sequence comes from Patagioenas fasciata, assembly GCF_037038585.1. NCBI lineage: Eukaryota > Metazoa > Chordata > Aves > Columbiformes > Columbidae > Patagioenas > Patagioenas fasciata. Next base: position 8,205,796 of record NC_092559.1, on the reverse strand, counting down.
TGCCTGGAAAGTGCCAGAATCACCAGAGCATCTGTGCAAAAGCTGCTGCCTCTGTGACCGCATTGAGGCACGTTCCCGTGTCTGCGAGTACATAGACGGCTCTTCGCGTTCACTCCGAGGGAAACGGTCCGCTATTGCTTCTGTGCGTACAGACGCGATTCCCTTGTCTCTTGCGAACACAGGGAACTCTGTGCATCCAAATCTACAGGCTAAGGACGCGTCTGCATATGTTTTGGTGAACAATCGAGTGTGCGTGTTCTGACAGCTGCCTCTATGCAGACGTCTCCACAGAGCCACTTCTGAATGCCCCGCAGCCCAGGACTGAATGGATACACTAACAAGTGCACCGGTGTGAGCAACCACATATGCAGAAGGACGTCTTTCATCTCACAGAAGCGCGAACGTCTTGGCGTTCAAGCACATGGCAGAAACAAGGTGTGAACAGATGAGCTGCTGCTATTTTCTCCGTTCGGCATGCTTCGTTGTAGCTCTCTTGCCGGTCGCCGGCTTAGCGGCTTGCTTTGCGCGACTAGGTCTGCGGAGAGAAGGAGATAGCGCCGGAAACCTTGCCTTTTGCCTTCTTCGGCGCTGGAACCTGGTTGCTGCGCCTTCTCTTTGTCCATGTGCACACACACGATTCCTCAGCGAAAACCATGCAGAAACCTTCCCACGAGCACCCAGGGATGTGCACCCAGCACCACGTGCACGCACACGCAGCTAGAGAAAAGCACCTACCTTTTCACACACTGATGCCTAAGCAAACGCGTGGCCACACACACGCACACATCCGCAAGCGCGCCTACTCCCATCTATTGAGGGAAAGACGGACGAGCAACGTCCTGACAGGCTTGAGGGGAAAAACGTCCGTTGATGGTTGGCGTACTGCACGCCCGCCTACGGGGCTGCAGGGGAATCCACATTTGGAAGGTACCTGAAGATGTGTGCCTGTTCTTGGAGCTCCGCTAGTAGGGTAGCAAAGACACTCGTAGGCAGTACTGAATGCTGCTCCGTGCTACTTCTCCTCCGCTGGCAAATGCTTCACAGTCGCCCTAGGAAAGACGTTTAACAATCGATCTCCAAGAGGAACGAAACACATGATGCCATAAGGCGAAAGAATAGCAGGGCATCTCTTCACAAGCTTGTCCCTGATCTATAGCTGAGGGCAAACACTTGTGTGCTTGTGGGAGAGCGTGTGTCTTTCCTGGAAGCGTTTGGGAGTTTTGCTCAGACGCGTGTTTCCTCAAGTTCAAGAATCAAGATCTAGGATACCTGCAGACAGGTGCCTGTTTGTGTGGAGACAGTCTGTTTGAAACTGTGTTCCTCAGCGCCCGCTCTTTCTCCCCGTCGCTCCACACGCCTGGGAGTCCCTTTCTTTCTCTCCACAAGCACGTGTGTTGACTTCGTCGCACATGTGCATCTGCACAAGCGTTGAGCTCAGCAGAGCGTGTCTCTTGACACTTGATGTGCGTTGGCTGTGTCTGCGTGCTCCAGTGAAGAGAGAAACGGGAAATCATCTTGGTAGAGGCAACAAAGCAAAAGCGAGGCAGGATTGACATCTGCTCAACAGAGACGGATTCCCTGCGCTGACACAGTTCACAGTTACACGAGTAGCAATCTGAGCGGTCCATCGACCGGAGACGTGTTTCCCAAGAGGTCGTTTAGCGAGTGAACAGCAGTGTGCGCGACTTTCAGGAGTGTGCCTGGAAAGTGCCAGAATCACCAGAGCATCTGTGCAAAAGCTGCTGCCTCTGTGACCGCATTGAGGCACGTTCCCGTGTCTGCGAGTACATAGACGGCTCTTCGCGTTCACTCCGAGGGAAACGGTCCGCTATTGCTTCTGTGCGTACAGACGCGATTCCCGTGTCTCTTGCGAACACAGGGAACTCTGTGCATCCAAATCTACAGGCTAAGGACGCGTCTGCATATGTTTTGGTGAACAATCGAGTGTGCGTGTTCTGACAGCTGCCTCTATGCAGACGTCTCCACAGAGCCACTTCTGAATGCCCCGCAGCCCAGGACTGAATGGATACACTAACAAGTGCACCGGTGTGAGCAAGCACATATGCAGAAGGACGTCTTTCATCTCACAGAAGCGCGAACGTCTTGGCGTTCAAGCACATGGCAGAAACAAGGTGTGAACAGATGAGCTGCTGCTATTTTCTCCGTTCGGCATGCTTCGTTGTAGCTCTCTTGCCGGTCGCCGGCTTAGCGGCTTGCTTTGCGCGACTAGGTCTGCGGAGAGAAGGAGATAGCGCCGGAAACCTTGCCTTTTGCCTTCTTCGGCGCTGGAACCTGGTTGCTGCGCCTTCTCTTTGTCCATGTGCACACACACGATTCCTCAGCGAAAACCATGCAGAAACCTTCCCACGAGCACCCAGGGATGTGCACCCAGCACCACGTGCACGCACACGCAGCTAGAGAAAAGCACCTACCTTTTCACACACTGATGCCTAAGCAAACGCGTGGCCACACACACGCACACATCCGCAAGCGCGCCTACTCCCATGTATTGAGGGAAAGACGGATGAGCAACGTCCTGACAGGCTTGAGGGGAAAAACGTCCGTTGATGGTTGGCGTACTGCACGCCCGCCTACGGGGCTGCAGGGGAATCCACATTTGGAAGGTACCTGAAGATGTGTGCCTGTTCTTGGAGCTCCGCTAGTAGGGTAGCAAAGACACTCGTAGGCAGTACTGAATGCTGCTCCGTGCTACTTCTCCTCCGCGGGCAAATGCTTCACAGTCGCCCTAGGAAAGACGTTTAACAATCGATCTCCAAGAGGAACGAAACACATGATGCCATAAGGCGAAAGAATAGCAGGGCATCTCTTCACAAGCTTGTCCCTGATCTATAGCTGAGGGCAAACACTTGTGTGCTTGTGGGAGAGCGTGTGTCTTTCCTGGAAGCGTTTGGGAGTTTTGCTCAGACGCGTGTTTCCTCAAGTTCAAGAATCAAGATCTAGGATACCTGCAGACAGGTGCCTGTTTGTGTGGAGACAGTCTGTTTGAAACTGTGTTCCTCAGCGCCCGCTCTTTCTCCCCGTCGCTCCACACGCCTGGGAGTCCCTTTCTTTCTCTCCACAAGCACGTGTGTTGACTTCGTCGCACATGTGCATCTGCACAAGCGTTGAGCTCAGCAGAGCGTGTCTCTTGACACTTGATGTGCGTTGGCTGTGTCTGCGTGCTCCAGTGAAGAGAGAAACGGGAAATCATCTTGGTAGAGGCAACAAAGCAAAAGCGAGGCAGGATTGACATCTGCTCAACAGAGACGGATTCCCTGCGCTGACACAGTTCACAGTTACACGAGAAGCAATCTGAGCGGTCCATCGACCGGAGACGTGTTTCCCAAGAGGTCGTTTAGCGAGTGAACAGCAGTGTGCGCGACTTTCAGGAGTGTGCCTGGAAAGTGCCAGAATCACCAGAGCATCTGTGCAAAAGCTGCTGCCTCTGTGACCGCATTGAGGCACGTTCCCGTGTCTGCGAGTACATAGACGGCTCTTCGCGTTCACTCCGAGGGAAACGGTCCGCTATTGCTTCTGTGCGTACAGACGCGATTCCCTTGTCTCTTGCGAACACAGGGAACTCTGTGCATCCAAATCTACAGGCTAAGGACGCGTCTGCATATGTTTTGGTGAACAATCGAGTGTGCGTGTTCTGACAGCTGCCTCTATGCAGACGTCTCCACAGAGCCACTTCTGAATGCCCCGCAGCCCAGGACTGAATGGATACACTAACAAGTGCACCGGTGTGAGCAAGCACATATGCAGAAGGACGTCTTTCATCTCACAGAAGCGCGAACGTCTTGGCGTTCAAGCACATGGCAGAAACAAGGTGTGAACAGATGAGCTGCTGCTATTTTCTCCGTTCGGCATGCTTCGTTGTAGCTCTCTTGCCGGTCGCCGGCTTAGCGGCTTGCTTTGCGCGACTAGGTCTGCGGAGAGAAGGAGATAGCGCCGGAAACCTTGCCTTTTGCCTTCTTCGGCGCTGGAACCTGGTTGCTGCGCCTTCTCTTTGTCCATGTGCACACACACGATTCCTCAGCGAAAACCATGCAGAAACCTTTCCACGAGCACCCAGGCATGTGCACCCAGCACCACGTGCACGCACACGCAGCTAAAGAAAAGCACCTACCTTTTCACACACTGATGCCTAAGCAAACGCGTGGCCACACACACGCACACATCCGCAAGCGCGCCTACTCCCATCTATTGAGGGAAAGACGGACGAGCAACGTCCTGACAGGCTTGAGGGGAAAAGCGTCCGTTGATGGTTGGCGTACTGCACGCCCGCCTACGGGGCTGCAGGGGAATCCACATTTGGAAGGTACCTGAAGATGTGTGCCTGTTCTTGGAGCTCCGCTAGTAGGGTAGCAAAGACACTCGTAGGCAGTACTGAATGCTGCTCCGTGCTACTTTTCCTCCGCTGGCAAATGCTTCACAGTCGCCCTAGGAAAGACGTTTAACAATCGATCTCCAAGAGGAACGAAACACATGATGCCATAAGGCGAAAGAATAGCAGGGCATTTCTTCACAAGCTTGTCCCTGATCTATAGCTGAGGGCAAACACTTGTGTGCTTGTGGGAGAGCGTGTGTCTTTCCTGGAAGCGTTTGGGAGTTTTGCTCAGACGCGTGTTTCCTCAAGTTCAAGAATCAAGATCTAGGATACCTGCAGACAGGTGCCTGTTTGTGTGGAGACAGTCTGTTTGAAACTGTGTTCCTCAGCGCCCGCTCTTTCTCCCCGTCGCTCCACACGCCTGGGAGTCCCTTTCTTTCTCTCCACAAGCACGTGTGTTGACTTCGTCGCACATGTGCATCTGCACAAGCGTTGAGCTCAGCAGAGCGTGTCTCTTGACACTTGATGTGCGTTGGCTGTGTCTGCGTGCTCCAGTGAAGAGAGAAACGGGAAATCATCTTGGTAGAGGCAACAAAGCAAAAGCGAGGCAGGATTGACATCTGCTCAACAGAGACGGATTCCCTGCGCTGACACAGTTCACAGTTACACGAGTAGCAATCTGAGCGGTCCATCGACCGGAGACGTGTTTCCCAAGAGGTCGTTTAGCGAGTGAACAGCAGTGTGCGCGACTTTCAGGAGTGTGCCTGGAAAGTGCCAGAATCACCAGAGCATCTGTGCAAAAGCTGCTGCCTCTGTGACCGCATTGAGGCACGTTCCCGTGTCTGCGAGTACATAGACGGCTCTTCGCGTTCACTCCGAGGGAAACGGTCCGCTATTGCTTCTGTGCGTACAGACGCGATTCCCGTGTCTCTTGCGAACACAGGGAACTCTGTGCATCCAAATCTACAGGCTAAGGACGCGTCTGCATATGTTTTGGTGAACAATCGAGTGTGCGTGTTCTGACAGCTGCCTCTATGCAGACGTCTCCACAGAGCCACTTCTGAATGCCCCGCAGCCCAGGACTGAATGGATACACTAACAAGTGCACCGGTGTGAGCAAGCACATATGCAGAAGGACGTCTTTCATCTCACAGAAGCGCGAACGTCTTGGCGTTCAAGCACATGGCAGAAACAAGGTGTGAACAGATGAGCTGCTGCTATTTTCTCCGTTCGGCATGCTTCGTTGTAGCTCTCTTGCCGGTCGCCGGCTTAGCGGCTTGCTTTGCGCGACTAGGTCTGCGGAGAGAAGGAGATAGCGCCGGAAACCTTGCCTTTTGCCTTCTTCGGCGCTGGAACCTGGTTGCTGCGCCTTCTCTTTGTCCATGTGCACACACACGATTCCTCAGCGAAAACCATGCAGAAACCTTCCCACGAGCACCCAGGGATGTGCACCCAGCACCACGTGCACGCACACGCAGCTAGAGAAAAGCACCTACCTTTTCACACACTGATGCCTAAGCAAACGCGTGGCCACACACACGCACACATCCGCAAGCGCGCCTACTCCCATCTATTGAGGGAAAGACGGACGAGCAACGTCCTGACAGGCTTGAGGGGAAAAACGTCCGTTGATGGTTGGCGTACTGCACGCCCGCCTACGGGGCTGCAGGGGAATCCACATTTGGAAGGTACCTGAAGATGTGTGCCTGTTCTTGGAGCTCCGCTAGTAGGGTAGCAAAGACACTCGTAGGCAGTACTGAATGCTGCTCCGTGCTACTTCTCCTCCGCGGGCAAATGCTTCACAGTCGCCCTAGGAAAGACGTTTAACAATCGATCTCCAAGAGGAACGAAACACATGATGCCATAAGGCGAAAGAATAGCAGGGCATCTCTTCACAAGCTTGTCCCTGATCTATAGCTGAGGGCAAACACTTGTGTGCTTGTGGGAGAGCGTGTTTCTTTCCTGGAAGCGTTTGGGAGTTTTGCTCAGACGTGTGTTTCCTCAAGTTCAAGAATCAAGATCTAGGATACCTGCAGACAGGTGCCTGTTTGTGTGGAGACAGTCTGTTTGAAACTGTGTTCCTCAGCGCCCGCTCTTTCTCCCCGTCGCTCCACACGCCTGGGAGTCCCTTTCTTTCTCTCCACAAGCACGTGTGTTGACTTCGTCGCACATGTGCATCTGCACAAGCGTTGAGCTCAGCAGAGCGTGTCTCTTGACACTTGATGTGCGTTGGCTGTGTCTGCGTGCTCCAGTGAAGAGAGAAACGGGAAATCATCTTGGTAGAGGCAACAAAGCAAAAGCGAGGCAGGATTGACATCTGCTCAACAGAGACGGATTCCCTGCGCTGACACAGTTCACAGTTACACGAGAAGCAATCTGAGCGGTCCATCGACCGGAGACGTGTTTCCCAAGAGGTCGTTTAGCGAGTGAACAGCAGTGTGCGCGACTTTCAGGAGTGTGCCTGGAAAGTGCCAGAATCACCAGAGCATCTGTGCAAAAGCTGCTGCCTCTGTGACCGCATTGAGGCACGTTCCCGTGTCTGCGAGTACATAGACGGCTCTTCGCGTTCACTCCGAGGGAAACGGTCCGCTATTGCTTCTGTGCGTACAGACGCGATTCCCTTGTCTCTTGCGAACACAGGGAACTCTGTGCATCCAAATCTACAGGCTAAGGACGCGTCTGCATATGTTTTGGTGAACAATCGAGTGTGCGTGTTCTGACAGCTGCCTCTATGCAGACGTCTCCACAGAGCCACTTCTGAATGCCCCGCAGCCCAGGACTGAATGGATACACTAACAAGTGCACCGGTGTGAGCAAGCACATATGCAGAAGGACGTCTTTCATCTCACAGAAGCGCGAACGTCTTGGCGTTCAAGCACATGGCAGAAACAAGGTGTGAACAGATGAGCTGCTGCTATTTTCTCCGTTCGGCATGCTTCGTTGTAGCTCTCTTGCCGGTCGCCGGCTTAGCGGCTTGCTTTGCGCGACTAGGTCTGCGGAGAGAAGGAGATAGCGCCGGAAACCTTGCCTTTTGCCTTCTTCGGCGCTGGAACCTGGTTGCTGCGCCTTCTCTTTGTCCATGTGCACACACACGATTCCTCAGCGAAAACCATGCAGAAACCTTCCCACGAGCACCCAGGGATGTGCACCCAGCACCACGTGCACGCACACGCAGCTAGAGAAAAGCACCTACCTTTTCACACACTGATGCCTAAGCAAACGCGTGGCCACACACACGCACACATCCGCAAGCGCGCCTACTCCCATCTATTGAGGGAAAGACGGACGAGCAACGTCCTGACAGGCTTGAGGGGAAAAACGTCCGTTGATGGTTGGCGTACTGCACGCCCGCCTACGGGGCTGCAGGGGAATCCACATTTGGAAGGTACCTGAAGATGTGTGCCTGTTCTTGGAGCTCCGCTAGTAGGGTAGCAAAGACACTCGTAGGCAGTACTGAATGCTGCTCCGTGCTACTTCTCCTCCGCTGGCAAATGCTTCACAGTCGCCCTAGGAAAGACGTTTAACAATCGATCTCCAAGAGGAACGAAACACATGATGCCATAAGGCGAAAGAATAGCAGGGCATCTCTTCACAAGCTTGTCCCTGATCTATAGCTGAGGGCAAACACTTGTGTGCTTGTGGGAGAGCGTGTGTCTTTCCTGGAAGCGTTTGGGAGTTTTGCTCAGACGCGTGTTTCCTCAAGTTCAAGAATCAAGATCTAGGATACCTGCAGACAGGTGCCTGTTTGTGTGGAGACAGTCTGTTTGAAACTGTGTTCCTCAGCGCCCGCTCTTTCTCCCCGTCGCTCCACACGCCTGGGAGTCCCTTTCTTTCTCTCCACAAGCACGTGTGTTGACTTCGTCGCACATGTGCATCTGCACAAGCGTTGAGCTCAGCAGAGCGTGTCTCTTGACACTTGATGTGCGTTGGCTGTGTCTGCGTGCTCCAGTGAAGAGAGAAACGGGAAATCATCTTGGTAGAGGCAACAAAGCAAAAGCGAGGCAGGATTGACATCTGCTCAACAGAGACGGATTCCCTGCGCTGACACAGTTCACAGTTACACGAGTAGCAATCTGAGCGGTCCATCGACCGGAGACGTGTTTCCCAAGAGGTCGTTTAGCGAGTGAACAGCAGTGTGCGCGACTTTCAGGAGTGTGCCTGGAAAGTGCCAGAATCACCAGAGCATCTGTGCAAAAGCTGCTGCCTCTGTGACCGCATTGAGGCACGTTCCCGTGTCTGCGAGTACATAGACGGCTCTTCGCGTTCACTCCGAGGGAAACGGTCCGCTATTGCTTCTGTGCGTACAGACGCGATTCCCTTGTCTCTTGCGAACACAGGGAACTCTGTGCATCCAAATCTAGAGGCTAAGGACGCGTCTGCATATGTTTTGGTGAACAATCGAGTGTGCGTGTTCTGACAGCTGCCTCTATGCAGACGTCTCCACAGAGCCACTTCTGAATGCCCCGCAGCCCAGGACTGAATGGATACACTAACAAGTGCACCGGTGTGAGCAAGCACATATGCAGAAGGACGTCTTTCATCTCACAGAAGCGCGAACGTCTTGGCGTTCAAGCACATGGCAGAAACAAGGTGTGAACAGATGAGCTGCTGCTATTTTCTCCGTTCGGCATGCTTCGTTGTAGCTCTCTTGCCGGTCGCCGGCTTAGCGGCTTGCTTTGCGCGACTAGGTCTGCGGAGAGAAGGAGATAGCGCCGGAAACCTTGCCTTTTGCCTTCTTCGGCGCTGGAACCTGGTTGCTGCGCCTTCTCTTTGTCCATGTGCACACACACGATTCCTCAGCGAAAACCATGCAGAAACCTTCCCACGAGCACCCAGGGATGTGCACCCAGCACCACGTGCACGCACACGCAGCTAGAGAAAAGCACCTACCTTTTCACACACTGATGCCTAAGCAAACGCGTGGCCACACACACGCACACATCCGCAAGCGCGCCTACTCCCATCTATTGAGGGAAAGACGGACGAGCAACGTCCTGACAGGCTTGAGGGGAAAAACGTCCGTTGATGGTTGGCGTACTGCACGCCCGCCTACGGGGCTGCAGGGGAATCCACATTTGGAAGGTACCTGAAGATGTGTGCCTGTTCTTGGAGCTCCGCTAGTAGGGTAGCAAAGACACTCGTAGGCAGTACTGAATGCTGCTCCGTGCTACTTCTCCTCCGCTGGCAAATGCTTCACAGTCGCCCTAGGAAAGACGTTTAACAATCGATCTCCAAGAGGAACGAAACACATGATGCCATAAGGCGAAAGAATAGCAGGGCATCTCTTCACAAGCTTGTCCCTGATCTATAGCTGAGGGCAAACACTTGTGTGCTTGTGGGAGAGCGTGTGTCTTTCCTGGAAGCGTTTGGGAGTTTTGCTCAGACGCGTGTTTCCTCAAGTTCAAGAATCAAGATCTAGGATACCTGCAGACAGGTGCCTGTTTGTGTGGAGACAGTCTGTTTGAAACTGTGTTCCTCAGCGCCCGCTCTTTCTCCCCGTCGCTCCACACGCCTGGGAGTCCCTTTCTTTCTCTCCACAAGCACGTGTGTTGACTTCGTCGCACATGTGCATCTGCACAAGCGTTGAGCTCAGCAGAGCGTGTCTCTTGACACTTGATGTGCGTTGGCTGTGTCTGCGTGCTCCAGTGAAGAGAGAAACGGGAAATCATCTTGGTAGAGGCAACAAAGCAAAAGCGAGGCAGGATTGACATCTGCTCAACAGAGACGGATTCCCTGCGCTGACACAGTTCACAGTTACACGAGAAGCAATCTGAGCGGTCCATCGACCGGAGACGTGTTTCCCAAGAGGTCGTTTAGCGAGTGAACAGCAGTGTGCGCGACTTTCAGGAGTGTGCCTGGAAAGTGCCAGAATCACCAGAGCATCTGTGCAAAAGCTGCTGCCTCTGTGACCGCATTGAGGCACGTTCCCGTGTCTGCGAGTACATAGACGGCTCTTCGCGTTCACTCCGAGGGAAACGGTCCGCTATTGCTTCTGTGCGTACAGACGCGATTCCCTTGTCTCTTGCGAACACAGGGAACTCTGTGCATCCAAATCTACAGGCTAAGGACGCGTCTGCATATGTTTTGGTGAACAATCGAGTGTGCGTGTTCTGACAGCTGCCTCTATGCAGACGTCTCCACAGAGCCACTTCTGAATGCCCCGCAGCCCAGGACTGAATGGATACACTAACAAGTGCACCGGTGTGAGCAAGCACATATGCAGAAGGACGTCTTTCATCTCACAGAAGCGCGAACGTCTTGGCGTTCAAGCACATGGCAGAAACAAGGTGTGAACAGATGAGCTGCTGCTATTTTCTCCGTTCGGCATGCTTCGTTGTAGCTCTCTTGCCGGTCGCCGGCTTAGCGGCTTGCTTTGCGCGACTAGGTCTGCGGAGAGAAGGAGATAGCGCCGGAAACCTTGCCTTTTGCCTTCTTCGGCGCTGGAACCTGGTTGCTGCGCCTTCTCTTTGTCCATGTGCACACACACGATTCCTCAGCGAAAACCATGCAGAAACCTTCCCACGAGCACCCAGGGATGTGCACCCAGCACCACGTGCACGCACACGCAGCTAGAGAAAAGCACCTACCTTTTCACACACTGATGCCTAAGCAAACGCGTGGCCACACACACGCACACATCCGCAAGCGCGCCTACTCCCATCTATTGAGGGAAAGACGGACGAGCAACGTCCTGACAGGCTTGAGGGGAAAAACGTCCGTTGATGGTTGGCGTACTGCACGCCCGCCTACGGGGCTGCAGGGGAATCCACATTTGGAAGGTACCTGAAGATGTGTGCCTGTTCTTGGAGCTCCGCTAGTAGGGTAGCAAAGACACTCGTAGGCAGTACTGAATGCTGCTCCGTGCTACTTCTCCTCCGCTGGCAAATGCTTCACAGTCGCCCTAGGAAAGACGTTTAACAATCGATCTCCAAGAGGAACGAAACACATGATGCCATAAGGCGAAAGAATAGCAGGGCATCTCTTCACAAGCTTGTCCCTGATCTATAGCTGAGGGCAAACACTTGTGTGCTTGTGGGAGAGCGTGTGTCTTTCCTGGAAGCGTTTGGGAGTTTTGCTCAGACGCGTGTTTCCTCAAGTTCAAGAATCAAGATCTAGGATACCTGCAGACAGGTGCCTGTTTGTGTGGAGACAGTCTGTTTGAAACTGTGTTCCTCAGCGCCCGCTCTTTCTCCCCGTCGCTCCACACGCCTGGGAGTCCCTTTCTTTCTCTCCACAAGCACGTGTGTTGACTTCGTCGCACATGTGCATCTGCACAAGCGTTGAGCTCAGCAGAGCGTGTCTCTTGACACTTGATGTGCGTTGGCTGTGTCTGCGTGCTCCAGTGAAGAGAGAAACGGGAAATCATCTTGGTAGAGGCAACAAAGCAAAAGCGAGGCAGGATTGACATCTGCTCAACAGAGACGGATTCCCTGCGCTGACACAGTTCACAGTTACACGAGAAGCAATCTGAGCGGTCCATCGACCGGAGACGTGTTTCCCAAGAGGTCGTTTAGCGAGTGAACAGCAGTGTGCGCGACTTTCAGGAGTGTGCCTGGAAAGTGCCAGAATCACCAGAGCATCTGTGCAAAAGCTGCTGCCTCTGTGACCGCATTGAGGCACGTTCCCGTGTCTGCGAGTACATAGACGGCTCTTCGCGTTCACTCCGAGGGAAACGGTCCGCTATTGCTTCTGTGCGTACAGACGCGATTCCCTTGTCTCTTGCGAACACAGGGAACTCTGTGCATCCAAATCTAGAGGCTAAGGACGCGTCTGCATATGTTTTGGTGAACAATCGAGTGTGCGTGTTCTGACAGCTGCCTCTATGCAGACGTCTCCACAGAGCCACTTCTGAATGCCCCGCAGCCCAGGACTGAATGGATACACTAACAAGTGCACCGGTGTGAGCAAGCACATATGCAGAAGGACGTCTTTCATCTCACAGAAGCGCGAACGTCTTGGCGTTCAAGCACATGGCAGAAACAAGGTGTGAACAGATGAGCTGCTGCTATTTTCTCCGTTCGGCATGCTTCGTTGTAGCTCTCTTGCCGGTCGCCGGCTTAGCGGCTTGCTTTGCGCGACTAGGTCTGCGGAGAGAAGGAGATAGCGCCGGAAACCTTGCCTTTTGCCTTCTTCGGCGCTGGAACCTGGTTGCTGCGCCTTCTCTTTGTCCATGTGCACACACACGATTCCTCAGCGAAAACCATGCAGAAACCTTCCCACGAGCACCCAGGGATGTGCACCCAGCACCACGTGCACGCACACGCAGCTAGAGAAAAGCACCTACCTTTTCACACACTGATGCCTAAGCAAACGCGTGGCCACACACACGCACACATCCGCAAGCGCGCCTACTCCCATCTATTGAGGGAAAGACGGACGAGCAACGTCCTGACAGGCTTGAGGGGAAAAACGTCCGTTGATGGTTGGCGTACTGCACGCCCGCCTACGGGGCTGCAGGGGAATCCACATTTGGAAGGTACCTGAAGATGTGTGCCTGTTCTTGGAGCTCCGCTAGTAGGGTAGCAAAGACACTCGTAGGCAGTACTGAATGCTGCTCCGTGCTACTTCTCCTCCGCTGGCAAATGCTTCACAGTCGCCCTAGGAAAGACGTTTAACAATCGATCTCCAAGAGGAACGAAACACATGATGCCATAAGGCGAAAGAATAGCAGGGCATCTCTTCACAAGCTTGTCCCTGATCTATAGCTGAGGGCAAACACTTGTGTGCTTGTGGGAGAGCGTGTGTCTTTCCTGGAAGCGTTTGGGAGTTTTGCTCAGACGCGTGTTTCCTCAAGTTCAAGAATCAAGATCTAGGATACCTGCAGACAGGTGCCTGTTTGTGTGGAGACAGTCTGTTTGAAACTGTGTTCCTCAGCGCCCGCTCTTTCTCCCCGTCGCTCCACACGCCTGGGAGTCCCTTTCTTTCTCTCCACAAGCACGTGTGTTGACTTCGTCGCACATGTGCATCTGCACAAGCGTTGAGCTCAGCAGAGCGTGTCTCTTGACACTTGATGTGCGTTGGCTGTGTCTGCGTGCTCCAGTGAAGAGAGAAACGGGAAATCATCTTGGTAGAGGCAACAAAGCAAAAGCGAGGCAGGATTGACATCTGCTCAACAGAGACGGATTCCCTGCGCTGACACAGTTCACAGTTACACGAGAAGCAATCTGAGCGGTCCATCGACCGGAGACGTGTTTCCCAAGAGGTCGTTTAGCGAGTGAACAGCAGTGTGCGCGACTTTCAGGAGTGTGCCTGGAAAGTGCCAGAATCACCAGAGCATCTGTGCAAAAGCTGCTGCCTCTGTGACCGCATTGAGGCACGTTCCCGTGTCTGCGAGTACATAGACGGCTCTTCGCGTTCACTCCGAGGGAAACGGTCCGCTATTGCTTCTGTGCGTACAGACGCGATTCCCTTGTCTCTTGCGAACACAGGGAACTCTGTGCATCCAAATCTAGAGGCTAAGGACGCGTCTGCATATGTTTTGGTGAACAATCGAGTGTGCGTGTTCTGACAGCTGCCTCTATGCAGACGTCTCCACAGAGCCACTTCTGAATGCCCCGCAGCCCAGGACTGAATGGATACACTAACAAGTGCACCGGTGTGAGCAAGCACATATGCAGAAGGACGTCTTTCATCTCACAGAAGCGCGAACGTCTTGGCGTTCAAGCACATGGCAGAAACAAGGTGTGAACAGATGAGCTGCTGCTATTTTCTCCGTTCGGCATGCTTCGTTGTAGCTCTCTTGCCGGTCGCCGGCTTAGCGGCTTGCTTTGCGCGACTAGGTCTGCGGAGAGAAGGAGATAGCGCCGGAAACCTTGCCTTTTGCCTTCTTCGGCGCTGGAACCTGGTTGCTGCGCCTTCTCTTTGTCCATGTGCACACACACGATTCCTCAGCGAAAACCATGCAGAAACCTTCCCACGAGCACCCAGGGATGTGCACCCAGCACCACGTGCACGCACACGCAGCTAGAGAAAAGCACCTACCTTTTCACACACTGATGCCTAAGCAAACGCGTGGCCACACACACGCACACATCCGCAAGCGCGCCTACTCCCATCTATTGAGGGAAAGACGGACGAGCAACGTCCTGACAGGCTTGAGGGGAAAAACGTCCGTTGATGGTTGGCGTACTGCACGCCCGCCTACGGGGCTGCAGGGGAATCCACATTTGGAAGGTACCTGAAGATGTGTGCCTGTTCTTGGAGCTCCGCTAGTAGGGTAGCAAAGACACTCGTAGGCAGTACTGAATGCTGCTCCGTGCTACTTCTCCTCCGCTGGCAAATGCTTCACAGTCGCCCTAGGAAAGACGTTTAACAATCGATCTCCAAGAGGAACGAAACACATGATGCCATAAGGCGAAAGAATAGCAGGGCATCTCTTCACAAGCTTGTCCCTGATCTATAGCTGAGGGCAAACACTTGTGTGCTTGTGGGAGAGCGTGTGTCTTTCCTGGAAGCGTTTGGGAGTTTTGCTCAGACGCGTGTTTCCTCAAGTTCAAGAATCAAGATCTAGGATACCTGCAGACAGGTGCCTGTTTGTGTGGAGACAGTCTGTTTGAAACTGTGTTCCTCAGCGCCCGCTCTTTCTCCCCGTCGCTCCACACGCCTGGGAGTCCCTTTCTTTCTCTCCACAAGCACGTGTGTTGACTTCGTCGCACATGTGCATCTGCACAAGCGTTGAGCTCAGCAGAGCGTGTCTCTTGACACTTGATGTGCGTTGGCTGTGTCTGCGTGCTCCAGTGAAGAGAGAAACGGGAAATCATCTTGGTAGAGGCAACAAAGCAAAAGCGAGGCAGGATTGACATCTGCTCAACAGAGACGGATTCCCTGCGCTGACACAGTTCACAGTTACACGAGAAGCAATCTGAGCGGTCCATCGACCGGAGACGTGTTTCCCAAGAGGTCGTTTAGCGAGTGAACAGCAGTGTGCGCGACTTTCAGGAGTGTGCCTGGAAAGTGCCAGAATCACCAGAGCATCTGTGCAAAAGCTGCTGCCTCTGTGACCGCATTGAGGCACGTTCCCGTGTCTGCGAGTACATAGACGGCTCTTCGCGTTCACTCCGAGGGAAACGGTCCGCTATTGCTTCTGTGCGTACAGACGCGATTCCCTTGTCTCTTGCGAACACAGGGAACTCTGTGCATCCAAATCTACAGGCTAAGGACGCGTCTGCATATGTTTTGGTGAACAATCGAGTGTGCGTGTTCTGACAGCTGCCTCTATGCAGACGTCTCCACAGAGCCACTTCTGAATGCCCCGCAGCCCAGGACTGAATGGATACACTAACAAGTGCACCGGTGTGAGCAAGCACATATGCAGAAGGACGTCTTTCATCTCACAGAAGCGCGAACGTCTTGGCGTTCAAGCACATGGCAGAAACAAGGTGTGAACAGATGAGCTGCTGCTATTTTCTCCGTTCGGCATGCTTCGTTGTAGCTCTCTTGCCGGTCGCCGGCTTAGCGGCTTGCTTTGCGCGACTAGGTCTGCGGAGAGAAGGAGATAGCGCCGGAAACCTTGCCTTTTGCCTTCTTCGGCGCTGGAACCTGGTTGCTGCGCCTTCTCTTTGTCCATGTGCACACACACGATTCCTCAGCGAAAACCATGCAGAAACCTTCCCACGAGCACCCAGGGATGTGCACCCAGCACCACGTGCACGCACACGCAGCTAGAGAAAAGCACCTACCTTTTCACACACTGATGCCTAAGCAAACGCGTGGCCACACACACGCACACATCCGCAAGCGCGCCTACTCCCATCTATTGAGGGAAAGACGGACGAGCAACGTCCTGACAGGCTTGAGGGGAAAAACGTCCGTTGATGGTTGGCGTACTGCACGCCCGCCTACGGGGCTGCAGGGGAATCCACATTTGGAAGGTACCTGAAGATGTGTGCCTGTTCTTGGAGCTCCGCTAGTAGGGTAGCAAAGACACTCGTAGGCAGTACTGAATGCTGCTCCGTGCTACTTCTCCTCCGCTGGCAAATGCTTCACAGTCGCCCTAGGAAAGACGTTTAACAATCGATCTCCAAGAGGAACGAAACACATGATGCCATAAGGCGAAAGAATAGCAGGGCATCTCTTCACAAGCTTGTCCCTGATCTATAGCTGAGGGCAAACACTTGTGTGCTTGTGGGAGAGCGTGTGTCTTTCCTGGAAGCGTTTGGGAGTTTTGCTCAGACGCGTGTTTCCTCAAGTTCAAGAATCAAGATCTAGGATACCTGCAGACAGGTGCCTGTTTGTGTGGAGACAGTCTGTTTGAAACTGTGTTCCTCAGCGCCCGCTCTTTCTCCCCGTCGCTCCACACGCCTGGGAGTCCCTTTCTTTCTCTCCACAAGCACGTGTGTTGACTTCGTCGCACATGTGCATCTGCACAAGCGTTGAGCTCAGCAGAGCGTGTCTCTTGACACTTGATGTGCGTTGGCTGTGTCTGCCTGCTCCAGTGAAGAGAGAAACGGGAAATCATCTTGGTAGAGGCAACAAAGCAAAAGCGAGGCAGGATTGACATCTGCTCAACAGAGACGGATTCCCTGCGCTGACACAGTTCACAGTTACACGAGAAGCAATCTGAGCGGTCCATCGACCGGAGACGTGTTTCCCAAGAGGTCGTTTAGCGAGTGAACAGCAGTGTGCGCGACTTTCAGGAGTGTGCCTGGAAAGTGCCAGAATCACCAGAGCATCTGTGCAAAAGCTGCTGCCTCTGTGACCGCATTGAGGCACGTTCCCGTGTCTGCGAGTACATAGACGGCTCTTCGCGTTCACTCCGAGGGAAACGGTCCGCTATTGCTTCTGTGCGTACAGACGCGATTCCCTTGTCTCTTGCGAACACAGGGAACTCTGTGCATCCAAATCTACAGGCTAAGGACGCGTCTGCATATGTTTTGGTGAACAATCGAGTGTGCGTGTTCTGACAGCTGCCTCTATGCAGACGTCTCCACAGAGCCACTTCTGAATGCCCCGCAGCCCAGGACTGAATGGATACACTAACAAGTGCACCGGTGTGAGCAAGCACATATGCAGAAGGACGTCTTTCATCTCACAGAAGCGCGAACGTCTTGGCGTTCAAGCACATGGCAGAAACAAGGTGTGAACAGATGAGCTGCTGCTATTTTCTCCGTTCGGCATGCTTCGTTGTAGCTCTCTTGCCGGTCGCCGGCTTAGCGGCTTGCTTTGCGCGACTAGGTCTGCGGAGAGAAGGAGATAGCGCCGGAAACCTTGCCTTTTGCCTTCTTCGGCGCTGGAACCTGGTTGCTGCGCCTTCTCTTTGTCCATGTGCACACACACGATTCCTCAGCGAAAACCATGCAGAAACCTTCCCACGAGCACCCAGGGATGTGCACCCAGCACCACGTGCACGCACACGCAGCTAGAGAAAAGCACCTACCTTTTCACACACTGATGCCTAAGCAAACGCGTGGCCACACACACGCACACATCCGCAAGCGCGCCTACTCCCATCTATTGAGGGAAAGACGGACGAGCAACGTCCTGACAGGCTTGAGGGGAAAAACGTCCGTTGATGGTTGGCGTACTGCACGCCCGCCTACGGGGCTGCAGGGGAATCCACATTTGGAAGGTACCTGAAGATGTGTGCCTGTTCTTGGAGCTCCGCTAGTAGGGTAGCAAAGACACTCGTAGGCAGTACTGAATGCTGCTCCGTGCTACTTCTCCTCCGCTGGCAAATGCTTCACAGTCGCCCTAGGAAAGACGTTTAACAATCGATCTCCAAGAGGAACGAAACACATGATGCCATAAGGCGAAAGAATAGCAGGGCATCTCTTCACAAGCTTGTCCCTGATCTATAGCTGAGGGCAAACACTTGTGTGCTTGTGGGAGAGCGTGTGTCTTTCCTGGAAGCGTTTGGGAGTTTTGCTCAGACGCGTGTTTCCTCAAGTTCAAGAATCAAGATCTAGGATACCTGCAGACAGGTGCCTGTTTGTGTGGAGACAGTCTGTTTGAAACTGTGTTCCTCAGCGCCCGCTCTTTCTCCCCGTCGCTCCACACGCCTGGGAGTCCCTTTCTTTCTCTCCACAAGCACGTGTGTTGACTTCGTCGCACATGTGCATCTGCACAAGCGTTGAGCTCAGCAGAGCGTGTCTCTTGACACTTGATGTGCGTTGGCTGTGTCTGCGTGCTCCAGTGAAGAGAGAAACGGGAAATCATCTTGGTAGAGGCAACAAAGCAAAAGCGAGGCAGGATTGACATCTGCTCAACAGAGACGGATTCCCTGCGCTGACACAGTTCACAGTTACACGAGAAGCAATCTGAGCGGTCCATCGACCGGAGACGTGTTTCCCAAGAGGTCGTTTAGCGAGTGAACAGCAGTGTGCGCGACTTTCAGGAGTGTGCCTGGAAAGTGCCAGAATCACCAGAGCATCTGTGCAAAAGCTGCTGCCTCTGTGACCGCATTGAGGCACGTTCCCGTGTCTGCGAGTACATAGACGGCTCTTCGCGTTCACTCCGAGGGAAACGGTCCGCTATTGCTTCTGTGCGTACAGACGCGATTCCCTTGTCTCTTGCGAACACAGGGAACTCTGTGCATCCAAATCTAGAGGCTAAGGACGCGTCTGCATATGTTTTGGTGAACAATCGAGTGTGCGTGTTCTGACAGCTGCCTCTATGCAGACGTCTCCACAGAGCCACTTCTGAATGCCCCGCAGCCCAGGACTGAATGGATACACTAACAAGTGCACCGGTGTGAGCAAGCACATATGCAGAAGGACGTCTTTCATCTCACAGAAGCGCGAACGTCTTGGCGTTCAAGCACATGGCAGAAACAAGGTGTGAACAGATGAGCTGCTGCTATTTTCTCCGTTCGGCATGCTTCGTTGTAGCTCTCTTGCCGGTCGCCGGCTTAGCGGCTTGCTTTGCGCGACTAGGTCTGCGGAGAGAAGGAGATAGCGCCGGAAACCTTGCCTTTTGCCTTCTTCGGCGCTGGAACCTGGTTGCTGCGCCTTCTCTTTGTCCATGTGCACACACACGATTCCTCAGCGAAAACCATGCAGAAACCTTCCCACGAGCACCCAGGGATGTGCACCCAGCACCACGTGCACGCACACGCAGCTAGAGAAAAGCACCTACCTTTTCACACACTGATGCCTAAGCAAACGCGTGGCCACACACACGCACACATCCGCAAGCGCGCCTACTCCCATCTATTGAGGGAAAGACGGACGAGCAACGTCCTGACAGGCTTGAGGGGAAAAACGTCCGTTGATGGTTGGCGTACTGCACGCCCGCCTACGGGGCTGCAGGGGAATCCACATTTGGAAGGTACCTGAAGATGTGTGCCTGTTCTTGGAGCTCCGCTAGTAGGGTAGCAAAGACACTCGTAGGCAGTACTGAATGCTGCTCCGTGCTACTTCTCCTCCGCTGGCAAATGCTTCACAGTCGCCCTAGGAAAGACGTTTAACAATCGATCTCCAAGAGGAACGAAACACATGATGCCATAAGGCGAAAGAATAGCAGGGCATCTCTTCACAAGCTTGTCCCTGATCTATAGCTGAGGGCAAACACTTGTGTGCTTGTGGGAGAGCGTGTGTCTTTCCTGGAAGCGTTTGGGAGTTTTGCTCAGACGCGTGTTTCCTCAAGTTCAAGAATCAAGATCTAGGATACCTGCAGACAGGTGCCTGTTTGTGTGGAGACAGTCTGTTTGAAACTGTGTTCCTCAGCGCCCGCTCTTTCTCCCCGTCGCTCCACACGCCTGGGAGTCCCTTTCTTTCTCTCCACAAGCACGTGTGTTGACTTCGTCGCACATGTGCATCTGCACAAGCGTTGAGCTCAGCAGAGCGTGTCTCTTGACACTTGATGTGCGTTGGCTGTGTCTGCGTGCTCCAGTGAAGAGAGAAACGGGAAATCATCTTGGTAGAGGCAACAAAGCAAAAGCGAGGCAGGATTGACATCTGCTCAACAGAGACGGATTCCCTGCGCTGACACAGTTCACAGTTACACGAGTAGCAATCTGAGCGGTCCATCGACCGGAGACGTGTTTCCCAAGAGGTCGTTTAGCGAGTGAACAGCAGTGTGCGCGACTTTCAGGAGTGTGCCTGGAAAGTGCCAGAATCACCAGAGCATCTGTGCAAAAGCTGCTGCCTCTGTGACCGCATTGAGGCACGTTCCCGTGTCTGCGAGTACATAGACGGCTCTTCGCGTTCACTCCGAGGGAAACGGTCCGCTATTGCTTCTGTGCGTACAGACGCGATTCCCTTGTCTCTTGCGAACACAGGGAACTCTGTGCATCCAAATCTACAGGCTAAGGACGCGTCTGCATATGTTTTGGTGAACAATCGAGTGTGCGTGTTCTGACAGCTGCCTCTATGCAGACGTCTCCACAGAGCCACTTCTGAATGCCCCGCAGCCCAGGACTGAATGGATACACTAACAAGTGCACCGGTGTGAGCAACCACATATGCAGAAGGACGTCTTTCATCTCACAGAAGCGCGAACGTCTTGGCGTTCAAGCACATGGCAGAAACAAGGTGTGAACAGATGAGCTGCTGCTATTTTCTCCGTTCGGCATGCTTCGTTGTAGCTCTCTTGCCGGTCGCCGGCTTAGCGGCTTGCTTTGCGCGACTAGGTCTGCGGAGAGAAGGAGATAGCGCCGGAAACCTTGCCTTTTGCCTTCTTCGGCGCTGGAACCTGGTTGCTGCGCCTTCTCTTTGTCCATGTGCACACACACGATTCCTCAGCGAAAACCATGCAGAAACCTTCCCACGAGCACCCAGGGATGTGCACCCAGCACCACGTGCACGCACACGCAGCTAGAGAAAAGCACCTACCTTTTCACACACTGATGCCTAAGCAAACGCGTGGCCACACACACGCACACATCCGCAAGCGCGCCTACTCCCATCTATTGAGGGAAAGACGGACGAGCAACGTCCTGACAGGCTTGAGGGGAAAAACGTCCGTTGATGGTTGGCGTACTGCACGCCCGCCTACGGGGCTGCAGGGGAATCCACATTTGGAAGGTACCTGAAGATGTGTGCCTGTTCTTGGAGCTCCGCTAGTAGGGTAGCAAAGACACTCGTAGGCAGTACTGAATGCTGCTCCGTGCTACTTCTCCTCCGCTGGCAAATGCTTCACAGTCGCCCTAGGAAAGACGTTTAACAATCGATCTCCAAGAGGAACGAAACACATGATGCCATAAGGCGAAAGAATAGCAGGGCATCTCTTCACAAGCTTGTCCCTGATCTATAGCTGAGGGCAAACACTTGTGTGCTTGTGGGAGAGCGTGTGTCTTTCCTGGAAGCGTTTGGGAGTTTTGCTCAGACGCGTGTTTCCTCAAGTTCAAGAATCAAGATCTAGGATACCTGCAGACAGGTGCCTGTTTGTGTGGAGACAGTCTGTTTGAAACTGTGTTCCTCAGCGCCCGCTCTTTCTCCCCGTCGCTCCACACGCCTGGGAGTCCCTTTCTTTCTCTCCACAAGCACGTGTGTTGACTTCGTCGCACATGTGCATCTGCACAAGCGTTGAGCTCAGCAGAGCGTGTCTCTTGACACTTGATGTGCGTTGGCTGTGTCTGCGTGCTCCAGTGAAGAGAGAAACGGGAAATCATCTTGGTAGAGGCAACAAAGCAAAAGCGAGGCAGGATTGACATCTGCTCAACAGAGACGGATTCCCTGCGCTGACACAGTTCACAGTTACACGAGAAGCAATCTGAGCGGTCCATCGACCGGAGACGTGTTTCCCAAGAGGTCGTTTAGCGAGTGAACAGCAGTGTGCGCGACTTTCAGGAGTGTGCCTGGAAAGTGCCAGAATCACCAGAGCATCTGTGCAAAAGCTGCTGCCTCTGTGACCGCATTGAGGCACGTTCCCGTGTCTGCGAGTACATAGACGGCTCTTCGCGTTCACTCCGAGGGAAACGGTCCGCTATTGCTTCTGTGCGTACAGACGCGATTCCCTTGTCTCTTGCGAACACAGGGAACTCTGTGCATCCAAATCTACAGGCTAAGGACGCGTCTGCATATGTTTTGGTGAACAATCGAGTGTGCGTGTTCTGACAGCTGCCTCTATGCAGACGTCTCCACAGAGCCACTTCTGAATGCCCCGCAGCCCAGGACTGAATGGATACACTAACAAGTGCACCGGTGTGAGCAAGCACATATGCAGAAGGACGTCTTTCATCTCACAGAAGCGCGAACGTCTTGGCGTTCAAGCACATGGCAGAAACAAGGTGTGAACAGATGAGCTGCTGCTATTTTCTCCGTTCGGCATGCTTCGTTGTAGCTCTCTTGCCGGTCGCCGGCTTAGCGGCTTGCTTTGCGCGACTAGGTCTGCGGAGAGAAGGAGATAGCGCCGGAAACCTTGCCTTTTGCCTTCTTCGGCGCTGGAACCTGGTTGCTGCGCCTTCTCTTTGTCCATGTGCACACACACGATTCCTCAGCGAAAACCATGCAGAAACCTTCCCACGAGCACCCAGGGATGTGCACCCAGCACCACGTGCACGCACACGCAGCTAGAGAAAAGCACCTACCTTTTCACACACTGATGCCTAAGCAAACGCGTGGCCACACACACGCACACATCCGCAAGCGCGCCTACTCCCATCTATTGAGGGAAAGACGGACGAGCAACGTCCTGACAGGCTTGAGGGGAAAAACGTCCGTTGATGGTTGGCGTACTGCACGCCCGCCTACGGGGCTGCAGGGGAATCCACATTTGGAAGGTACCTGAAGATGTGTGCCTGTTCTTGGAGCTCCGCTAGTAGGGTAGCAAAGACACTCGTAGGCAGTACTGAATGCTGCTCCGTGCTACTTCTCCTCCGCTGGCAAATGCTTCACAGTCGCCCTAGGAAAGACGTTTAACAATCGATCTCCAAGAGGAACGAAACACATGATGCCATAAGGCGAAAGAATAGCAGGGCATCTCTTCACAAGCTTGTCCCTGATCTATAGCTGAGGGCAAACACTTGTGTGCTTGTGGGAGAGCGTGTGTCTTTCCTGGAAGCGTTTGGGAGTTTTGCTCAGACGCGTGTTTCCTCAAGTTCAAGAATCAAGATCTAGGATACCTGCAGACAGGTGCCTGTTTGTGTGGAGACAGTCTGTTTGAAACTGTGTTCCTCAGCGCCCGCTCTTTCTCCCCGTCGCTCCACACGCCTGGGAGTCCCTTTCTTTCTCTCCACAAGCACGTGTGTTGACTTCGTCGCACATGTGCATCTGCACAAGCGTTGAGCTCAGCAGAGCGTGTCTCTTGACACTTGATGTGCGTTGGCTGTGTCTGCGTGCTCCAGTGAAGAGAGAAACGGGAAATCATCTTGGTAGAGGCAACAAAGCAAAAGCGAGGCAGGATTGACATCTGCTCAACAGAGACGGATTCCCTGCGCTGACACAGTTCACAGTTACACGAGAAGCAATCTGAGCGGTCCATCGACCGGAGACGTGTTTCCCAAGAGGTCGTTTAGCGAGTGAACAGCAGTGTGCGCGACTTTCAGGAGTGTGCCTGGAAAGTGCCAGAATCACCAGAGCATCTGTGCAAAAGCTGCTGCCTCTGTGACCGCATTGAGGCACGTTCCCGTGTCTGCGAGTACATAGACGGCTCTTCGCGTTCACTCCGAGGGAAACGGTCCGCTATTGCTTCTGTGCGTACAGACGCGATTCCCTTGTCTCTTGCGAACACAGGGAACTCTGTGCATCCAAATCTAGAGGCTAAGGACGCGTCTGCATATGTTTTGGTGAACAATCGAGTGTGCGTGTTCTGACAGCTGCCTCTATGCAGACGTCTCCACAGAGCCACTTCTGAATGCCCCGCAGCCCAGGACTGAATGGATACACTAACAAGTGCACCGGTGTGAGCAAGCACATATGCAGAAGGACGTCTTTCATCTCACAGAAGCGCGAACGTCTTGGCGTTCAAGCACATGGCAGAAACAAGGTGTGAACAGATGAGCTGCTGCTATTTTCTCCGTTCGGCATGCTTCGTTGTAGCTCTCTTGCCGGTCGCCGGCTTAGCGGCTTGCTTTGCGCGACTAGGTCTGCGGAGAGAAGGAGATAGCGCCGGAAACCTTGCCTTTTGCCTTCTTCGGCGCTGGAACCTGGTTGCTGCGCCTTCTCTTTGTCCATGTGCACACACACGATTCCTCAGCGAAAACCATGCAGAAACCTTCCCACGAGCACCCAGGCATGTGCACCCAGCACCACGTGCACGCACACGCAGCTAGAGAAAAGCACCTACCTTTTCACACACTGATGCCTAAGCAAACGCGTGGCCACACACACGCACACATCCGCAAGCGCGCCTACTCCCATCTATTGAGGGAAAGACGGACGAGCAACGTCCTGACAGGCTTGAGGGGAAAAACGTCCGTTGATGGTTGGCGTACTGCACGCCCGCCTACGGGGCTGCAGGGGAATCCACATTTGGAAGGTACCTGAAGATGTGTGCCTGTTCTTGGAGCTCCGCTAGTAGGGTAGCAAAGACACTCGTAGGCAGTACTGAATGCTGCTCCGTGCTACTTCTCCTCCGCTGGCAAATGCTTCACAGTCGCCCTAGGAAAGACGTTTAACAATCGATCTCCAAGAGGAACGAAACACATGATGCCATAAGGCGAAAGAATAGCAGGGCATCTCTTCACAAGCTTGTCCCTGATCTATAGCTGAGGGCAAACACTTGTGTGCTTGTGGGAGAGCGTGTGTCTTTCCTGGAAGCGTTTGGGAGTTTTGCTCAGACGCGTGTTTCCTCAAGTTCAAGAATCAAGATCTAGGATACCTGCAGACAGGTGCCTGTTTGTGTGGAGACAGTCTGTTTGAAACTGTGTTCCTCAGCGCCCGCTCTTTCTCCCCGTCGCTCCACACGCCTGGGAGTCCCTTTCTTTCTCTCCACAAGCACGTGTGTTGACTTCGTCGCACATGTGCATCTGCACAAGCGTTGAGCTCAGCAGAGCGTGTCTCTTGACACTTGATGTGCGTTGGCTGTGTCTGCGTGCTCCAGTGAAGAGAGAAACGGGAAATCATCTTGGTAGAGGCAACAAAGCAAAAGCGAGGCAGGATTGACATCTGCTCAACAGAGACGGATTCCCTGCGCTGACACAGTTCACAGTTACACGAGAAGCAATCTGAGCGGTCCATCGACCGGAGACGTGTTTCCCAAGAGGTCGTTTAGCGAGTGAACAGCAGTGTGCGCGACTTTCAGGAGTGTGCCTGGAAAGTGCCAGAATCACCAGAGCATCTGTGCAAAAGCTGCTGCCTCTGTGACCGCATTGAGGCACGTTCCCGTGTCTGCGAGTACATAGACGGCTCTTCGCGTTCACTCCGAGGGAAACGGTCCGCTATTGCTTCTGTGCGTACAGACGCGATTCCCTTGTCTCTTGCGAACACAGGGAACTCTGTGCATCCAAATCTACAGGCTAAGGACGCGTCTGCATATGTTTTGGTGAACAATCGAGTGTGCGTGTTCTGACAGCTGCCTCTATGCAGACGTCTCCACAGAGCCACTTCTGAATGCCCCGCAGCCCAGGACTGAATGGATACACTAACAAGTGCACCGGTGTGAGCAAGCACATATGCAGAAGGACGTCTTTCATCTCACAGAAGCGCGAACGTCTTGGCGTTCAAGCACATGGCAGAAACAAGGTGTGAACAGATGAGCTGCTGCTATTTTCTCCGTTCGGCATGCTTCGTTGTAGCTCTCTTGCCGGTCGCCGGCTTAGCGGCTTGCTTTGCGCGACTAGGTCTGCGGAGAGAAGGAGATAGCGCCGGAAACCTTGCCTTTTGCCTTCTTCGGCGCTGGAACCTGGTTGCTGCGCCTTCTCTTTGTCCATGTGCACACACACGATTCCTCAGCGAAAACCATGCAGAAACCTTCCCACGAGCACCCAGGGATGTGCACCCAGCACCACGTGCACGCACACGCAGCTAGAGAAAAGCACCTACCTTTTCACACACTGATGCCTAAGCAAACGCGTGGCCACACACACGCACACATCCGCAAGCGCGCCTACTCCCATCTATTGAGGGAAAGACGGACGAGCAACGTCCTGACAGGCTTGAGGGGAAAAACGTCCGTTGATGGTTGGCGTACTGCACGCCCGCCTACGGGGCTGCAGGGGAATCCACATTTGGAAGGTACCTGAAGATGTGTGCCTGTTCTTGGAGCTCCGCTAGTAGGGTAGCAAAGACACTCGTAGGCAGTACTGAATGCTGCTCCGTGCTACTTCTCCTCCGCTGGCAAATGCTTCACAGTCGCCCTAGGAAAGACGTTTAACAATCGATCTCCAAGAGGAACGAAACACATGATGCCATAAGGCGAAAGAATAGCAGGGCATCTCTTCACAAGCTTGTCCCTGATCTATAGCTGAGGGCAAACACTTGTGTGCTTGTGGGAGAGCGTGTGTCTTTCCTGGAAGCGTTTGGGAGTTTTGCTCAGACGCGTGTTTCCTCAAGTTCAAGAATCAAGATCTAGGATACCTGCAGACAGGTGCCTGTTTGTGTGGAGACAGTCTGTTTGAAACTGTGTTCCTCAGCGCCCGCTCTTTCTCCCCGTCGCTCCACACGCCTGGGAGTCCCTTTCTTTCTCTCCACAAGCACGTGTGTTGACTTCGTCGCACATGTGCATCTGCACAAGCGTTGAGCTCAGCAGAGCGTGTCTCTTGACACTTGATGTGCGTTGGCTGTGTCTGCCTGCTCCAGTGAAGAGAGAAACGGGAAATCATCTTGGTAGAGGCAACAAAGCAAAAGCGAGGCAGGATTGACATCTGCTCAACAGAGACGGATTCCCTGCGCTGACACAGTTCACAGTTACACGAGAAGCAATCTGAGCGGTCCATCGACCGGAGACGTGTTTCCCAAGAGGTCGTTTAGCGAGTGAACAGCAGTGTGCGCGACTTTCAGGAGTGTGCCTGGAAAGTGCCAGAATCACCAGAGCATCTGTGCAAAAGCTGCTGCCTCTGTGACCGCATTGAGGCACGTTCCCGTGTCTGCGAGTACATAGACGGCTCTTCGCGTTCACTCCGAGGGAAACGGTCCGCTATTGCTTCTGTGCGTACAGACGCGATTCCCTTGTCTCTTGCGAACACAGGGAACTCTGTGCATCCAAATCTACAGGCTAAGGACGCGTCTGCATATGTTTTGGTGAACAATCGAGTGTGCGTGTTCTGACAGCTGCCTCTATGCAGACGTCTCCACAGAGCCACTTCTGAATGCCCCGCAGCCCAGGACTGAATGGATACACTAACAAGTGCACCGGTGTGAGCAAGCACATATGCAGAAGGACGTCTTTCATCTCACAGAAGCGCGAACGTCTTGGCGTTCAAGCACATGGCAGAAACAAGGTGTGAACAGATGAGCTGCTGCTATTTTCTCCGTTCGGCATGCTTCGTTGTAGCTCTCTTGCCGGTCGCCGGCTTAGCGGCTTGCTTTGCGCGACTAGGTCTGCGGAGAGAAGGAGATAGCGCCGGAAACCTTGCCTTTTGCCTTCTTCGGCGCTGGAACCTGGTTGCTGCGCCTTCTCTTTGTCCATGTGCACACACACGATTCCTCAGCGAAAACCATGCAGAAACCTTCCCACGAGCACCCAGGGATGTGCACCCAGCACCACGTGCACGCACACGCAGCTAGAGAAAAGCACCTACCTTTTCACACACTGATGCCTAAGCAAACGCGTGGCCACACACACGCACACATCCGCAAGCGCGCCTACTCCCATCTATTGAGGGAAAGACGGACGAGCAACGTCCTGACAGGCTTGAGGGGAAAAACGTCCGTTGATGGTTGGCGTACTGCACGCCCGCCTACGGGGCTGCAGGGGAATCCACATTTGGAAGGTACCTGAAGATGTGTGCCTGTTCTTGGAGCTCCGCTAGTAGGGTAGCAAAGACACTCGTAGGCAGTACTGAATGCTGCTCCGTGCTACTTCTCCTCCGCTGGCAAATGCTTCACAGTCGCCCTAGGAAAGACGTTTAACAATCGATCTCCAAGAGGAACGAAACACATGATGCCATAAGGCGAAAGAATAGCAGGGCATCTCTTCACAAGCTTGTCCCTGATCTATAGCTGAGGGCAAACACTTGTGTGCTTGTGGGAGAGCGTGTGTCTTTCCTGGAAGCGTTTGGGAGTTTTGCTCAGACGCGTGTTTCCTCAAGTTCAAGAATCAAGATCTAGGATACCTGCAGACAGGTGCCTGTTTGTGTGGAGACAGTCTGTTTGAAACTGTGTTCCTCAGCGCCCGCTCTTTCTCCCCGTCGCTCCACACGCCTGGGAGTCCCTTTCTTTCTCTCCACAAGCACGTGTGTTGACTTCGTCGCACATGTGCATCTGCACAAGCGTTGAGCTCAGCAGAGCGTGTCTCTTGACACTTGATGTGCGTTGGCTGTGTCTGCGTGCTCCAGTGAAGAGAGAAACGGGAAATCATCTTGGTAGAGGCAACAAAGCAAAAGCGAGGCAGGATTGACATCTGCTCAACAGAGACGGATTCCCTGCGCTGACACAGTTCACAGTTACACGAGAAGCAATCTGAGCGGTCCATCGACCGGAGACGTGTTTCCCAAGAGGTCGTTTAGCGAGTGAACAGCAGTGTGCGCGACTTTCAGGAGTGTGCCTGGAAAGTGCCAGAATCACCAGAGCATCTGTGCAAAAGCTGCTGCCTCTGTGACCGCATTGAGGCACGTTCCCGTGTCTGCGAGTACATAGACGGCTCTTCGCGTTCACTCCGAGGGAAACGGTCCGCTATTGCTTCTGTGCGTACAGACGCGATTCCCTTGTCTCTTGCGAACACAGGGAACTCTGTGCATCCAAATCTACAGGCTAAGGACGCGTCTGCATATGTTTTGGTGAACAATCGAGTGTGCGTGTTCTGACAGCTGCCTCTATGCAGACGTCTCCACAGAGCCACTTCTGAATGCCCCGCAGCCCAGGACTGAATGGATACACTAACAAGTGCACCGGTGTGAGCAAGCACATATGCAGAAGGACGTCTTTCATCTCACAGAAGCGCGAACGTCTTGGCGTTCAAGCACATGGCAGAAACAAGGTGTGAACAGATGAGCTGCTGCTATTTTCTCCGTTCGGCATGCTTCGTTGTAGCTCTCTTGCCGGTCGCCGGCTTAGCGGCTTGCTTTGCGCGACTAGGTCTGCGGAGAGAAGGAGATAGCGCCGGAAACCTTGCCTTTTGCCTTCTTCGGCGCTGGAACCTGGTTGCTGCGCCTTCTCTTTGTCCATGTGCACACACACGATTCCTCAGCGAAAACCATGCAGAAACCTTCCCACGAGCACCCAGGGATGTGCACCCAGCACCACGTGCACGCACACGCAGCTAGAGAAAAGCACCTACCTTTTCACACACTGATGCCTAAGCAAACGCGTGGCCACACACACGCACACATCCGCAAGCGCGCCTACTCCCATCTATTGAGGGAAAGACGGACGAGCAACGTCCTGACAGGCTTGAGGGGAAAAACGTCCGTTGATGGTTGGCGTACTGCACGCCCGCCTACGGGGCTGCAGGGGAATCCACATTTGGAAGGTACCTGAAGATGTGTGCCTGTTCTTGGAGCTCCGCTAGTAGGGTAGCAAAGACACTCGTAGGCAGTACTGAATGCTGCTCCGTGCTACTTCTCCTCCGCGGGCAAATGCTTCACAGTCGCCCTAGGAAAGACGTTTAACAATCGATCTCCAAGAGGAACGAAACACATGATGCCATAAGGCGAAAGAATAGCAGGGCATCTCTTCACAAGCTTGTCCCTGATCTATAGCTGAGGGCAAACACTTGTGTGCTTGTGGGAGAGCGTGTGTCTTTCCTGGAAGCGTTTGGGAGTTTTGCTCAGACGCGTGTTTCCTCAAGTTCAAGAATCAAGATCTAGGATACCTGCAGACAGGTGCCTGTTTGTGTGGAGACAGTCTGTTTGAAACTGTGTTCCTCAGCGCCCGCTCTTTCTCCCCGTCGCTCCACACGCCTGGGAGTCCCTTTCTTTCTCTCCACAAGCACGTGTGTTGACTTCGTCGCACATGTGCATCTGCACAAGCGTTGAGCTCAGCAGAGCGTGTCTCTTGACACTTGATGTGCGTTGGCTGTGTCTGCGTGCTCCAGTGAAGAGAGAAACGGGAAATCATCTTGGTAGAGGCAACAAAGCAAAAGCGAGGCAGGATTGACATCTGCTCAACAGAGACGGATTCCCTGCGCTGACACAGTTCACAGTTACACGAGAAGCAATCTGAGCGGTCCATCGACCGGAGACGTGTTTCCCAAGAGGTCGTTTAGCGAGTGAACAGCAGTGTGCGCGACTTTCAGGAGTGTGCCTGGAAAGTGCCAGAATCACCAGAGCATCTGTGCAAAAGCTGCTGCCTCTGTGACCGCATTGAGGCACGTTCCCGTGTCTGCGAGTACATAGACGGCTCTTCGCGTTCACTCCGAGGGAAACGGTCCGCTATTGCTTCTGTGCGTACAGACGCGATTCCCTTGTCTCTTGCGAACACAGGGAACTCTGTGCATCCAAATCTACAGGCTAAGGACGCGTCTGCATATGTTTTGGTGAACAATCGAGTGTGCGTGTTCTGACAGCTGCCTCTATGCAGACGTCTCCACAGAGCCACTTCTGAATGCCCCGCAGCCCAGGACTGAATGGATACACTAACAAGTGCACCGGTGTGAGCAACCACATATGCAGAAGGACGTCTTTCATCTCACAGAAGCGCGAACGTCTTGGCGTTCAAGCACATGGCAGAAACAAGGTGTGAACAGATGAGCTGCTGCTATTTTCTCCGTTCGGCATGCTTCGTTGTAGCTCTCTTGCCGGTCGCCGGCTTAGCGGCTTGCTTTGCGCGACTAGGTCTGCGGAGAGAAGGAGATAGCGCCGGAAACCTTGCCTTTTGCCTTCTTCGGCGCTGGAACCTGGTTGCTGCGCCTTCTCTTTGTCCATGTGCACACACACGATTCCTCAGCGAAAACCATGCAGAAACCTTCCCACGAGCACCCAGGGATGTGCACCCAGCACCACGTGCACGCACACGCAGCTAGAGAAAAGCACCTACCTTTTCACACACTGATGCCTAAGCAAACGCGTGGCCACACACACGCACACATC
The DNA here is from genome assembly GCF_037038585.1 of Patagioenas fasciata. NCBI lineage: Eukaryota > Metazoa > Chordata > Aves > Columbiformes > Columbidae > Patagioenas > Patagioenas fasciata. The sequence goes on along the minus strand of NC_092559.1, from coordinate 8,174,462 downwards.
CGCAAGCGCGCCTACTCCCATCTATTGAGGGAAAGACGGACGAGCAACGTCCTGACAGGCTTGAGGGGAAAAACGTCCGTTGATGGTTGGCGTACTGCACGCCCGCCTACGGGGCTGCAGGGGAATCCACATTTGGAAGGTACCTGAAGATGTGTGCCTGTTCTTGGAGCTCCGCTAGTAGGGTAGCAAAGACACTCGTAGGCAGTACTGAATGCTGCTCCGTGCTACTTCTCCTCCGCTGGCAAATGCTTCACAGTCGCCCTAGGAAAGACGTTTAACAATCGATCTCCAAGAGGAACGAAACACATGATGCCATAAGGCGAAAGAATAGCAGGGCATCTCTTCACAAGCTTGTCCCTGATCTATAGCTGAGGGCAAACACTTGTGTGCTTGTGGGAGAGCGTGTGTCTTTCCTGGAAGCGTTTGGGAGTTTTGCTCAGACGCGTGTTTCCTCAAGTTCAAGAATCAAGATCTAGGATACCTGCAGACAGGTGCCTGTTTGTGTGGAGACAGTCTGTTTGAAACTGTGTTCCTCAGCGCCCGCTCTTTCTCCCCGTCGCTCCACACGCCTGGGAGTCCCTTTCTTTCTCTCCACAAGCACGTGTGTTGACTTCGTCGCACATGTGCATCTGCACAAGCGTTGAGCTCAGCAGAGCGTGTCTCTTGACACTTGATGTGCGTTGGCTGTGTCTGCGTGCTCCAGTGAAGAGAGAAACGGGAAATCATCTTGGTAGAGGCAACAAAGCAAAAGCGAGGCAGGATTGACATCTGCTCAACAGAGACGGATTCCCTGCGCTGACACAGTTCACAGTTACACGAGAAGCAATCTGAGCGGTCCATCGACCGGAGACGTGTTTCCCAAGAGGTCGTTTAGCGAGTGAACAGCAGTGTGCGCGACTTTCAGGAGTGTGCCTGGAAAGTGCCAGAATCACCAGAGCATCTGTGCAAAAGCTGCTGCCTCTGTGACCGCATTGAGGCACGTTCCCGTGTCTGCGAGTACATAGACGGCTCTTCGCGTTCACTCCGAGGGAAACGGTCCGCTATTGCTTCTGTGCGTACAGACGCGATTCCCTTGTCTCTTGCGAACACAGGGAACTCTGTGCATCCAAATCTACAGGCTAAGGACGCGTCTGCATATGTTTTGGTGAACAATCGAGTGTGCGTGTTCTGACAGCTGCCTCTATGCAGACGTCTCCACAGAGCCACTTCTGAATGCCCCGCAGCCCAGGACTGAATGGATACACTAACAAGTGCACCGGTGTGAGCAAGCACATATGCAGAAGGACGTCTTTCATCTCACAGAAGCGCGAACGTCTTGGCGTTCAAGCACATGGCAGAAACAAGGTGTGAACAGATGAGCTGCTGCTATTTTCTCCGTTCGGCATGCTTCGTTGTAGCTCTCTTGCCGGTCGCCGGCTTAGCGGCTTGCTTTGCGCGACTAGGTCTGCGGAGAGAAGGAGATAGCGCCGGAAACCTTGCCTTTTGCCTTCTTCGGCGCTGGAACCTGGTTGCTGCGCCTTCTCTTTGTCCATGTGCACACACACGATTCCTCAGCGAAAACCATGCAGAAACCTTCCCACGAGCACCCAGGGATGTGCACCCAGCACCACGTGCACGCACACGCAGCTAGAGAAAAGCACCTACCTTTTCACACACTGATGCCTAAGCAAACGCGTGGCCACACACACGCACACATCCGCAAGCGCGCCTACTCCCATCTATTGAGGGAAAGACGGACGAGCAACGTCCTGACAGGCTTGAGGGGAAAAACGTCCGTTGATGGTTGGCGTACTGCACGCCCGCCTACGGGGCTGCAGGGGAATCCACATTTGGAAGGTACCTGAAGATGTGTGCCTGTTCTTGGAGCTCCGCTAGTAGGGTAGCAAAGACACTCGTAGGCAGTACTGAATGCTGCTCCGTGCTACTTCTCCTCCGCTGGCAAATGCTTCACAGTCGCCCTAGGAAAGACGTTTAACAATCGATCTCCAAGAGGAACGAAACACATGATGCCATAAGGCGAAAGAATAGCAGGGCATCTCTTCACAAGCTTGTCCCTGATCTATAGCTGAGGGCAAACACTTGTGTGCTTGTGGGAGAGCGTGTGTCTTTCCTGGAAGCGTTTGGGAGTTTTGCTCAGACGCGTGTTTCCTCAAGTTCAAGAATCAAGATCTAGGATACCTGCAGACAGGTGCCTGTTTGTGTGGAGACAGTCTGTTTGAAACTGTGTTCCTCAGCGCCCGCTCTTTCTCCCCGTCGCTCCACACGCCTGGGAGTCCCTTTCTTTCTCTCCACAAGCACGTGTGTTGACTTCGTCGCACATGTGCATCTGCACAAGCGTTGAGCTCAGCAGAGCGTGTCTCTTGACACTTGATGTGCGTTGGCTGTGTCTGCGTGCTCCAGTGAAGAGAGAAACGGGAAATCATCTTGGTAGAGGCAACAAAGCAAAAGCGAGGCAGGATTGACATCTGCTCAACAGAGACGGATTCCCTGCGCTGACACAGTTCACAGTTACACGAGAAGCAATCTGAGCGGTCCATCGACCGGAGACGTGTTTCCCAAGAGGTCGTTTAGCGAGTGAACAGCAGTGTGCGCGACTTTCAGGAGTGTGCCTGGAAAGTGCCAGAATCACCAGAGCATCTGTGCAAAAGCTGCTGCCTCTGTGACCGCATTGAGGCACGTTCCCGTGTCTGCGAGTACATAGACGGCTCTTCGCGTTCACTCCGAGGGAAACGGTCCGCTATTGCTTCTGTGCGTACAGACGCGATTCCCTTGTCTCTTGCGAACACAGGGAACTCTGTGCATCCAAATCTACAGGCTAAGGACGCGTCTGCATATGTTTTGGTGAACAATCGAGTGTGCGTGTTCTGACAGCTGCCTCTATGCAGACGTCTCCACAGAGCCACTTCTGAATGCCCCGCAGCCCAGGACTGAATGGATACACTAACAAGTGCACCGGTGTGAGCAAGCACATATGCAGAAGGACGTCTTTCATCTCACAGAAGCGCGAACGTCTTGGCGTTCAAGCACATGGCAGAAACAAGGTGTGAACAGATGAGCTGCTGCTATTTTCTCCGTTCGGCATGCTTCGTTGTAGCTCTCTTGCCGGTCGCCGGCTTAGCGGCTTGCTTTGCGCGACTAGGTCTGCGGAGAGAAGGAGATAGCGCCGGAAACCTTGCCTTTTGCCTTCTTCGGCGCTGGAACCTGGTTGCTGCGCCTTCTCTTTGTCCATGTGCACACACACGATTCCTCAGCGAAAACCATGCAGAAACCTTCCCACGAGCACCCAGGGATGTGCACCCAGCACCACGTGCACGCACACGCAGCTAGAGAAAAGCACCTACCTTTTCACACACTGATGCCTAAGCAAACGCGTGGCCACACACACGCACACATCCGCAAGCGCGCCTACTCCCATCTATTGAGGGAAAGACGGACGAGCAACGTCCTGACAGGCTTGAGGGGAAAAACGTCCGTTGATGGTTGGCGTACTGCACGCCCGCCTACGGGGCTGCAGGGGAATCCACATTTGGAAGGTACCTGAAGATGTGTGCCTGTTCTTGGAGCTCCGCTAGTAGGGTAGCAAAGACACTCGTAGGCAGTACTGAATGCTGCTCCGTGCTACTTCTCCTCCGCTGGCAAATGCTTCACAGTCGCCCTAGGAAAGACGTTTAACAATCGATCTCCAAGAGGAACGAAACACATGATGCCATAAGGCGAAAGAATAGCAGGGCATCTCTTCACAAGCTTGTCCCTGATCTATAGCTGAGGGCAAACACTTGTGTGCTTGTGGGAGAGCGTGTGTCTTTCCTGGAAGCGTTTGGGAGTTTTGCTCAGACGCGTGTTTCCTCAAGTTCAAGAATCAAGATCTAGGATACCTGCAGACAGGTGCCTGTTTGTGTGGAGACAGTCTGTTTGAAACTGTGTTCCTCAGCGCCCGCTCTTTCTCCCCGTCGCTCCACACGCCTGGGAGTCCCTTTCTTTCTCTCCACAAGCACGTGTGTTGACTTCGTCGCACATGTGCATCTGCACAAGCGTTGAGCTCAGCAGAGCGTGTCTCTTGACACTTGATGTGCGTTGGCTGTGTCTGCGTGCTCCAGTGAAGAGAGAAACGGGAAATCATCTTGGTAGAGGCAACAAAGCAAAAGCGAGGCAGGATTGACATCTGCTCAACAGAGACGGATTCCCTGCGCTGACACAGTTCACAGTTACACGAGAAGCAATCTGAGCGGTCCATCGACCGGAGACGTGTTTCCCAAGAGGTCGTTTAGCGAGTGAACAGCAGTGTGCGCGACTTTCAGGAGTGTGCCTGGAAAGTGCCAGAATCACCAGAGCATCTGTGCAAAAGCTGCTGCCTCTGTGACCGCATTGAGGCACGTTCCCGTGTCTGCGAGTACATAGACGGCTCTTCGCGTTCACTCCGAGGGAAACGGTCCGCTATTGCTTCTGTGCGTACAGACGCGATTCCCTTGTCTCTTGCGAACACAGGGAACTCTGTGCATCCAAATCTAGAGGCTAAGGACGCGTCTGCATATGTTTTGGTGAACAATCGAGTGTGCGTGTTCTGACAGCTGCCTCTATGCAGACGTCTCCACAGAGCCACTTCTGAATGCCCCGCAGCCCAGGACTGAATGGATACACTAACAAGTGCACCGGTGTGAGCAAGCACATATGCAGAAGGACGTCTTTCATCTCACAGAAGCGCGAACGTCTTGGCGTTCAAGCACATGGCAGAAACAAGGTGTGAACAGATGAGCTGCTGCTATTTTCTCCGTTCGGCATGCTTCGTTGTAGCTCTCTTGCCGGTCGCCGGCTTAGCGGCTTGCTTTGCGCGACTAGGTCTGCGGAGAGAAGGAGATAGCGCCGGAAACCTTGCCTTTTGCCTTCTTCGGCGCTGGAACCTGGTTGCTGCGCCTTCTCTTTGTCCATGTGCACACACACGATTCCTCAGCGAAAACCATGCAGAAACCTTCCCACGAGCACCCAGGGATGTGCACCCAGCACCACGTGCACGCACACGCAGCTAGAGAAAAGCACCTACCTTTTCACACACTGATGCCTAAGCAAACGCGTGGCCACACACACGCACACATCCGCAAGCGCGCCTACTCCCATCTATTGAGGGAAAGACGGACGAGCAACGTCCTGACAGGCTTGAGGGGAAAAACGTCCGTTGATGGTTGGCGTACTGCACGCCCGCCTACGGGGCTGCAGGGGAATCCACATTTGGAAGGTACCTGAAGATGTGTGCCTGTTCTTGGAGCTCCGCTAGTAGGGTAGCAAAGACACTCGTAGGCAGTACTGAATGCTGCTCCGTGCTACTTCTCCTCCGCGGGCAAATGCTTCACAGTCGCCCTAGGAAAGACGTTTAACAATCGATCTCCAAGAGGAACGAAACACATGATGCCATAAGGCGAAAGAATAGCAGGGCATCTCTTCACAAGCTTGTCCCTGATCTATAGCTGAGGGCAAACACTTGTGTGCTTGTGGGAGAGCGTGTGTCTTTCCTGGAAGCGTTTGGGAGTTTTGCTCAGACGCGTGTTTCCTCAAGTTCAAGAATCAAGATCTAGGATACCTGCAGACAGGTGCCTGTTTGTGTGGAGACAGTCTGTTTGAAACTGTGTTCCTCAGCGCCCGCTCTTTCTCCCCGTCGCTCCACACGCCTGGGAGTCCCTTTCTTTCTCTCCACAAGCACGTGTGTTGACTTCGTCGCACATGTGCATCTGCACAAGCGTTGAGCTCAGCAGAGCGTGTCTCTTGACACTTGATGTGCGTTGGCTGTGTCTGCGTGCTCCAGTGAAGAGAGAAACGGGAAATCATCTTGGTAGAGGCAACAAAGCAAAAGCGAGGCAGGATTGACATCTGCTCAACAGAGACGGATTCCCTGCGCTGACACAGTTCACAGTTACACGAGAAGCAATCTGAGCGGTCCATCGACCGGAGACGTGTTTCCCAAGAGGTCGTTTAGCGAGTGAACAGCAGTGTGCGCGACTTTCAGGAGTGTGCCTGGAAAGTGCCAGAATCACCAGAGCATCTGTGCAAAAGCTGCTGCCTCTGTGACCGCATTGAGGCACGTTCCCGTGTCTGCGAGTACATAGACGGCTCTTCGCGTTCACTCCGAGGGAAACGGTCCGCTATTGCTTCTGTGCGTACAGACGCGATTCCCTTGTCTCTTGCGAACACAGGGAACTCTGTGCATCCAAATCTACAGGCTAAGGACGCGTCTGCATATGTTTTGGTGAACAATCGAGTGTGCGTGTTCTGACAGCTGCCTCTATGCAGACGTCTCCACAGAGCCACTTCTGAATGCCCCGCAGCCCAGGACTGAATGGATACACTAACAAGTGCACCGGTGTGAGCAAGCACATATGCAGAAGGACGTCTTTCATCTCACAGAAGCGCGAACGTCTTGGCGTTCAAGCACATGGCAGAAACAAGGTGTGAACAGATGAGCTGCTGCTATTTTCTCCGTTCGGCATGCTTCGTTGTAGCTCTCTTGCCGGTCGCCGGCTTAGCGGCTTGCTTTGCGCGACTAGGTCTGCGGAGAGAAGGAGATAGCGCCGGAAACCTTGCCTTTTGCCTTCTTCGGCGCTGGAACCTGGTTGCTGCGCCTTCTCTTTGTCCATGTGCACACACACGATTCCTCAGCGAAAACCATGCAGAAACCTTCCCACGAGCACCCAGGGATGTGCACCCAGCACCACGTGCACGCACACGCAGCTAGAGAAAAGCACCTACCTTTTCACACACTGATGCCTAAGCAAACGCGTGGCCACACACACGCACACATCCGCAAGCGCGCCTACTCCCATCTATTGAGGGAAAGACGGACGAGCAACGTCCTGACAGGCTTGAGGGGAAAAACGTCCGTTGATGGTTGGCGTACTGCACGCCCGCCTACGGGGCTGCAGGGGAATCCATATTTGGAAGGTACCTGAAGATGTGTGCCTGTTCTTGGAGCTCCGCTAGTAGGGTAGCAAAGACACTCGTAGGCAGTACTGAATGCTGCTCCGTGCTACTTCTCCTCCGCTGGCAAATGCTTCACAGTCGCCCTAGGAAAGACGTTTAACAATCGATCTCCAAGAGGAACGAAACACATGATGCCATAAGGCGAAAGAATAGCAGGGCATCTCTTCACAAGCTTGTCCCTGATCTATAGCTGAGGGCAAACACTTGTGTGCTTGTGGGAGAGCGTGTGTCTTTCCTGGAAGCGTTTGGGAGTTTTGCTCAGACGCGTGTTTCCTCAAGTTCAAGAATCAAGATCTAGGATACCTGCAGACAGGTGCCTGTTTGTGTGGAGACAGTCTGTTTGAAACTGTGTTCCTCAGCGCCCGCTCTTTCTCCCCGTCGCTCCACACGCCTGGGAGTCCCTTTCTTTCTCTCCACAAGCACGTGTGTTGACTTCGTCGCACATGTGCATCTGCACAAGCGTTGAGCTCAGCAGAGCGTGTCTCTTGACACTTGATGTGCGTTGGCTGTGTCTGCGTGCTCCAGTGAAGAGAGAAACGGGAAATCATCTTGGTAGAGGCAACAAAGCAAAAGCGAGGCAGGATTGACATCTGCTCAACAGAGACGGATTCCCTGCGCTGACACAGTTCACAGTTACACGAGAAGCAATCTGAGCGGTCCATCGACCGGAGACGTGTTTCCCAAGAGGTCGTTTAGCGAGTGAACAGCAGTGTGCGCGACTTTCAGGAGTGTGCCTGGAAAGTGCCAGAATCACCAGAGCATCTGTGCAAAAGCTGCTGCCTCTGTGACCGCATTGAGGCACGTTCCCGTGTCTGCGAGTACATAGACGGCTCTTCGCGTTCACTCCGAGGGAAACGGTCCGCTATTGCTTCTGTGCGTACAGACGCGATTCCCTTGTCTCTTGCGAACACAGGGAACTCTGTGCATCCAAATCTACAGGCTAAGGACGCGTCTGCATATGTTTTGGTGAACAATCGAGTGTGCGTGTTCTGACAGCTGCCTCTATGCAGACGTCTCCACAGAGCCACTTCTGAATGCCCCGCAGCCCAGGACTGAATGGATACACTAACAAGTGCACCGGTGTGAGCAAGCACATATGCAGAAGGACGTCTTTCATCTCACAGAAGCGCGAACGTCTTGGCGTTCAAGCACATGGCAGAAACAAGGTGTGAACAGATGAGCTGCTGCTATTTTCTCCGTTCGGCATGCTTCGTTGTAGCTCTCTTGCCGGTCGCCGGCTTAGCGGCTTGCTTTGCGCGACTAGGTCTGCGGAGAGAAGGAGATAGCGCCGGAAACCTTGCCTTTTGCCTTCTTCGGCGCTGGAACCTGGTTGCTGCGCCTTCTCTTTGTCCATGTGCACACACACGATTCCTCAGCGAAAACCATGCAGAAACCTTCCCACGAGCACCCAGGGATGTGCACCCAGCACCACGTGCACGCACACGCAGCTAGAGAAAAGCACCTACCTTTTCACACACTGATGCCTAAGCAAACGCGTGGCCACACACACGCACACATCCGCAAGCGCGCCTACTCCCATCTATTGAGGGAAAGACGGACGAGCAACGTCCTGACAGGCTTGAGGGGAAAAACGTCCGTTGATGGTTGGCGTACTGCACGCCCGCCTACGGGGCTGCAGGGGAATCCACATTTGGAAGGTACCTGAAGATGTGTGCCTGTTCTTGGAGCTCCGCTAGTAGGGTAGCAAAGACACTCGTAGGCAGTACTGAATGCTGCTCCGTGCTACTTCTCCTCCGCTGGCAAATGCTTCACAGTCGCCCTAGGAAAGACGTTTAACAATCGATCTCCAAGAGGAACGAAACACATGATGCCATAAGGCGAAAGAATAGCAGGGCATCTCTTCACAAGCTTGTCCCTGATCTATAGCTGAGGGCAAACACTTGTGTGCTTGTGGGAGAGCGTGTGTCTTTCCTGGAAGCGTTTGGGAGTTTTGCTCAGACGCGTGTTTCCTCAAGTTCAAGAATCAAGATCTAGGATACCTGCAGACAGGTGCCTGTTTGTGTGGAGACAGTCTGTTTGAAACTGTGTTCCTCAGCGCCCGCTCTTTCTCCCCGTCGCTCCACACGCCTGGGAGTCCCTTTCTTTCTCTCCACAAGCACGTGTGTTGACTTCGTCGCACATGTGCATCTGCACAAGCGTTGAGCTCAGCAGAGCGTGTCTCTTGACACTTGATGTGCGTTGGCTGTGTCTGCGTGCTCCAGTGAAGAGAGAAACGGGAAATCATCTTGGTAGAGGCAACAAAGCAAAAGCGAGGCAGGATTGACATCTGCTCAACAGAGACGGATTCCCTGCGCTGACACAGTTCACAGTTACACGAGAAGCAATCTGAGCGGTCCATCGACCGGAGACGTGTTTCCCAAGAGGTCGTTTAGCGAGTGAACAGCAGTGTGCGCGACTTTCAGGAGTGTGCCTGGAAAGTGCCAGAATCACCAGAGCATCTGTGCAAAAGCTGCTGCCTCTGTGACCGCATTGAGGCACGTTCCCGTGTCTGCGAGTACATAGACGGCTCTTCGCGTTCACTCCGAGGGAAACGGTCCGCTATTGCTTCTGTGCGTACAGACGCGATTCCCTTGTCTCTTGCGAACACAGGGAACTCTGTGCATCCAAATCTACAGGCTAAGGACGCGTCTGCATATGTTTTGGTGAACAATCGAGTGTGCGTGTTCTGACAGCTGCCTCTATGCAGACGTCTCCACAGAGCCACTTCTGAATGCCCCGCAGCCCAGGACTGAATGGATACACTAACAAGTGCACCGGTGTGAGCAAGCACATATGCAGAAGGACGTCTTTCATCTCACAGAAGCGCGAACGTCTTGGCGTTCAAGCACATGGCAGAAACAAGGTGTGAACAGATGAGCTGCTGCTATTTTCTCCGTTCGGCATGCTTCGTTGTAGCTCTCTTGCCGGTCGCCGGCTTAGCGGCTTGCTTTGCGCGACTAGGTCTGCGGAGAGAAGGAGATAGCGCCGGAAACCTTGCCTTTTGCCTTCTTCGGCGCTGGAACCTGGTTGCTGCGCCTTCTCTTTGTCCATGTGCACACACACGATTCCTCAGCGAAAACCATGCAGAAACCTTCCCACGAGCACCCAGGGATGTGCACCCAGCACCACGTGCACGCACACGCAGCTAGAGAAAAGCACCTACCTTTTCACACACTGATGCCTAAGCAAACGCGTGGCCACACACACGCACACATCCGCAAGCGCGCCTACTCCCATCTATTGAGGGAAAGACGGACGAGCAACGTCCTGACAGGCTTGAGGGGAAAAACGTCCGTTGATGGTTGGCGTACTGCACGCCCGCCTACGGGGCTGCAGGGGAATCCACATTTGGAAGGTACCTGAAGATGTGTGCCTGTTCTTGGAGCTCCGCTAGTAGGGTAGCAAAGACACTCGTAGGCAGTACTGAATGCTGCTCCGTGCTACTTCTCCTCCGCTGGCAAATGCTTCACAGTCGCCCTAGGAAAGACGTTTAACAATCGATCTCCAAGAGGAACGAAACACATGATGCCATAAGGCGAAAGAATAGCAGGGCATCTCTTCACAAGCTTGTCCCTGATCTATAGCTGAGGGCAAACACTTGTGTGCTTGTGGGAGAGCGTGTGTCTTTCCTGGAAGCGTTTGGGAGTTTTGCTCAGACGCGTGTTTCCTCAAGTTCAAGAATCAAGATCTAGGATACCTGCAGACAGGTGCCTGTTTGTGTGGAGACAGTCTGTTTGAAACTGTGTTCCTCAGCGCCCGCTCTTTCTCCCCGTCGCTCCACACGCCTGGGAGTCCCTTTCTTTCTCTCCACAAGCACGTGTGTTGACTTCGTCGCACATGTGCATCTGCACAAGCGTTGAGCTCAGCAGAGCGTGTCTCTTGACACTTGATGTGCGTTGGCTGTGTCTGCGTGCTCCAGTGAAGAGAGAAACGGGAAATCATCTTGGTAGAGGCAACAAAGCAAAAGCGAGGCAGGATTGACATCTGCTCAACAGAGACGGATTCCCTGCGCTGACACAGTTCACAGTTACACGAGAAGCAATCTGAGCGGTCCATCGACCGGAGACGTGTTTCCCAAGAGGTCGTTTAGCGAGTGAACAGCAGTGTGCGCGACTTTCAGGAGTGTGCCTGGAAAGTGCCAGAATCACCAGAGCATCTGTGCAAAAGCTGCTGCCTCTGTGACCGCATTGAGGCACGTTCCCGTGTCTGCGAGTACATAGACGGCTCTTCGCGTTCACTCCGAGGGAAACGGTCCGCTATTGCTTCTGTGCGTACAGACGCGATTCCCTTGTCTCTTGCGAACACAGGGAACTCTGTGCATCCAAATCTAGAGGCTAAGGACGCGTCTGCATATGTTTTGGTGAACAATCGAGTGTGCGTGTTCTGACAGCTGCCTCTATGCAGACGTCTCCACAGAGCCACTTCTGAATGCCCCGCAGCCCAGGACTGAATGGATACACTAACAAGTGCACCGGTGTGAGCAAGCACATATGCAGAAGGACGTCTTTCATCTCACAGAAGCGCGAACGTCTTGGCGTTCAAGCACATGGCAGAAACAAGGTGTGAACAGATGAGCTGCTGCTATTTTCTCCGTTCGGCATGCTTCGTTGTAGCTCTCTTGCCGGTCGCCGGCTTAGCGGCTTGCTTTGCGCGACTAGGTCTGCGGAGAGAAGGAGATAGCGCCGGAAACCTTGCCTTTTGCCTTCTTCGGCGCTGGAACCTGGTTGCTGCGCCTTCTCTTTGTCCATGTGCACACACACGATTCCTCAGCGAAAACCATGCAGAAACCTTCCCACGAGCACCCAGGGATGTGCACCCAGCACCACGTGCACGCACACGCAGCTAGAGAAAAGCACCTACCTTTTCACACACTGATGCCTAAGCAAACGCGTGGCCACACACACGCACACATCCGCAAGCGCGCCTACTCCCATCTATTGAGGGAAAGACGGACGAGCAACGTCCTGACAGGCTTGAGGGGAAAAACGTCCGTTGATGGTTGGCGTACTGCACGCCCGCCTACGGGGCTGCAGGGGAATCCACATTTGGAAGGTACCTGAAGATGTGTGCCTGTTCTTGGAGCTCCGCTAGTAGGGTAGCAAAGACACTCGTAGGCAGTACTGAATGCTGCTCCGTGCTACTTCTCCTCCGCTGGCAAATGCTTCACAGTCGCCCTAGGAAAGACGTTTAACAATCGATCTCCAAGAGGAACGAAACACATGATGCCATAAGGCGAAAGAATAGCAGGGCATCTCTTCACAAGCTTGTCCCTGATCTATAGCTGAGGGCAAACACTTGTGTGCTTGTGGGAGAGCGTGTGTCTTTCCTGGAAGCGTTTGGGAGTTTTGCTCAGACGCGTGTTTCCTCAAGTTCAAGAATCAAGATCTAGGATACCTGCAGACAGGTGCCTGTTTGTGTGGAGACAGTCTGTTTGAAACTGTGTTCCTCAGCGCCCGCTCTTTCTCCCCGTCGCTCCACACGCCTGGGAGTCCCTTTCTTTCTCTCCACAAGCACGTGTGTTGACTTCGTCGCACATGTGCATCTGCACAAGCGTTGAGCTCAGCAGAGCGTGTCTCTTGACACTTGATGTGCGTTGGCTGTGTCTGCGTGCTCCAGTGAAGAGAGAAACGGGAAATCATCTTGGTAGAGGCAACAAAGCAAAAGCGAGGCAGGATTGACATCTGCTCAACAGAGACGGATTCCCTGCGCTGACACAGTTCACAGTTACACGAGAAGCAATCTGAGCGGTCCATCGACCGGAGACGTGTTTCCCAAGAGGTCGTTTAGCGAGTGAACAGCAGTGTGCGCGACTTTCAGGAGTGTGCCTGGAAAGTGCCAGAATCACCAGAGCATCTGTGCAAAAGCTGCTGCCTCTGTGACCGCATTGAGGCACGTTCCCGTGTCTGCGAGTACATAGACGGCTCTTCGCGTTCACTCCGAGGGAAACGGTCCGCTATTGCTTCTGTGCGTACAGACGCGATTCCCTTGTCTCTTGCGAACACAGGGAACTCTGTGCATCCAAATCTAGAGGCTAAGGACGCGTCTGCATATGTTTTGGTGAACAATCGAGTGTGCGTGTTCTGACAGCTGCCTCTATGCAGACGTCTCCACAGAGCCACTTCTGAATGCCCCGCAGCCCAGGACTGAATGGATACACTAACAAGTGCACCGGTGTGAGCAAGCACATATGCAGAAGGACGTCTTTCATCTCACAGAAGCGCGAACGTCTTGGCGTTCAAGCACATGGCAGAAACAAGGTGTGAACAGATGAGCTGCTGCTATTTTCTCCGTTCGGCATGCTTCGTTGTAGCTCTCTTGCCGGTCGCCGGCTTAGCGGCTTGCTTTGCGCGACTAGGTCTGCGGAGAGAAGGAGATAGCGCCGGAAACCTTGCCTTTTGCCTTCTTCGGCGCTGGAACCTGGTTGCTGCGCCTTCTCTTTGTCCATGTGCACACACACGATTCCTCAGCGAAAACCATGCAGAAACCTTCCCACGAGCACCCAGGGATGTGCACCCAGCACCACGTGCACGCACACGCAGCTAGAGAAAAGCACCTACCTTTTCACACACTGATGCCTAAGCAAACGCGTGGCCACACACACGCACACATCCGCAAGCGCGCCTACTCCCATCTATTGAGGGAAAGACGGACGAGCAACGTCCTGACAGGCTTGAGGGGAAAAACGTCCGTTGATGGTTGGCGTACTGCACGCCCGCCTACGGGGCTGCAGGGGAATCCACATTTGGAAGGTACCTGAAGATGTGTGCCTGTTCTTGGAGCTCCGCTAGTAGGGTAGCAAAGACACTCGTAGGCAGTACTGAATGCTGCTCCGTGCTACTTCTCCTCCGCTGGCAAATGCTTCACAGTCGCCCTAGGAAAGACGTTTAACAATCGATCTCCAAGAGGAACGAAACACATGATGCCATAAGGCGAAAGAATAGCAGGGCATCTCTTCACAAGCTTGTCCCTGATCTATAGCTGAGGGCAAACACTTGTGTGCTTGTGGGAGAGCGTGTGTCTTTCCTGGAAGCGTTTGGGAGTTTTGCTCAGACGCGTGTTTCCTCAAGTTCAAGAATCAAGATCTAGGATACCTGCAGACAGGTGCCTGTTTGTGTGGAGACAGTCTGTTTGAAACTGTGTTCCTCAGCGCCCGCTCTTTCTCCCCGTCGCTCCACACGCCTGGGAGTCCCTTTCTTTCTCTCCACAAGCACGTGTGTTGACTTCGTCGCACATGTGCATCTGCACAAGCGTTGAGCTCAGCAGAGCGTGTCTCTTGACACTTGATGTGCGTTGGCTGTGTCTGCGTGCTCCAGTGAAGAGAGAAACGGGAAATCATCTTGGTAGAGGCAACAAAGCAAAAGCGAGGCAGGATTGACATCTGCTCAACAGAGACGGATTCCCTGCGCTGACACAGTTCACAGTTACACGAGAAGCAATCTGAGCGGTCCATCGACCGGAGACGTGTTTCCCAAGAGGTCGTTTAGCGAGTGAACAGCAGTGTGCGCGACTTTCAGGAGTGTGCCTGGAAAGTGCCAGAATCACCAGAGCATCTGTGCAAAAGCTGCTGCCTCTGTGACCGCATTGAGGCACGTTCCCGTGTCTGCGAGTACATAGACGGCTCTTCGCGTTCACTCCGAGGGAAACGGTCCGCTATTGCTTCTGTGCGTACAGACGCGATTCCCTTGTCTCTTGCGAACACAGGGAACTCTGTGCATCCAAATCTAGAGGCTAAGGACGCGTCTGCATATGTTTTGGTGAACAATCGAGTGTGCGTGTTCTGACAGCTGCCTCTATGCAGACGTCTCCACAGAGCCACTTCTGAATGCCCCGCAGCCCAGGACTGAATGGATACACTAACAAGTGCACCGGTGTGAGCAAGCACATATGCAGAAGGACGTCTTTCATCTCACAGAAGCGCGAACGTCTTGGCGTTCAAGCACATGGCAGAAACAAGGTGTGAACAGATGAGCTGCTGCTATTTTCTCCGTTCGGCATGCTTCGTTGTAGCTCTCTTGCCGGTCGCCGGCTTAGCGGCTTGCTTTGCGCGACTAGGTCTGCGGAGAGAAGGAGATAGCGCCGGAAACCTTGCCTTTTGCCTTCTTCGGCGCTGGAACCTGGTTGCTGCGCCTTCTCTTTGTCCATGTGCACACACACGATTCCTCAGCGAAAACCATGCAGAAACCTTCCCACGAGCACCCAGGGATGTGCACCCAGCACCACGTGCACGCACACGCAGCTAGAGAAAAGCACCTACCTTTTCACACACTGATGCCTAAGCAAACGCGTGGCCACACACACGCACACATCCGCAAGCGCGCCTACTCCCATCTATTGAGGGAAAGACGGACGAGCAACGTCCTGACAGGCTTGAGGGGAAAAACGTCCGTTGATGGTTGGCGTACTGCACGCCCGCCTACGGGGCTGCAGGGGAATCCACATTTGGAAGGTACCTGAAGATGTGTGCCTGTTCTTGGAGCTCCGCTAGTAGGGTAGCAAAGACACTCGTAGGCAGTACTGAATGCTGCTCCGTGCTACTTCTCCTCCGCTGGCAAATGCTTCACAGTCGCCCTAGGAAAGACGTTTAACAATCGATCTCCAAGAGGAACGAAACACATGATGCCATAAGGCGAAAGAATAGCAGGGCATCTCTTCACAAGCTTGTCCCTGATCTATAGCTGAGGGCAAACACTTGTGTGCTTGTGGGAGAGCGTGTGTCTTTCCTGGAAGCGTTTGGGAGTTTTGCTCAGACGCGTGTTTCCTCAAGTTCAAGAATCAAGATCTAGGATACCTGCAGACAGGTGCCTGTTTGTGTGGAGACAGTCTGTTTGAAACTGTGTTCCTCAGCGCCCGCTCTTTCTCCCCGTCGCTCCACACGCCTGGGAGTCCCTTTCTTTCTCTCCACAAGCACGTGTGTTGACTTCGTCGCACATGTGCATCTGCACAAGCGTTGAGCTCAGCAGAGCGTGTCTCTTGACACTTGATGTGCGTTGGCTGTGTCTGCGTGCTCCAGTGAAGAGAGAAACGGGAAATCATCTTGGTAGAGGCAACAAAGCAAAAGCGAGGCAGGATTGACATCTGCTCAACAGAGACGGATTCCCTGCGCTGACACAGTTCACAGTTACACGAGAAGCAATCTGAGCGGTCCATCGACCGGAGACGTGTTTCCCAAGAGGTCGTTTAGCGAGTGAACAGCAGTGTGCGCGACTTTCAGGAGTGTGCCTGGAAAGTGCCAGAATCACCAGAGCATCTGTGCAAAAGCTGCTGCCTCTGTGACCGCATTGAGGCACGTTCCCGTGTCTGCGAGTACATAGACGGCTCTTCGCGTTCACTCCGAGGGAAACGGTCCGCTATTGCTTCTGTGCGTACAGACGCGATTCCCTTGTCTCTTGCGAACACAGGGAACTCTGTGCATCCAAATCTAGAGGCTAAGGACGCGTCTGCATATGTTTTGGTGAACAATCGAGTGTGCGTGTTCTGACAGCTGCCTCTATGCAGACGTCTCCACAGAGCCACTTCTGAATGCCCCGCAGCCCAGGACTGAATGGATACACTAACAAGTGCACCGGTGTGAGCAAGCACATATGCAGAAGGACGTCTTTCATCTCACAGAAGCGCGAACGTCTTGGCGTTCAAGCACATGGCAGAAACAAGGTGTGAACAGATGAGCTGCTGCTATTTTCTCCGTTCGGCATGCTTCGTTGTAGCTCTCTTGCCGGTCGCCGGCTTAGCGGCTTGCTTTGCGCGACTAGGTCTGCGGAGAGAAGGAGATAGCGCCGGAAACCTTGCCTTTTGCCTTCTTCGGCGCTGGAACCTGGTTGCTGCGCCTTCTCTTTGTCCATGTGCACACACACGATTCCTCAGCGAAAACCATGCAGAAACCTTCCCACGAGCACCCAGGGATGTGCACCCAGCACCACGTGCACGCACACGCAGCTAGAGAAAAGCACCTACCTTTTCACACACTGATGCCTAAGCAAACGCGTGGCCACACACACGCACACATCCGCAAGCGCGCCTACTCCCATCTATTGAGGGAAAGACGGACGAGCAACGTCCTGACAGGCTTGAGGGGAAAAACGTCCGTTGATGGTTGGCGTACTGCACGCCCGCCTACGGGGCTGCAGGGGAATCCACATTTGGAAGGTACCTGAAGATGTGTGCCTGTTCTTGGAGCTCCGCTAGTAGGGTAGCAAAGACACTCGTAGGCAGTACTGAATGCTGCTCCGTGCTACTTCTCCTCCGCTGGCAAATGCTTCACAGTCGCCCTAGGAAAGACGTTTAACAATCGATCTCCAAGAGGAACGAAACACATGATGCCATAAGGCGAAAGAATAGCAGGGCATCTCTTCACAAGCTTGTCCCTGATCTATAGCTGAGGGCAAACACTTGTGTGCTTGTGGGAGAGCGTGTGTCTTTCCTGGAAGCGTTTGGGAGTTTTGCTCAGACGCGTGTTTCCTCAAGTTCAAGAATCAAGATCTAGGATACCTGCAGACAGGTGCCTGTTTGTGTGGAGACAGTCTGTTTGAAACTGTGTTCCTCAGCGCCCGCTCTTTCTCCCCGTCGCTCCACACGCCTGGGAGTCCCTTTCTTTCTCTCCACAAGCACGTGTGTTGACTTCGTCGCACATGTGCATCTGCACAAGCGTTGAGCTCAGCAGAGCGTGTCTCTTGACACTTGATGTGCGTTGGCTGTGTCTGCGTGCTCCAGTGAAGAGAGAAACGGGAAATCATCTTGGTAGAGGCAACAAAGCAAAAGCGAGGCAGGATTGACATCTGCTCAACAGAGACGGATTCCCTGCGCTGACACAGTTCACAGTTACACGAGAAGCAATCTGAGCGGTCCATCGACCGGAGACGTGTTTCCCAAGAGGTCGTTTAGCGAGTGAACAGCAGTGTGCGCGACTTTCAGGAGTGTGCCTGGAAAGTGCCAGAATCACCAGAGCATCTGTGCAAAAGCTGCTGCCTCTGTGACCGCATTGAGGCACGTTCCCGTGTCTGCGAGTACATAGACGGCTCTTCGCGTTCACTCCGAGGGAAACGGTCCGCTATTGCTTCTGTGCGTACAGACGCGATTCCCTTGTCTCTTGCGAACACAGGGAACTCTGTGCATCCAAATCTACAGGCTAAGGACGCGTCTGCATATGTTTTGGTGAACAATCGAGTGTGCGTGTTCTGACAGCTGCCTCTATGCAGACGTCTCCACAGAGCCACTTCTGAATGCCCCGCAGCCCAGGACTGAATGGATACACTAACAAGTGCACCGGTGTGAGCAACCACATATGCAGAAGGACGTCTTTCATCTCACAGAAGCGCGAACGTCTTGGCGTTCAAGCACATGGCAGAAACAAGGTGTGAACAGATGAGCTGCTGCTATTTTCTCCGTTCGGCATGCTTCGTTGTAGCTCTCTTGCCGGTCGCCGGCTTAGCGGCTTGCTTTGCGCGACTAGGTCTGCGGAGAGAAGGAGATAGCGCCGGAAACCTTGCCTTTTGCCTTCTTCGGCGCTGGAACCTGGTTGCTGCGCCTTCTCTTTGTCCATGTGCACACACACGATTCCTCAGCGAAAACCATGCAGAAACCTTCCCACGAGCACCCAGGGATGTGCACCCAGCACCACGTGCACGCACACGCAGCTAGAGAAAAGCACCTACCTTTTCACACACTGATGCCTAAGCAAACGCGTGGCCACACACACGCACACATCCGCAAGCGCGCCTACTCCCATCTATTGAGGGAAAGACGGACGAGCAACGTCCTGACAGGCTTGAGGGGAAAAACGTCCGTTGATGGTTGGCGTACTGCACGCCCGCCTACGGGGCTGCAGGGGAATCCACATTTGGAAGGTACCTGAAGATGTGTGCCTGTTCTTGGAGCTCCGCTAGTAGGGTAGCAAAGACACTCGTAGGCAGTACTGAATGCTGCTCCGTGCTACTTCTCCTCCGCTGGCAAATGCTTCACAGTCGCCCTAGGAAAGACGTTTAACAATCGATCTCCAAGAGGAACGAAACACATGATGCCATAAGGCGAAAGAATAGCAGGGCATCTCTTCACAAGCTTGTCCCTGATCTATAGCTGAGGGCAAACACTTGTGTGCTTGTGGGAGAGCGTGTGTCTTTCCTGGAAGCGTTTGGGAGTTTTGCTCAGACGCGTGTTTCCTCAAGTTCAAGAATCAAGATCTAGGATACCTGCAGACAGGTGCCTGTTTGTGTGGAGACAGTCTGTTTGAAACTGTGTTCCTCAGCGCCCGCTCTTTCTCCCCGTCGCTCCACACGCCTGGGAGTCCCTTTCTTTCTCTCCACAAGCACGTGTGTTGACTTCGTCGCACATGTGCATCTGCACAAGCGTTGAGCTCAGCAGAGCGTGTCTCTTGACACTTGATGTGCGTTGGCTGTGTCTGCGTGCTCCAGTGAAGAGAGAAACGGGAAATCATCTTGGTAGAGGCAACAAAGCAAAAGCGAGGCAGGATTGACATCTGCTCAACAGAGACGGATTCCCTGCGCTGACACAGTTCACAGTTACACGAGAAGCAATCTGAGCGGTCCATCGACCGGAGACGTGTTTCCCAAGAGGTCGTTTAGCGAGTGAACAGCAGTGTGCGCGACTTTCAGGAGTGTGCCTGGAAAGTGCCAGAATCACCAGAGCATCTGTGCAAAAGCTGCTGCCTCTGTGACCGCATTGAGGCACGTTCCCGTGTCTGCGAGTACATAGACGGCTCTTCGCGTTCACTCCGAGGGAAACGGTCCGCTATTGCTTCTGTGCGTACAGACGCGATTCCCTTGTCTCTTGCGAACACAGGGAACTCTGTGCATCCAAATCTACAGGCTAAGGACGCGTCTGCATATGTTTTGGTGAACAATCGAGTGTGCGTGTTCTGACAGCTGCCTCTATGCAGACGTCTCCACAGAGCCACTTCTGAATGCCCCGCAGCCCAGGACTGAATGGATACACTAACAAGTGCACCGGTGTGAGCAACCACATATGCAGAAGGACGTCTTTCATCTCACAGAAGCGCGAACGTCTTGGCGTTCAAGCACATGGCAGAAACAAGGTGTGAACAGATGAGCTGCTGCTATTTTCTCCGTTCGGCATGCTTCGTTGTAGCTCTCTTGCCGGTCGCCGGCTTAGCGGCTTGCTTTGCGCGACTAGGTCTGCGGAGAGAAGGAGATAGCGCCGGAAACCTTGCCTTTTGCCTTCTTCGGCGCTGGAACCTGGTTGCTGCGCCTTCTCTTTGTCCATGTGCACACACACGATTCCTCAGCGAAAACCATGCAGAAACCTTCCCACGAGCACCCAGGGATGTGCACCCAGCACCACGTGCACGCACACGCAGCTAGAGAAAAGCACCTACCTTTTCACACACTGATGCCTAAGCAAACGCGTGGCCACACACACGCACACATCCGCAAGCGCGCCTACTCCCATCTATTGAGGGAAAGACGGACGAGCAACGTCCTGACAGGCTTGAGGGGAAAAACGTCCGTTGATGGTTGGCGTACTGCACGCCCGCCTACGGGGCTGCAGGGGAATCCACATTTGGAAGGTACCTGAAGATGTGTGCCTGTTCTTGGAGCTCCGCTAGTAGGGTAGCAAAGACACTCGTAGGCAGTACTGAATGCTGCTCCGTGCTACTTCTCCTCCGCTGGCAAATGCTTCACAGTCGCCCTAGGAAAGACGTTTAACAATCGATCTCCAAGAGGAACGAAACACATGATGCCATAAGGCGAAAGAATAGCAGGGCATCTCTTCACAAGCTTGTCCCTGATCTATAGCTGAGGGCAAACACTTGTGTGCTTGTGGGAGAGCGTGTGTCTTTCCTGGAAGCGTTTGGGAGTTTTGCTCAGACGCGTGTTTCCTCAAGTTCAAGAATCAAGATCTAGGATACCTGCAGACAGGTGCCTGTTTGTGTGGAGACAGTCTGTTTGAAACTGTGTTCCTCAGCGCCCGCTCTTTCTCCCCGTCGCTCCACACGCCTGGGAGTCCCTTTCTTTCTCTCCACAAGCACGTGTGTTGACTTCGTCGCACATGTGCATCTGCACAAGCGTTGAGCTCAGCAGAGCGTGTCTCTTGACACTTGATGTGCGTTGGCTGTGTCTGCGTGCTCCAGTGAAGAGAGAAACGGGAAATCATCTTGGTAGAGGCAACAAAGCAAAAGCGAGGCAGGATTGACATCTGCTCAACAGAGACGGATTCCCTGCGCTGACACAGTTCACAGTTACACGAGAAGCAATCTGAGCGGTCCATCGACCGGAGACGTGTTTCCCAAGAGGTCGTTTAGCGAGTGAACAGCAGTGTGCGCGACTTTCAGGAGTGTGCCTGGAAAGTGCCAGAATCACCAGAGCATCTGTGCAAAAGCTGCTGCCTCTGTGACCGCATTGAGGCACGTTCCCGTGTCTGCGAGTACATAGACGGCTCTTCGCGTTCACTCCGAGGGAAACGGTCCGCTATTGCTTCTGTGCGTACAGACGCGATTCCCTTGTCTCTTGCGAACACAGGGAACTCTGTGCATCCAAATCTAGAGGCTAAGGACGCGTCTGCATATGTTTTGGTGAACAATCGAGTGTGCGTGTTCTGACAGCTGCCTCTATGCAGACGTCTCCACAGAGCCACTTCTGAATGCCCCGCAGCCCAGGACTGAATGGATACACTAACAAGTGCACCGGTGTGAGCAAGCACATATGCAGAAGGACGTCTTTCATCTCACAGAAGCGCGAACGTCTTGGCGTTCAAGCACATGGCAGAAACAAGGTGTGAACAGATGAGCTGCTGCTATTTTCTCCGTTCGGCATGCTTCGTTGTAGCTCTCTTGCCGGTCGCCGGCTTAGCGGCTTGCTTTGCGCGACTAGGTCTGCGGAGAGAAGGAGATAGCGCCGGAAACCTTGCCTTTTGCCTTCTTCGGCGCTGGAACCTGGTTGCTGCGCCTTCTCTTTGTCCATGTGCACACACACGATTCCTCAGCGAAAACCATGCAGAAACCTTCCCACGAGCACCCAGGGATGTGCACCCAGCACCACGTGCACGCACACGCAGCTAGAGAAAAGCACCTACCTTTTCACACACTGATGCCTAAGCAAACGCGTGGCCACACACACGCACACATCCGCAAGCGCGCCTACTCCCATCTATTGAGGGAAAGACGGACGAGCAACGTCCTGACAGGCTTGAGGGGAAAAACGTCCGTTGATGGTTGGCGTACTGCACGCCCGCCTACGGGGCTGCAGGGGAATCCACATTTGGAAGGTACCTGAAGATGTGTGCCTGTTCTTGGAGCTCCGCTAGTAGGGTAGCAAAGACACTCGTAGGCAGTACTGAATGCTGCTCCGTGCTACTTCTCCTCCGCTGGCAAATGCTTCACAGTCGCCCTAGGAAAGACGTTTAACAATCGATCTCCAAGAGGAACGAAACACATGATGCCATAAGGCGAAAGAATAGCAGGGCATCTCTTCACAAGCTTGTCCCTGATCTATAGCTGAGGGCAAACACTTGTGTGCTTGTGGGAGAGCGTGTGTCTTTCCTGGAAGCGTTTGGGAGTTTTGCTCAGACGCGTGTTTCCTCAAGTTCAAGAATCAAGATCTAGGATACCTGCAGACAGGTGCCTGTTTGTGTGGAGACAGTCTGTTTGAAACTGTGTTCCTCAGCGCCCGCTCTTTCTCCCCGTCGCTCCACACGCCTGGGAGTCCCTTTCTTTGTCTCCACAAGCACGTGTGTTGACTTCGTCGCACATGTGCATCTGCACAAGCGTTGAGCTCAGCAGAGCGTGTCTCTTGACACTTGATGTGCGTTGGCTGTGTCTGCGTGCTCCAGTGAAGAGAGAAACGGGAAATCATCTTGGTAGAGGCAACAAAGCAAAAGCGAGGCAGGATTGACATCTGCTCAACAGAGACGGATTCCCTGCGCTGACACAGTTCACAGTTACACGAGAAGCAATCTGAGCGGTCCATCGACCGGAGACGTGTTTCCCAAGAGGTCGTTTAGCGAGTGAACAGCAGTGTGCGCGACTTTCAGGAGTGTGCCTGGAAAGTGCCAGAATCACCAGAGCATCTGTGCAAAAGCTGCTGCCTCTGTGACCGCATTGAGGCACGTTCCCGTGTCTGCGAGTACATAGACGGCTCTTCGCGTTCACTCCGAGGGAAACGGTCCGCTATTGCTTCTGTGCGTACAGACGCGATTCCCTTGTCTCTTGCGAACACAGGGAACTCTGTGCATCCAAATCTACAGGCTAAGGACGCGTCTGCATATGTTTTGGTGAACAATCGAGTGTGCGTGTTCTGACAGCTGCCTCTATGCAGACGTCTCCACAGAGCCACTTCTGAATGCCCCGCAGCCCAGGACTGAATGGATACACTAACAAGTGCACCGGTGTGAGCAAGCACATATGCAGAAGGACGTCTTTCATCTCACAGAAGCGCGAACGTCTTGGCGTTCAAGCACATGGCAGAAACAAGGTGTGAACAGATGAGCTGCTGCTATTTTCTCCGTTCGGCATGCTTCGTTGTAGCTCTCTTGCCGGTCGCCGGCTTAGCGGCTTGCTTTGCGCGACTAGGTCTGCGGAGAGAAGGAGATAGCGCCGGAAACCTTGCCTTTTGCCTTCTTCGGCGCTGGAACCTGGTTGCTGCGCCTTCTCTTTGTCCATGTGCACACACACGATTCCTCAGCGAAAACCATGCAGAAACCTTCCCACGAGCACCCAGGGATGTGCACCCAGCACCACGTGCACGCACACGCAGCTAGAGAAAAGCACCTACCTTTTCACACACTGATGCCTAAGCAAACGCGTGGCCACACACACGCACACATCCGCAAGCGCGCCTACTCCCATCTATTGAGGGAAAGACGGACGAGCAACGTCCTGACAGGCTTGAGGGGAAAAACGTCCGTTGATGGTTGGCGTACTGCACGCCCGCCTACGGGGCTGCAGGGGAATCCACATTTGGAAGGTACCTGAAGATGTGTGCCTGTTCTTGGAGCTCCGCTAGTAGGGTAGCAAAGACACTCGTAGGCAGTACTGAATGCTGCTCCGTGCTACTTCTCCTCCGCTGGCAAATGCTTCACAGTCGCCCTAGGAAAGACGTTTAACAATCGATCTCCAAGAGGAACGAAACACATGATGCCATAAGGCGAAAGAATAGCAGGGCATCTCTTCACAAGCTTGTCCCTGATCTATAGCTGAGGGCAAACACTTGTGTGCTTGTGGGAGAGCGTGTGTCTTTCCTGGAAGCGTTTGGGAGTTTTGCTCAGACGCGTGTTTCCTCAAGTTCAAGAATCAAGATCTAGGATACCTGCAGACAGGTGCCTGTTTGTGTGGAGACAGTCTGTTTGAAACTGTGTTCCTCAGCGCCCGCTCTTTCTCCCCGTCGCTCCACACGCCTGGGAGTCCCTTTCTTTCTCTCCACAAGCACGTGTGTTGACTTCGTCGCACATGTGCATCTGCACAAGCGTTGAGCTCAGCAGAGCGTGTCTCTTGACACTTGATGTGCGTTGGCTGTGTCTGCGTGCTCCAGTGAAGAGAGAAACGGGAAATCATCTTGGTAGAGGCAACAAAGCAAAAGCGAGGCAGGATTGACATCTGCTCAACAGAGACGGATTCCCTGCGCTGACACAGTTCACAGTTACACGAGAAGCAATCTGAGCGGTCCATCGACCGGAGACGTGTTTCCCAAGAGGTCGTTTAGCGAGTGAACAGCAGTGTGCGCGACTTTCAGGAGTGTGCCTGGAAAGTGCCAGAATCACCAGAGCATCTGTGCAAAAGCTGCTGCCTCTGTGACCGCATTGAGGCACGTTCCCGTGTCTGCGAGTACATAGACGGCTCTTCGCGTTCACTCCGAGGGAAACGGTCCGCTATTGCTTCTGTGCGTACAGACGCGATTCCCTTGTCTCTTGCGAACACAGGGAACTCTGTGCATCCAAATCTACAGGCTAAGGACGCGTCTGCATATGTTTTGGTGAACAATCGAGTGTGCGTGTTCTGACAGCTGCCTCTATGCAGACGTCTCCACAGAGCCACTTCTGAATGCCCCGCAGCCCAGGACTGAATGGATACACTAACAAGTGCACCGGTGTGAGCAACCACATATGCAGAAGGACGTCTTTCATCTCACAGAAGCGCGAACGTCTTGGCGTTCAAGCACATGGCAGAAACAAGGTGTGAACAGATGAGCTGCTGCTATTTTCTCCATTCAGCATGCTTCGTTGTAGCTCTCTTGCCGGTCGCCGGCTTAGCGGCTTGCTTTGCGCGACTAGGTCTGCGGAGAGAAGGAGATAGCGCCGGAAACCTTGCCTTTTGCCTTCTTCGGCGCTGGAACCTGGTTGCTGCGCCTTCTCTTTGTCCATGTGCACACACACGATTCCACAGCGAAAACCATGCAGAAACCTTTCCACGAGCACCCAGGGATGTGCACCCAGCACCACGTGCACGCACACGCAGCTAGAGAAAAGCACCTACCTTTTCACACACTGATGCCTAAGCAAAAGCGTGGCCACACACACGCACACATCCGCAAGCGCGCCTACTCCCATCTATTGAGGGAAAGACGGACGAGCAACGTTCTGACAGGCTTGAGGGGAAAAACGTCCGTTGATGGTTGGCGTACTGCACGCCCGCCTACGGGGCTGCAGGGGAATCCACATTTGGAAGGTACCTGAAGATGTGTGCCTGTTCTTGGAGCTCCGCTAGTAGGGTAGCAAAGACACTCGTAGGCAGTACTGAATGCTGCTCCGTGCTCCTTCTCCTCCGCTGGCAAATGCTTCACAGTCGCCCTAGGAAAGACGTTTAACAATCGATCTCCAAGAGGAACGAAACACATGATGCCATAAGGCGAAAGAATAGCAGGGCATCTCTTCACGAGCTTGTCCCTTCTCTCCGCAGACCTAGTCGCGCAAAGCAAACCCCAACCCCTAACCCCAAATCTAAACCTAACCCCAACCTCTAACCCCAACCCCTAACCCCAAATCTAAACCTAACCCCAACCCCTAACCCCAAATCTAAACCTAACCCCAACCCCTAACCCCAAACCCTAACCCCAAATCTAAACCTAACCTTAAATGTAAACCTAACCCCAAATCAGAACCCCAAATGTAAACCTAACCCCAACCGCTAACCCCAAATCTAAACCTAACCCCAACCCCTAACCCCAACCCCTAACCCCAAATCTAAACCTAACCTTAAATCTAAAACTAACCCCAAATCAAAACCCCAAATCTAAACCTAACCCCAAATCTAAACGTAACCCCAACCCCTACCCCCAAATCTAAACCTAACCCCAAATCTAAACCTAACCCCAAATTCTAACCCTAAATCTAAACCTATCCCCAAATATAAATCTAACCCCAAACCCTAGCCCCAAATCTAAACCTAACCCCAAATCTAAACCTAACCCCAAATCTAAACCCCAAATCTAAACCTAACCCCAAATCTAAACCTAACCCCAACACCTAAACCTAAATCTAAACCTAACCCTAAATCTAAACCTAACCCCAAATCTAAACCTAACCCCAAATCTAAACCTAACCCCAACCCCTAACCCCAACCCCTAAACCCAAATCTAAACCTAACCCCAAATCTAAACCCCAAATATAAACCTAACCCCAAATCTAAACCTAACCCCAACCCCTAACCCCAACCCCGAACCCCAACCCCTACCCCCTAATGTAAACCTAACCCCAACCCCTAACCCCAACCCCTAACCCCAAATCTAAACCTAACCCCAACCCCTAACCCCAACCCCAACCCTAAATCTAAACCTAACCCCAAATCTAAACCTAACCCCAAGCCCTAACCCTAAATCTAAACCTAACCCCAACCCCTAACCCCAAATCTAAACCTAACGCTAAATCTAAACCTAACCTCAACCCCTAACCCCAAATCTAAACCTAACCCCAAATCTAAACCTAACCCCAACTCCTAACCCCAAATCTAAACCTAACCCCAAGTCTAAACCTAACCCCAACCCCTAACCCTGAATCTAAATCTAATTTCAAATCTAAACCTAACCCCAAACCCTAACCCCAACCCCCAACCCCAAATCTAAACCTAACCCCAACCCCTAACCCCAACCCCAACCCTAAATCTAAACCTAACCCCAAATATAAATCTAACCCCAAGCCCTAACCCCAAATCTAAACCTAACCTCAACCCCTAACCCCAAATCTAAACCTAACCCCAAATCTAAACCTAACCCCAACCCCTAACCCCAAATCTAAACCTAACCCCAAATCTAAACCTAACCCCAACCCCTAACCCCGAATCTAAACCTAATCCCAAATCCAAACCTAACCCCAAATCAAACCTAACCCCAACCCCCAACCCCAACCCCTAAACCCAACCCTTAACCCCAAATATAAACCTAACCCCAAATCTAAACCTAACCCCAAATCTAAAGCTAACCCAAACCCCTGACCCCAACCCCTAACCCCAACCCCTAACCCCAAATCTAAACCTAACCCTAACCCCTAACCCCAACCCCTAAACCCAAATCTAAACCTAACCCCAAATCTAAACCTACTCCCAAATCTAAACCTAATCCCAACCCCTAACCCCAAATCTAAACCTAACCCCAACCCCTAACCCCAAGCCCGAACCCCAACCCCTAACCCCGAATGTAACCTAACCCCAACCCCTAACCCCAACCCCTAACCCCAAATCTAAACCTAACGCTAAATCTAAACCTAACCTCAACCCCTAACCCCAAATCTAAACCTACTCCCAAATCTAAACCTAATCCCAACCCCTAACCCCAAATCTAAACCTAACCCCAACCCCTAACCCCAACCCCAACCCCAAATCTAAACCTAACCCCAAATCTAAACCTAACCCCAAGCCCTAACCCCAAATCTAAACTTAACCCCAACCCCTAACCCCAGTCCCTAACCGCAAATCTAAACCTAACGGTAAATCTAAACCTAACCTCAACACCTAACCCCAAATCTAAACCTAACCCCAAATCTAAACCTAACCGCAACTCCTAACCCCCAATCTAAACCTAACCCCAAATCTAAACCTAACCCCAACCCCTAACCCCGAATCCAAACCTAATCCCAAATCTAAACCTAACCCCAACCCCTAATCCCAAATTTCAACATAACCCCAAATCTAAACCCTAACCCCAACCCCTAACCCCAACCCCTAACCCCAAATCTAAACCTAACCCCAAACCCTAACCCCAACCCCATCCCTAAATCTAAACCTAACCCCAAATCTAAACCTAACCCCAAGCCCTAACCCCAAATCTAAACCTAACCCCAACCCCTAACCCCAAATCTAAACCTAACCCCAAATCTAAACCTAACCCCAAATCTAAACCTAACCCCAACCCCTAACCCCGAATCTAAACCTAATCCCAAATCTAAACCTAACCCCAACACCTAAACCCAAATCTAAACATAACCCCAAATTTAAACAAAACCCCAACCCCTAACCCCAATTCCAAACCTAACCCCAAATCACACCTAACCCCAACCCCTAACCCCAACCCCTAACCCCAACACTTATCCCCAAATATAAACCTAACCCCAAATCTAAACCTAACCCCAAATCTAAAGCTAACCCAAACCCCTGACCCCAACCCCTAACCCCAACCCCTAACCCCAAATCTAAACCTAACCCTAACCCCTAACCCCAACCCCTAAACCCAAATCTAAACCTAACCCCAAATCTAAACCTACTCCCAAATCTAAACCTAATCCCAACCCCTAACCCCAAATCTAAACCTAACCCCAACCCTTAACCCCAACCTCGAACCCCATCCCCTAACCCCAAATGTAACCTAACCCCAACCCCTAACCCCAACCCCTAACCCCAAATCTAAACCTAACGCTAAATCTAAACCTAACCTCAACCCCTAACCCCAAATCTAAACCTACTACCAAATCTAAACCTAATCCCAACCCCTAACCCCAAATCTAAACCTAAGCCCAACCCATAACCCCAACCCCAACCCCAAATCTAAACCTAACCTCAAATCTAAACCTAACCCCAAGCCCTAACCCCAAATCTAAACCTAAC
This sequence comes from Patagioenas fasciata, assembly GCF_037038585.1. Lineage (NCBI taxonomy): Eukaryota > Metazoa > Chordata > Aves > Columbiformes > Columbidae > Patagioenas > Patagioenas fasciata. Next base: position 8,145,502 of record NC_092559.1, on the reverse strand, counting down.
CCCAACCCCTAACCCCAAATCTAAACCTAACCCCAACCCCTAACCCCAACCCCTAAACCCAAATCTAAAAATAACCCCAAATCTAAACCCCAAATATAAACCTAACCCCAAATCTAAACCTAACCCCAAGCCCTAACCCCAAATCTAAACCTAACCCCAACCCCTAACCCCAAATCTAAACCTAACGCTAAATCTAAACCTAACCTCAACCCCTAACCCCAAATCTAAACCTAACCCCAAATCTAAACCTAACCCCAACTCCTAACCCCAAATCTAAACCTAACCCCAAATGTAAACCTAACCCCAACCCCTAACCCCGAATCTAAACCTAATCCCAAATCTAAACCTAACCCCAAATCAAATCTAACCCCAACCCCTAACCCCAACCCCTAACCCCAACCCTTAACCCCAAATATAAACCTAACCCCAAATCTAAACCTAACCCCAAATCTAAAGCTAACCCAAACCCCTGACCCCAACCCCTAACCCCAACCCCTAACCCCAAATCTAAACCTAACCCTAACCCCTAACCCCAACCCCTAAACCCAAAACTAAACCTAAACCCAAATCTAAACCTACTCCCAAATCTAAACCTAATCCCAACCCCTGACCCAAATCTAAACCTAACCCCAACCCCTAACCCCAACCCCGAACCCCAACCCCTAACCCCAAATGTAACCTAACCCCAACCCCTAACCCCAACCCCTAACCCCAAATCTAAACCTAACGCTAAATCTAAACCTAACCTCAACCCCTAACCCCAAATCTAAACCTACTCCCAAAACTAAACCTAATCCCAACCCCTAACCCCAAATCTAACCCTAACACCAACCCCTAACCCCAACCCCAACCCCAAATCTAAACCTAATCCCAAATCTAAACCTGACCCCAAGCCCTAACCCCAAATCTAAACCTACTCCCAAATCTAAACCTAATCCCAACCCCTAACCCCAACCCCGAACCCCAACCCCTAACCCCAAATCTAAACCTAACCCCAACCCCTAACCCCAACCCCTAACCCCAAATCTAAACCTAAACCCAATCCCTAACCCCAACCCCAACCCTAAATCTAAACCTAACCCCAACCCCTAACCCCAAGCCCTAACCCCAAATCTAAACCTACTCCCAAATCTAAACCTAATCCCAACCCCTAACCCCAACCCCGAACCCCAACCCCTAACCCCAAATCTAAACCTAACCCCAACCTCTAACCCCAACCCCTAACCCCAAATCTAAACCTAACCCCAACCCCTAACCCCAAATCTAAACCTAACCCCAACCCCTAACCCCAAACCCTAACCCCAAATCTAAACCTAACCTTAAATCTAAAACTAACCCCAAATCAAAACCCCAAATCTAAACCTAACCCCAAATCTAAACGTAACCCCAACCCCTACCCCCAAATCTAAACCTAACCCCAAATCTAAACCTAACCCCAAATTCTAACCCTAAATCTAAACCTATCCCCAAATATAAATCTAACCCCAAACCCTAGCCCCAAATCTAAACCTAACCCCAAATCTAAACCTAACCCCAAATCTAAACCCCAAATCTAAACCTAACCCCAAATCTAAACCTAACCCCAACACCTAAACCTAAATCTAAACCTAACCCTAAATCTAAACCTAACCCCAAATCTAAACCTAACCCCAAATCTAAACCTAACCCCAACCCCTAACCCCAACCCCTAAACCCAAATCTAAACCTAACCCCAAATCTAAACCCCAAATATAAACCTAACCCCAAATCTAAACCTAACCCCAACCCCTAACCCCAACCCCGAACCCCAACCCCTACCCCCTAATGTAAACCTAACCCCAACCCCTAACCCCAACCCCTAACCCCAAATCTAAACCTAACCCCAACCCCTAACCCCAACCCCAACCCTAAATCTAAACCTAACCCCAAATCTAAACCTAACCCCAAGCCCTAACCCTAAATCTAAACCTAACCCCAACCCCTAACCCCAAATCTAAACCTAACGCTAAATCTAAACCTAACCTCAACCCCTAACCCCAAATCTAAACCTAACCCCAAATCTAAACCTAACCCCAACTCCTAACCCCAAATCTAAACCTAACCCCAAGTCTAAACCTAACCCCAACCCCTAACCCTGAATCTAAATCTAATTTCAAATCTAAACCTAACCCCAAACCCTAACCCCAACCCCCAACCCCAAATCTAAACCTAACCCCAACCCCTAACCCCAACCCCAACCCTAAATCTAAACCTAACCCCAAATATAAATCTAACCCCAAGCCCTAACCCCAAATCTAAACCTAACCTCAACCCCTAACCCCAAATCTAAACCTAACCCCAAATCTAAACCTAACCCCAACCCCTAACCCCAAATCTAAACCTAACCCCAAATCTAAACCTAACCCCAACCCCTAACCCCGAATCTAAACCTAATCCCAAATCCAAACCTAACCCCAAATCAAACCTAACCCCAACCCCCAACCCCAACCCCTAAACCCAACCCTTAACCCCAAATATAAACCTAACCCCAAATCTAAACCTAACCCCAAATCTAAAGCTAACCCAAACCCCTGACCCCAACCCCTAACCCCAACCCCTAACCCCAAATCTAAACCTAACCCTAACCCCTAACCCCAACCCCTAAACCCAAATCTAAACCTAACCCCAAATCTAAACCTACTCCCAAATCTAAACCTAATCCCAACCCCTAACCCCAAATCTAAACCTAACCCCAACCCCTAACCCCAAGCCCGAACCCCAACCCCTAACCCCGAATGTAACCTAACCCCAACCCCTAACCCCAACCCCTAACCCCAAATCTAAACCTAACGCTAAATCTAAACCTAACCTCAACCCCTAACCCCAAATCTAAACCTACTCCCAAATCTAAACCTAATCCCAACCCCTAACCCCAAATCTAAACCTAACCCCAACCCCTAACCCCAACCCCAACCCCAAATCTAAACCTAACCCCAAATCTAAACCTAACCCCAAGCCCTAACCCCAAATCTAAACTTAACCCCAACCCCTAACCCCAGTCCCTAACCGCAAATCTAAACCTAACGGTAAATCTAAACCTAACCTCAACACCTAACCCCAAATCTAAACCTAACCCCAAATCTAAACCTAACCGCAACTCCTAACCCCCAATCTAAACCTAACCCCAAATCTAAACCTAACCCCAACCCCTAACCCCGAATCCAAACCTAATCCCAAATCTAAACCTAACCCCAACCCCTAATCCCAAATTTCAACATAACCCCAAATCTAAACCCTAACCCCAACCCCTAACCCCAACCCCTAACCCCAAATCTAAACCTAACCCCAAACCCTAACCCCAACCCCATCCCTAAATCTAAACCTAACCCCAAATCTAAACCTAACCCCAAGCCCTAACCCCAAATCTAAACCTAACCCCAACCCCTAACCCCAAATCTAAACCTAACCCCAAATCTAAACCTAACCCCAAATCTAAACCTAACCCCAACCCCTAACCCCGAATCTAAACCTAATCCCAAATCTAAACCTAACCCCAACACCTAAACCCAAATATAAACATAACCCCAAATTTAAACAAAACCCCAACCCCTAACCCCAATTCCAAACCTAACCCCAAATCACACCTAACCCCAACCCCTAACCCCAACCCCTAACCCCAACACTTATCCCCAAATATAAACCTAACCCCAAATCTAAACCTAACCCCAAATCTAAAGCTAACCCAAACCCCTGACCCCAACCCCTAACCCCAACCCCTAACCCCAAATCTAAACCTAACCCTAACCCCTAACCCCAACCCCTAAACCCAAATCTAAACCTAACCCCAAATCTAAACCTACTCCCAAATCTAAACCTAATCCCAACCCCTAACCCCAAATCTAAACCTAACCCCAACCCTTAACCCCAACCTCGAACCCCATCCCCTAACCCCAAATGTAACCTAACCCCAACCCCTAACCCCAACCCCTAACCCCAAATCTAAACCTAACGCTAAATCTAAACCTAACCTCAACCCCTAACCCCAAATCTAAACCTACTACCAAATCTAAACCTAATCCCAACCCCTAACCCCAAATCTAAACCTAAGCCCAACCCATAACCCCAACCCCAACCCCAAATCTAAACCTAACCTCAAATCTAAACCTAACCCCAAGCCCTAACCCCAAATCTAAACCTAACCCCAACCCCTAACCCCAAATCTAAACCTAACCCCAACCCCTAACCCCAACCCCTAAACCCAAATCTAAAAATAACCCCAAATCTAAACCCCAAATATAAACCTAACCCCAAATCTAAACCTAACCCCAAGCCCTAACCCCAAATCTAAACCTAACCCCAACCCCTAACCCCAAATCTAAACCTAACGCTAAATCTAAACCTAACCTCAACCCCTAACCCCAAATCTAAACCTAACCCCAAATCTAAACCTAACCCCAACTCCTAACCCCAAATCTAAACCTAACCCCAAATCTAAACCTAACCCCAACCCCTAACCCCGAATCTAAACCTAATCCCAAATCTAAACCTAACCCCAAATCAAATCTAACCCCAACCCCTAACCCCAACCCCTAACCCCAACCCTTAACCCCAAATATAAACCTAACCCCAAATCTAAACCTAACCCCAAATCTAAAGCTAACCCAAACCCCTGACCCCAACCCCTAACCCCAACCCCTAACCCCAAATCTAAACCTAACCCTAACCCCTAACCCCAACCCCTAAACCCAAAACTAAACCTAAACCCAAATCTAAACCTACTCCCAAATCTAAACCTAATCCCAACCCCTGACCCAAATCTAAACCTAACCCCAACCCCTAACCCCAACCCCGAACCCCAACCCCTAACCCCAAATGTAACCTAACCCCAACCCCTAACCCCAACCCCTAACCCCAAATCTAAACCTAACGCTAAATCTAAACCTAACCTCAACCCCTAACCCCAAATCTAAACCTACTCCCAAAACTAAACCTAATCCCAACCCCTAACCCCAAATCTAACCCTAACACCAACCCCTAACCCCAACCCCAACCCCAAATCTAAACCTAATCCCAAATCTAAACCTGACCCCAAGCCCTAACCCCAAATCTAAACCTACTCCCAAATCTAAACCTAATCCCAACCCCTAACCCCAACCCCGAACCCCAACCCCTAACCCCAAATCTAAACCTAACCCCAACCCCTAACCCCAACCCCTAACCCCAAATCTAAACCTAAACCCAATCCCTAACCCCAACCCCAACCCTAAATCTAAACCTAACCCCAACCCCTAACCCCAAGCCCTAACCCCAAATCTAAACCTACTCCCAAATCTAAACCTAATCCCAACCCCTAACCCCAACCCCGAACCCCAACCCCTAACCCCAAATCTAAACCTAACCCCAACCTCTAACCCCAACCCCTAACCCCAAATCTAAACCTAACCCCAACCCCTAACCCCAAATCTAAACCTAACCCCAACCCCTAACCCCAAACCCTAACCCCAAATCTAAACCTAACCTTAAATGTAAACCTAACCCCAAATCAGAACCCCAAATGTAAACCTAACCCCAACCGCTAACCCCAAATCTAAACCTAACCCCAACCCCTAACCCCAACCCCTAACCCCAAATCTAAACCTAACCTTAAATCTAAAACTAACCCCAAATCAAAACCCCAAATCTAAACCTAACCCCAAATCTAAACGTAACCCCAACCCCTACCCCCAAATCTAAACCTAACCCCAAATCTAAACCTAACCCCAAATTCTAACCCTAAATCTAAACCTATCCCCAAATATAAATCTAACCCCAAACCCTAGCCCCAAATCTAAACCTAACCCCAAATCTAAACCTAACCCCAAATCTAAACCCCAAATCTAAACCTAACCCCAAATCTAAACCTAACCCCAACACCTAAACCTAAATCTAAACCTAACCCTAAATCTAAACCTAACCCCAAATCTAAACCTAACCCCAAATCTAAACCTAACCCCAACCCCTAACCCCAACCCCTAAACCCAAATCTAAACCTAACCCCAAATCTAAACCCCAAATATAAACCTAACCCCAAATCTAAACCTAACCCCAACCCCTAACCCCAACCCCGAACCCCAACCCCTACCCCCTAATGTAAACCTAACCCCAACCCCTAACCCCAACCCCTAACCCCAAATCTAAACCTAACCCCAACCCCTAACCCCAACCCCAACCCTAAATCTAAACCTAACCCCAAATCTAAACCTAACCCCAAGCCCTAACCCTAAATCTAAACCTAACCCCAACCCCTAACCCCAAATCTAAACCTAACGCTAAATCTAAACCTAACCTCAACCCCTAACCCCAAATCTAAACCTAACCCCAAATCTAAACCTAACCCCAACTCCTAACCCCAAATCTAAACCTAACCCCAAGTCTAAACCTAACCCCAACCCCTAACCCTGAATCTAAATCTAATTTCAAATCTAAACCTAACCCCAAACCCTAACCCCAACCCCCAACCCCAAATCTAAACCTAACCCCAACCCCTAACCCCAACCCCAACCCTAAATCTAAACCTAACCCCAAATATAAATCTAACCCCAAGCCCTAACCCCAAATCTAAACCTAACCTCAACCCCTAACCCCAAATCTAAACCTAACCCCAAATCTAAACCTAACCCCAACCCCTAACCCCAAATCTAAACCTAACCCCAAATCTAAACCTAACCCCAACCCCTAACCCCGAATCTAAACCTAATCCCAAATCCAAACCTAACCCCAAATCAAACCTAACCCCAACCCCCAACCCCAACCCCTAAACCCAACCCTTAACCCCAAATATAAACCTAACCCCAAATCTAAACCTAACCCCAAATCTAAAGCTAACCCAAACCCCTGACCCCAACCCCTAACCCCAACCCCTAACCCCAAATCTAAACCTAACCCTAACCCCTAACCCCAACCCCTAAACCCAAATCTAAACCTAACCCCAAATCTAAACCTACTCCCAAATCTAAACCTAATCCCAACCCCTAACCCCAAATCTAAACCTAACCCCAACCCCTAACCCCAAGCCCGA